>NC_137469.1:156354937-156665681 GCF_964235325.1 Thermobia domestica
ATTTACTTGGTCTGAATGATACTTAAACATAATGAAATATCGATGTTAAATTCATAAGTTCAGAATCTCAATCAGATATTTTCCCCATCTTCTGTGACGAAATTGATTGATTTCTGTACTGTACAAGGAATGGCCTGTACAATAGTCCTCTGGAAACCATTCTGGATACCTCCCGAGTACAGATTTTTAATAATATTAATTATTTACCCATACTAACTATTAACAAGACCTGCACTAAGTAGTCGTTAATGATCTTAAAATAAAATACTCAAAATACTCAAGGATACATCTTCTGTTTATTTGCATTTTTGTTACACCTACTCAATCACAAAGAAGGATGGCATGTCGAATTATCAAAATAAAATATGTGGTGAAAGGTTCTTGTAAGTGCTAAGCTGTTCCAGATTTCATGATGTAAAAATACATAGAATTGATTAGTTTTCGTAAATGACAACAATAATGAAGGAGACATAAACTTTATTTAAGAACTTCAATTAGAATAACATGAATATTAGAACTCAAATAGAACAAGCTGTAAACTAGAGATGTCAGGATCTACTTAATAGATTACCACCATTAAGTATGAAAATAATGTAATTCATACAAATGAAACATTAACTGCAATATGTTACATTTTCTACTAGTTACCAGTGTGCTTCTTGTTCAGCATTTAATTTCTTAAACAACAACTGCTGCTATTTCAACCAGCTTTTCAAAAAATCATATTTTTCTAACCGTAGACTTCCGTAAATTTGGAGTCATTCTGAGAATATTTTACTCCTTGAGAACTGATATTGTTTCATTGTAAATTACGCACATTACCTTACTCTTATTATTAAATTTGACTCAATTACAAAATATTGATATCCCCTGCTATTGTTCTTTAAATGTTTTGCGCCTACTATCTGTCTTTCGTTTCTTTTCCATTTTCATTCAAATCCACACAAAAGCCATATATCTTTAAATCAAAATAATGCTATTTAGTACTATTATATGCCAGGTTCTAAATAAATAGAATGCATTGATTTTATCCACTCACAGTTATACATAGTATTTTCACTAAGAAACTATAGTTACAAAACACATATTTGTGTTTGAGATCGCAACTGTCACTCGAAACTAAAAAAAATGTAACTGTCAACTCTCAGTGTCTCCTGTATTTATACCACGCGTCCTCGTTGCATAGAACATATTAGAAAACACCCGAAGGTACTCGAATCTCCCAGACAATTGATCACGCAGCGGAAGTTTTCCAGAACATGTTCTAGTTCTGCTACTCTCTTCAAGATCGCGCTGTATACGCCGATTGCGTAATTGCGCCGGTCCTTACAAGTTGTTGTTGGCGCTACAGTATGTTGGTATTGTGAGCAACTAGAGTTTGGTTTATGGGACTTAGTGGAGAAAAGGTTTGGACACTTCTGATTTAGCATATACTCTAAATTAATCTGCTTGTAAATAAATAATAGTTAACTCATACACTGAGGAAAATCCGTTCTCCGGACAGCGGTATATTGTACAAATATACAGAATCCGTATGTTTACGGAAATCAGTACGGAGCATACGTTATCCATATGCTACATACTTTTCCTGCTTTGATATTACATCACACCTTGCAAGATATATCACATCTGACAATCTTCCGTATGTTACATACATACATATGTTAGATACGTCAGCTATATGTTACATATGTCCATCTGTATGTGAGATCCTGACCGCCTATATACAGTTCTTTCGTTCGCACGGAAAGTACGTTTATTAGGAACACTTATACGAAAAGTACGTATAAAATATACTTTTCTCAGTTATAGTTTTTTAGCACCAAGCTGAAAATTTTGTTCTAGGCATTTCATTACTATATTTCTGTATAATATTGCAAAATCACTTTCTTTAGTCACCATAAGTCTCTTATATGAGTAAAGTAATAATAGATTGATTACAGGCATTCTTTGCCATTTAGCCCACCTTTGAATATTTTATGCAAATGTGAAATTATATTTACTATCCTCTTGCTGCTGAAGTTTTATATTTAAAAGCACTTCTCAATTTATAGAATAAAACTCTACAAATTTCAATTATAAAGACAATTGCTGACAAGGTGTAGCCGAAGATTAAAACGTAGAACCCAGCTTGCAAGTGATCTAAGGTTATTACAACATTTCCCTCTTTACAGTTTTTCGAACATTTATTTTTTATTTGTAGTTCGTGTATAATATCATTAAACCACTTGTAAATCAAACCAGATGAACGAATCCTTCTTATAATGGTATTGAACCGATTCGTGAATGGTGTGCCTCTTGAAAACGCAATTCCATTAGGCCCTCCTCCTAAATATTCTTCCATAATGTGATAAGGAGAGACACAACTGAAGCATGTGTGAGATTTATGAAGGAAATATTTTAAAACTATATCCACACTAATAACTACAACGTTTAAGTCATCTTCAATGCTTTGAACTGCCTTTTCAACATCAGATTCTTCATCATATTTTTCGTACAAAGCTTTCATAACTGGATTTGAGTTATCCCTTAACAGAAATGAGTAATATTTGTGTCCTTTAATGATTAAGTTGGATTCCGAGAGCTCTTTCAATGAATTGATATCTGGATAGTATTTTGGTACAGTTAAAATACTTACAATACCCCCTTGGTATATAGATGTTATTATTAAGGCAAAATATATCCAGAAAAAGAACAAAATTTGCAGTGACATTTTCGTTGGAATTCTAATGGATACCTGTAACATTGCAGCATATAAAGATATAAATATTAGTGACATACTCTGATTCCGCCCCTCTATTATCAGTTGGAAAAGATACTGGACGAACACTGTAATGATGTAGGACCCAAAGACTAAGAGCCATACTTGAGGTGTGTAAAGAAATAGGAGAGACATTAATCCTGGAATTTTTTTACTTCTAGGCACAACAAAGGTATAAGTGTCAAACAAAATGAAATCTGAAAAATCTAGTGCATCGTATGCTTCACTAAGATATCCAATAGGGGTGTAAGCAACATCGACCTCTCTTCTTGCTAAATTTCCTAATAAATATAGCCAAGTACCATTTTCGTGTTTGTAGCCATACTGCCACCAATCATGAATTATGCGATCTTTTATTGTGTATTGTTGTGCGTTCTTGTAGGTGAATAAGCATCCAAAAACACTATTTCGTTATCTTCCATTTGACTTACAGAAACATTTTTTATGTATGTTCTGTTGATAAAGGGGTTATATGTTACCAAAAGAGCAGCAGGATCTGAATTCATAATGTTTTGAGCAAAGTCCTTAAAATATAACAGAGCAACATTCAATATTTTAAACTTCCAAAACACTTCCATAATTATCTGCGGGCTACTTTTACTTGAAGATTCTGATTGTAGATAAATGGTTAAAATGTTTGCACCTTTAGCCCAATAAAACGTTTCTTTATGATTAGCAATTATATTTTGCAAACATTTAACACTGTGTACGAATAAGATCACAACTCTACTTTCCCATGTAATTAGTTTTAAATCTCCTAATTCTGTTGTCTTCAAATCCAGTTCCACATTAACAATAACAAGGGAAGGAGAGATCTTACTTTCCGAAAGTATTGATATAAGTGAATCTGAATAGTCATTATTTTTCGTTATAAGTAAAGTAATAGCATTTCTTTCAAAAAATAAACGTGAGCATAAATTAGTAATATGTAACGAAAACATGTTAGTATACTTCATATTGTTCAACATATTACGAAGAGATGTTCTACTCACATTTTGATATGATTGCACAAAATAACACATTAACACCAAATAAGCTATGTTGCATTTCATGTTTAATGTTTTTGCAATGAAATTTTATTTCAAAAATTGAAACTTAATTTTCGCTAGGGATTTTACGCTAATACCTGTACACTATCTGACCTGCACAAGCATTACGTATTCTTGAGGAAACACTGACACAATCCATTTTCTAAAATACTAATCCTTCTTCATATTTTGATATTTTTTAAAAATGTGATAAGTCAAGGAATTCAACGACCATTACCACTCATTAATATCCTTGGGCTTAGAGAGACTTATACAACTCATGTGCTTTCGTACTGAATGTCTGATGTGCGTTTTGTATTTTTCCTCTCGTTAATGATAACTAGAACTAAGAATAAAAAGCACTGAAGGTGAAATCAATAAACTGGCTGAAAGCTAGTCAACAAGAAAACTTTATCAAATTTTTACAGTTACCTAGAAACGCTATTACGCCTACATTCTAAAAGCACAAAAAGGGTGCTGGTCAATTAGCGAGAATGGTTACTTTGAAATATACCTTCGTGCTATCATATTGTGCATTACCTATGTTATTCATGTATCACAGTAAATGGAATGATAAAATCTAAACATTGATTTTGAGTTCGATGGACACGAGCTACGTGATGTAAGTTCCTGCTATACATGAAATATTATTCTTTTATCAATCACTGAGACCCCACGATACCGTGTAACCTAGAATTTGGAATTATTCTGGTGCTCCTTCTCATTATAAGTACACCTATATACAAAAACTGATGCGTACCTTGTAAATGGCCTTTTATCGATTTTTTTTCTTTACATATTCGAGATTTTTAATATAGGCAAACTTTCTTCCCCTGCCAACACTGTAAACGAAAGTATCATACAGGGGAATTCCTAAAGCTGAAAGCTGAATATTGAAACTTCATTTGAAAGAACAAGGCTGTCGTGAATTTACACCTACATTCGAAACATTTTATGAAGTCATATTTTTCCTATCAGTAAATTATTATAGACATTACCTACTGTATCCCAATCGATGTTTGTGTCTAATATTCATTATCATTATCTTTGAAGTAAAAGTGGAAATTATGTATCGAAATATGCCAATAGCAAGCTTTTCTGTCTTCCAACTTAAACCAACAAGTGAACTTTTTAGTCACAGTCCAAATGTTTGTAGATTATATCATTGATCTCATACTTGTTCACTTACGCCCACGTCTCCTTCCCACAGTTACCATGGTACATTTCCGCCTTATGAGGAAATCACACGCAACGACATAGTATACTTCTGAAACACACTTTTTAACAGGGCAAGTTTAGAGTCTACTACAGGAACATACAGATGTTAATTCATTTTCATCCTGAAAAATTGAAGATGTTGCTTACTTAAAATATTTATTGTCACCAACGATGGCCACCAGCATGGACCATTGCATGACATCAGGAGTACGGAGGAACGTACTGCTAGCTGGGTCAGCGAAAGTTTTTAGATGACCCTGTGTCAATAACCCAGGGGTACCTAGGACTACCTGTCTAAATTTTGGAATCGATACTTTGGCCAATCTTAAACTTTGGTACATAGGAATATATGGTGATATATGCTGATAGATTTTCTTTTAGATTAAAACGTAAAATGTTTTAAGGTTATAAGTTTTCTAACGTTAACAGACTTCAAAAATTATTGGTAAGGTTAAAACCTCACATACTTAAGGCATGAGAGGATATATATACCTCACAAACTTGTAATGTGATAGGGATATAAAATTTAGAATTTTGTTGTTGTTGTTGTTGTTGTTTAAACTGATGGCAAACCCATGTACTTCCCAGATGTTAAAAGGTTATTGGTTAAATATCAAGAAGTATTAGTGAGGTTAAAACCTCACTTATTTGTGGTATGAGAGGCGCTTCAACTACCAACTTAGATTCATTCACAAAAGGTTTACGTGATCCTGTATACTGTCTTTATCTGAGTTTATTTAAATAACTTTTATAAAAATATTTAAAATGAGATCGTGAACAGAGTGAACAATACTCATACAAATTATGATCATGAATTTTAAAGTGACTAAGTATTATAGAAATGGCCGTTGTTGCGTGTCCTCAGGGTACCACTTATAAAGTTGATTCCACGTTATCTGGGTATGTCCTTACATTTTCTCACGATTCTTTCATTGCTGTCCGTTTCTCAATCTATCAACTGTTTATGTATCATTGGTTGCATTTACCATGTGTCTCCTTCAGCTCACAAGGAATGGACATGAACGTGCCATCCGGACATTCGAGTCAAATCTAGTCCATTCGTTAAACATAACAAACAGGCACAAAAAAATTAGGTGCCATGGACAACGAAGTAAGTCCTTGGGGCCCATTAACCCTGTTAGTGTAAAGAAAATCGTAAACCCGCAATGAAATAGCAGTGTAAACCAATACATGCTTTCCCCTCATACCTATTCTGCCTACAAATACAAAACTTGGTACAGTCATTTCTTATCCCCTATAGTATTTTTTAAATACATTTGGATTGTGTGTTCTTACCCGAAGTCACTCCAGAGGGGTCCAAAGTTGATGGAAGGGATTTCTGAAGGGAATTTTCCAGACATTATCCTAATTTTCTCTATTCAAGCAAGTTATGGGTCCCAATACATAGCACTTCTGGAAAGCTTGTTTCATGCTGAAGAGAATGAACTATAAACCATGACTTTCCAATGGACAGTGTTGATGCAATAGCTATTTCACTGTGAGTCTACGATTTTCGTTATACTAATAGGGTTAATATTCCCCAGGGACTGATTCCGTTGTCCATGGCATTAATTTTTTGTGCATGAACATATCTTTGTTGTGTTTATCGAATGGATTAGGTTTGATTCGGACGTCCGGATGGCATGTTCATGTCCGTTCCTTGTGAGATAGACATTCGAGGATATTAAAATTAAAGTTGCATCTTCAATCCATAATCAATACCATACTACTAGTCTTATGTTGAGACAAAAATATTAGAAGCAAACTGCTGTGCATGGAAGCTTCTCAACTTGAATGGGGAGTGATCTACGACTAATGACAAAATATCTTTGATGATGATAATGATAATGATTATGCTGCTTATTGAATAACTCCACTAGAAATATAAACAAAACTTATATTAGGCCTTACAAACGAAATCATAAAAGGGAGAAGCCGATTTCCAATGTATAAATCCCTAAATATGATTCTACAATAGATTTAAGGAAAACAAATACTCGTCCACTGCCTATTGTACAATATTAAGACATGTGAATCCTTCACCAATCTCCCTCTTTTAAAGTTTCTCAGTAATTTTCCTACCTTTGAGAATTATAATTACGTATGACACTCTAATATTTAGATTTATAGTAAAGAATGGAGACACTTCTTGTGTTTAAAGCAGTTAAAAGAAGATATTATAACACAGATTTGTTTCCTGTAACGACACTGCCTTAGGGTAAAATTACAGGAGAGTTTTGTAGAGGGAGGTAGATGATTGTTGAGCTATTAATCTTTTATCCAAGAGTTCGTAAATGCTGAGTGTTAATTATTTAACCGGTTTACTTTACAAGTAACTACCAATGAATATAAAACTTCAATTCTATATCTCTCCACCTTTAATATACACATATACTTCTGGTATTAACTCTATCTTATTGCAGCCACTGAGGTTCAGTAACACACATATACTTTCTACAAGCTTATTTGTTGTAGTAACACATTGTCCTACAACTTCCACATTTAACACAGTAATTAATATTATTACTTAACTTCACCCACGTTTGGCTCTTATTCCCTTAAATCACATTAGCCACTAATGGCTCAAATCCCAACATGAACAATGGTTTCACTATCAACAACTTAATACATTTAATAAACATAACATAGTCACACTATTCACATGTTATTTTATCTAAACCCTCAACACTTTGTCCGATTATTTTCTATTAAAACCTTGTCCAAAGCTTACAAACCCCAACAATGATGAATGCCTTTCTTTTTCAGTATTAAAGAAGAAAAGTTTCATTCACAATATGCTACAATACTAATTTAAGTAGGCCCAAAATTTAGTGAAAAAAATTACAAATAAAACGCTAATGAAACGATAGTATACTGCTTTATTTCATTACAGAGAACAGGAATCGACTTTCATCTAATACTCTCGATCGCATGAAGAAGCAGGTAAATACTCGTATAAGAACGGAATTTTTGACCTTTAAATAATCGACTCAACCATTACTAATTCATAATTAGGCCTCTTATATCAGTTCAGTAACTCTTATTATTCTCAGTTGAGTAGCTTTTAAAAGATACGATGAAATGTTTCCTTTATTTAAATGAACTATTGACATTACCTCATTAGTGGAGCAGGTTTTTGAAAAGAGTATTCCCCGTCTCGTGACCAGACATATATGATTTTTCAACTTTCCATACCTTTCATCAAGAATTCTTTCATTATCTCCCTAACAGTTAGTATGAGACTGGAATGTTAATTCCATCCTATCTCCTCCTGACTTCATTTATAAATAACTTAATTTATTTAGAGATTGTTTGTGAAAGGACGAAAATGAATTATAAGTATGGGTCAAGTTGATACTTCTCTGTGAGATTACTTCAAACGTCTAGAAGGAAAAGTACCCATATTTATGAAAGATCTTTTTTCCTGTACTGAAAAAAAATGTGAATTTAGAGAAAGTCTTTGAACAACTCAATACTTTTTAATGTAAATGCCATTATTTTAAGACATGAATCATCTATTTTCCTCTGCAAAACTAAAATATCTTCCAAAATTTTCCTTCTCGTGAGTCTACTCGCGGAAATATTTGCAAAGCATTTGTATCCACAAGGAGAAACCGCAAATTCAACTTGAAAGTTGTAGAAAATTTATAGCCATTTATTTGGTTTTTAAGGTAGTTGTAAATGGTTGGCCAAAAGCAATAGATGGCAGCACATACCTTAAAATTTTGATACTATTTTGAAAGAAGCAACAATATTAAAAAAAAATCAAAAATAAATAATGTATATTCAAACTTTGTCCATCAGAGAATAAGCCAAGTAGTATTTTCATTATTATTTTGTTTCTTTCATTGTTGACAATATTTACTTTTGCTCATTAGAAATATACTTCCAATTAATGTTTGTAGGTTTCGTGAAGAAAGTTTCCCTCGACTGACACGAAATTTTCCCTTGTCTTATCAAAATTTCACTAGTTTGTTTAGTGTCCAATTCCTACGACAGGAGTTATGTGATAAGATGAATTTAACTATATTAAAGGAAGTTCAGACCACATTTGTTTTATTCATGTTTTTTTCTTCTATGTCTTCTACTTTTTCCTTCACATCATTTTTTTAAAACTAGAAATAACGCACAAATACAATCAGCCAAGAATGGGTACAAATTATGCTCCTTTGTACAGGCACGCGGACACACACACACGCACGCACGCGCTGTTGGTATTGTATTGGTTCATTTCTTAAGAACAAAGAAAAATATAATCATTTATATTGGTTAATGGACAGAGAGACTAACGAACAAAGATGTTTTGAAATGAATAGGAGATAAGAAGATGCATTTAGTCAGCATCCTTCTTAGGAAGACCAATTGGATTGGACACATCTTGCGAACAAAATGCTTTCTTCATACCGATATAAAAGAAAAATGGAAGGAAAGAGATGAATAGGAAGAAGAAGAACACAACTGTTCGATAATTTCAAAAATAGAAGGAAATATCGGGAATTAAAAGAGGAAGCTGAAGATCGAGAAACTTGGAAAAAACATTTCCATTCCCAAACGTAGAATTAAAAGAAAAAAACCCTGATTAGTCCCAGGACTGTCAACAGCCAGAATAGTTATAAAATAATAATAATAATAATAATAATAATAATAATAATAATAATAATAATAATAATAATAATAATAATAATAATAATAATAATAAGTTTGAGCAAGAAATTGCTGGATTTTTACATTTTATCAAAAAACCCCTTTTCCCTTTTTGGTACACTTACCTTCGAAATTTCCTTAGATAAGGGACATTTCCCTCAAACTACGAACGCTGCTTCTAATAATGACTGTTATAATATTTATAGAATTCCCAGAAATTCTAGTAAATGCACCACGCGCGAAACCAGCCACATGGGTTTGGGGGGCCATGGATATGTTAGGGGGGCCAAGTCATTAAAAATTATCTCACAAATATCTAAATTGTGTTTTTTGTATTAATAATAGTATTTTGTATCGAGGTCTGCAAGGGCCACGAAAAATTTAGGGGGACCCGTCCCCCCTAGCCCCTCTGGTTGTGTGCCTGAAATGCACATTAAGTGATAAGAGAAATTAATCTTCGCTTAATTTATGGATTCAAATAATTTTGGTTTTTGGTTCATATTGACGATTTATGAACTGTTAAGTTTGCTTTGAAACTTCTGAATTACAAATTTTGCATAGTTAAAAAAGAAAAGAAAAACGGAAAGTAAGAATGAATGAAACACTAAATTTTTATATTTCTTTGTTTTATATTTAGTTACATTTCACACCCATCCGTAAACAACATTGTCTACGACTCTCCCATATCATTATCATAGACAGCATATCATTATTGGTATCATATCATCATCATACCATTATTGGCAGGTCACTTGCCTCAAACTGAGAAATTTCCATGCAGCACGATTTTCAATGAACCTCCATCAATTGTAGCCTTTTTTGCCCCACCCTCCTTTTCCTGCCACCATACTTTGCTGCACATCTCTCAGATTGATTTCTTCTTCGGCAATGTCCCAAGCTCCCAACCAGTTTCTCTGTCTCTTTTTGCTGACATTTTCCCACAGTTCGATAAATACCTTGTGAGTCAATTCGTCTTTGAAACTTGAGCGAGAATTCAATGGTACCAGAACTAAGAGATGAATAAACTTGAGGTCAGGTTTCTTCATTTCTTCTTGGAAGATCAAAGTGTATCTTGACAATAAGCCTAGAAGCAAGTTCTCCATTCAATTTAATTTATTATTCACTTTCTTTTCTTTATAGAGTCAAATACCCCCTGGGAACACGTCCTTATTACGAACACTTAAAAGTCACTAACTTTTCTTCTTGGGAACCATTAAGGAACTATCGCTCAACCACCTAAAGCTGTTCCTACACAACAATTCACAGGATACCGATTAACCTTCCTGAGTTGTGTGCGAAATGGCAGCTTATTATATTTCCATCTTTTAAGACAAGTTTTTCCTTCGACCTCATGTTCTCTTTCCTTCTTTAAATATAAAGAGAATTTCTGCGACACACTGAAAGCTAATATAACCCGTGTGGTTTCCTATTCAACCGGTTTCTGATGAGCTATCAATTCTGTCGGCTATCTTTCACATCTCCGTTACAAAGAAAAAGAAGATGATAAAGAAGAGAAAGAAGAAAATGTCGAAGTATGTCCATCAGGCTTCCTTGCAGGCTGCCAAACGCGTGTTATCCCTATATAGGCGTCCTGGACAACGTGTCCAAACCCAACGACTTGATTATCTGGACAGACAACAATTCAGTCACGTGTTTAGTGAAATGATTTTTCAATTAAAAAGAACAAGAAACTTGTTGAATATACACTGGTCTAGTCTATACTACCTTCCTTCATATTGTGCTCTTTCAATCTTTATAAGTGACGGCATCAGTGCACATTCAATGATTTATTGTCTAGTCCCTTTTGATTGATGTGTGATGTCCAAAACATTGCGTAGACTTAATAAGACATTAATGTGAAATATTTTTGTCTAAATCAAACTTACAGTACTTTCAATCTCTTATAATTGCGAAGAATTCATGGATCACAATCAAAATCATATTGAGATTTTGCGCAGAAAAGTAGATATAGTGAAACAGCAATGTATGAATCATTATTTTCCTCCGTTCCTGTTCTTATTCTTTCAATTGTGTCTAAATTATTGTTGTAACTATTTTAAAAATAATACAACTTAAACAGAGATATACTAGAATCTCACTGACGTAATTTAAGTTTGAAAATGAAATCTTTAAGTTTCACGTTCCACGGTTATGCCGCTTAGGCTAAAGGAGACGGTGTTGATGAGAAACTAAGGAAATGGTGGAATGAAGAAATTGGGAGGAAAAAGGAGAACCCCGAAAAAACCCACAAACGCGGTGTTTGTCCACTACTAAGTTCACTTGACTTCAGCTGGGATCGAACCAAAGACCCCATGCACCAAAGGTGAACGCTCTTCCACCTAATAAAGCTTTGTTTGACATTTTAAACATCAGTGGGTTTTGAAGTATACCAGGACTTATTATTTAAGTTGTATGAAAGTAAGGTTTATTATTTTTTAAATAGTGTCGAATTTTTAACTCTTAATAACATTTGGATTTTTCAGAAATCAGATATGCGTCTTCGTTTCCTCTACACTGTTGGTGTTTTAATATACCTTCCTCATGAAATGCTTTATTATGAATTTAACTGATTTGGTACTTTTTCTTCAGATGCACCGTCCGATATGAAGTTTTAATATTTACTTGTCTTCGCGAAGATGGTAGTTTTCATCTCATACGAAATTTAACTAAAGTTATGATAGAAAATATAGTTGATAGTAACATAGAGAAGGGAAGAAGAAGAGTGTAATCGGCAGAAGGTATTAAGAAAGACAAGTCTTAAGTGAAAATGAACTAGGTTTAGATTAACAGAAGACCCTAGTGCATACTATGTTCTAATTTTCCAGTGATGTCAGAAACTTACAAAGATCACCTAATAATCATAAAAGATTACACTCTGTTACGAAGGTTCTTTCTGGGATGAAAACCATTAATTCTAATGGAATACTTATAGATATTTTCAAATTTGAAATGAGAATTTCGCTCTCAGTGATAGTTTCCTAGCAATTTGCAGTAATTATAGTGTCATTTGAACATATGGATAGCAGGAATGAATAATAGGGAACTTATTCCAATAAATTCATACCTGAAATCATAACTTTGCTGTTAGAGATTGTTCTCCAGTAATTCCAGTTACTCTAGTAATTTATAAATTGAACATATGGAAAATATGAGTATGGTTATTTGCAGCGATAGTGGATTTGTGGAAAGAGTTTATAACATTACTGTCTTCAAGTTTATTGTATCGTCTCGAAAAGTCTTTTTAAATTCGAGACAAGACGAGAAATATGACTATCCTCGTCTCGTTTTCTAGACGAGACGAGACATTTCAGTAATCTCGTGGGTAACACTGGTTCATCCAAATCTTTTATCTCTCGTGACGCAGAAGGATTCTGACAACTTTTGGATGAAACTGAAATAAAAGTAAAGGTATACATTTGTACATAAATTTATAAGACAAGACGATTAAAAATTTCGAAACAAGATGAGAAAGGCCTTTTCGAAACTCTAGATTAGAAAGAATTCTTCTCGAGTATCGAGACGAGATGTAACTTAAACAAAATTTATGAGAACGAGAAGAGTAAACCTTACTTCTAGTCTCATTTCGTCTTATGGACAACAGGGTATATTTTTTGTTGGAATTGTTCATCAATGTCAGCATGCGTTCATCAATGTGCATTACTGTTAGGAGTATGTGAGTCACCAGGAGGTATATCTATATCACTATTACGAGTATTGTTAGGAGCATGAGTGTCATTGCTAGGAGCATCTATGTCACTGTTAGGAGTATGTATGCCACTGTTAGAAATATGTGCCTCGCTCTTAGCATTATATGCGTCATCGTTAAGACAACACAAACAAACAATAATGACAATATGCTGTTTAACAGTGAATTTTTTTTTACTATGCAGTGCACAAATAAATAATCAATATAATCCAATAGAATAAAAGTTATCAATTACGTATTATTGGCAACAAACTACATGATTTTAGCACCATAAAAATTCGCTTTTCACTGAAGACCCAGGTTTAATTCTCAGTGTGAGTTCATCTACTGTGAATCCCACGTTAAGCTATAGGTCGACGTCTCATATAGTCAAGCTAAAATTCCTAAAATCAATCATCCAACCAAAAATTCGCTTTACTGGACTTTCTGGAAAATTACGCTTGAATATTAGGACTAAAGCACCTCACCTTTCGGTTGGATGTGATCTATCTACTGATAAGTGGCTCATTATTGGGCAATATTGTGGTTAAAATAGGAATGCCTACCGCCGTGTATATACAGGGTTGTCTTGTGTTTTTGTAATCTATTTTCCTACCATATTGCTATTGTACGGGATCCTATTATCCTAGACTTCTATTTAATGCACGTCATATATTTACAGTGGAGAAATATGCAATCTTAAGATAAACAAAGATTTAAGTTTAAGAGTTAACCATAATTTCGAAGTAAGCCTCCTTGACTATCAGTTTACCAGTCTCATAATAAAAAGTTGATGAGAGTCTATTCCGTATAACCTTCTGGACTACCATTGACTATTGTTCAGGAACACACTCTATGTGTGTGTGTTAATATGTTAAATTAGAAAATGAAGTGTAACGAAATTTTTCAGTTTAACGTCCTACAATTATGCCTGTTATACTAATCGCGGATGATTAAGGCAAGCAAATGATGGTAGAAGAGTTGGTGGAATGAGAATGTGGGAGAAAACTGAACTATCCGAGAAAATCCACGGACATGATATTGCCCGCCACAAACTTACTTGGCCGGGGATCGAATCAAGGACCTCTCTCACTCTAAGTCATTTTAAACACTTGAGATCTGTGAAGTAGAAACCCGCAATATTGCGTTGGACTTGAATAAACAATTCAACATTAGAGACTGGTTTTAGATGTATATTTTGTGCATATTAGACTAGTTTATTGTTATTATTATTACAATATATTATTATTATTATTATTATTAGTAGTAGTAGTAGTAGTAGTAGTAGTAGTAGTAGTAGTAAAAGTAGTAGTATTATTAGTAGTAGTAAACTAAGATTAGTGGAGTGGAGGATATGAGGGGAAGTTAAATCACGCAATTTAATTATACACAACTTACTAATTGTGTATAATTAAATATAGTCTACTACAGTTCGCATAATAGCATACCCTTCTTACATATGCGTGGCACAACCTGCATCCAAGCATGACTTCACTAGGATACATGCACTAGTTACACTCGTTAGATTTTCGGCTTCTCGGATGTTTTCGGATCTCCTAGGTCAGTCGTTCTCCACCGATGTGTGGCGACACCCTTGTGTGTCACGTAGTCCCTTAAGGTGTGTCGCGACATACTGGCGTGACGCAGTTCCCTAAGGTGTGAGGTGTGTCGCGAAACTTTATAATTTAAAAATCATGAAGAATTTAATAATAATTAGCTAAAATCGAGACCGACTGTACCAGTCAACACCTCTAACGGTAGCAATAATGCTCAGTGCTATATAGAGTCATTACAAAGGCTAATTGGTTTCACTATTATAATACATATATAATACATATTATTTATAATGAAAATATCAAACAACTGTGTTGCATTGTCCTGAATGTTTAGTAACGTGTGTTGTCAGTCACAAAAGGTTGAGAACCACTGTTCTAGGGCAGCAGAGCTATTTGGAGAAGACAAAAGTGAAGTAGAACACTGCTTCATTTTCACATAATATCATGTATTTATTGTCTGTGGAAGAAACAACGTGTCAGGCTGAAAATTTTAAAAACATACGTATACCTATTTAGAGCAACCCACATCATGCTTTATTTTTGTTTAATTATGCTTTATTTTTTCCAAATTATGCTTTATTGTTAATTTCAATCATTGCTTTACATTAATCGTGTATAAAGTACTATACATACATTACTATACATTAAATATTCTAAATATCTTGATCTATTTATTAATATTTTATGCAACCAGTTTCTTTCATATTTAATGAACATTCTACTTAATGCACTGTAAAGAAATATGCTTTACTAGAGTCAAATTTTTCTATCACTTGTGTGTGCCTTAGAGGTGCATATATACAAAAAGGGAAAGTAAAAATGCCACCAAAAAGTACAGAAAGTGCTCAAGATCAAGAGGTATAAAAACAATATAATGTGGAATTCTTGTGTACTATACATTGCTGGTGGAAATTTTCTTCTCTTCCTTTTTCTTTTCTTCACATCAAAAGATTACACCGAAAAGTTTACAGAAAGAAAATAAGTTTTTCATAGTTGTATTGTTATGTTCTCAACGATTTTACATTGTAAATATTGATTTAAAAAAATATTAATACAGTATGTTAAATTTGCAGTTAAATATAATTTTCTGCGAATTGTGCTATATATTTTAAATTATGATTTTTGTTTTATTTTCTAAATTAGGCTTTATTATGCTTTTAAAATTAGTTTCTTCTGGACGCTTACACAACCACAACGATGTTCAAGGTACCAACTATATATGTTTTTTATGCTTTTTATGCTTTTGGGTTGCATAAAAAGCATAAAAAGCTTCTACAAGACTAAAAGCCTATTATTAATAAATAACACCAACTGAAATTTTTAAATGAATTTTTGATTCCATGAATTAGTCTAAAATTATATACATGTTTCAATATTTCTCATCATTAATGATTCATCTGATTATGAAAATAAAATAACGTGTTTTATCTATAATCGTAACATGTTTCTCCATGACAATAGTCGTGCTTGTAGGGGGAAGGGTCATAAGCATATAGTGTTGTCGAAATTTTAGAGGGAGGAAAAATAGTTGAAACTTAAAATCAGTTAGAAGTTTTAAACATTTTATAAAATGTAGATAACTTATAGAAAAAGAACACAATTTAATCGAGATTGCACCAATTAACAACGGATTGTTGAAGGTGAAAACCAATGAAGAAGTTTTAAATCAGGTACTGCTTTTCTGCAGGATCAGGGGAAATAAGTAGCCCTATCTCGAAATAAAAAGATACACTACACAGAAATCATCAAATAATTCTGATAATTGTATACTGCAAGCACCTGTCCTTGCTGAGTTTTAATACAAAATAGACCTTTATATTTCGTCAACACACAACTTCTTAAGTATTTGTTACAGAAACAGAGCACATCGTATTAATCTATAAAATATATTTAATTCTGAAACAGGTCTAAGCAATAATGTCAAGCGAGCTCATATGTATCACACCTCACACTGTGATATATCAACGAAGATTTATTATGGGTTGCTTTTAATTGCCGGCTGCTATGGTCCGCTATTAATGCGTCATTGCTGGACTGTTTCGCCTCGTTGGAACACGTTCTACGTAACAACGCCAGAAGTTGTGGCTAGAGCGTTCAGAATATCACTTGTTAACTCCGCCCATTGAGAAATAACACAAAAGGATGAGAGATCATTTCTCTATATAATTCCATCTTTTGTTTTAAGTATGACCTCTCATCACTGGCTTGAAATAGACAAGTTTACAAATAATATACCTATGTTATTATCGTAAGGAAGTTTATTATTTTTTGTTTGTTAGAAACAGACGTTCGAAACATATATTGCACAGGAAACATCAAATTGATACAAGTTTGGATTAGTTTTAGCACCTTTCAGTTATTACGAACAGAGAACATTCTTCTAACTAAAGCTAAGAATATTTACGTTATCTTGCTTCATAGATTTGAATTATAAAGCTCGGATCCGTATGTTACATATTGATATTTTTCAATATGATGTTTGTAGTTTACATAAAATGTTCGTAGAAGAATGGCAGTATTTTCGGAGATTTTATTGATTACTAACTGTAAGTATCCATCTTAGTCGGGTTTTAATTCAAAATCTGAATAAAAAGAGTGGAAGAAGGATATTTCTACAAACATTCCATCCCTTGGGCATTTATACTCAATTGTTATATAAGCCCGCACAACAGATGTATAATGGGTTGCATATCGATAAGGCGTTTTTAGAAATATAACTAGAAGAAACGTGCAAAACTTTTGACCTCAATCCGCCCAAGGCGAAAGTCCTAAAAACTGCTTTGTATAAGATTAGATCTGTTAAAGATCTATCCGTCTACCTAATTTGATGACTATACATCTCTATTCTATGCGAAAAGCTAATGACAGACATACACAAGCAGAAGTTACATTATTATTATTATTATTATTATTATTATTATTATTATTATTATTATTATTATTGATAATACTTAAGCTGTATAACAATGAAGGAAAGCGAGAAGGAAGAAGAAAGACACAACTAATTGATTAATTGAAAAATAGAAGAAAATGTTGGAAGTTAATAGAGGAAACTGAAGATCGAGAAGCGTGGAAGGAACATTTCCAGGCCGAGCCTTAAAACAATCACTAGTTCAAAGATCTGCTGATAGCCAGAACTTAATAACAGTCATATCAATGATAGTGCCTGTTACATCTTAAGTTGGTCACGGTTTCTGCCTTGAGTTACTCGATTGTGCAGCAGGCTATTTTTACATTCAAAACAAAAAATTAAAAGACAAACAGTAAAAGAAAAGAAGTATTTTGAAGTATTTTTAAGAGGAGTAACACCATTGGTCTTCAATGTAGTAAATCTTAATATATGTTTGAAGATTTTCTATTTAAAAACAGAGAAATATAACTAGTTACGTCTACAGTTGCATAAACGCTGCAACCGCACCATATACCATTGGAGATATGGCAGAAACCTAGCACAATATCGCACACTTACATAAACATCACTTTTAAGATCTAGTATTATTCATGGATAGTTGCAGTCACTTTACAAACATCTGTCTACTTTCGTAATAGTCACGAATTTCTCGATTTAGGAGAGAACGACTCAGTTATCCCTTGCAAGTTTCATGAGAGTAATGGAGGGGAGAGGTCGTAACAACATGGGAGAAGGAGGATAATGGTTTACAAAACGCAAATATACTTTGGTTAAATAAAAACGCGCTTCGTAGTAATGCACAGAGTAGAATTCTACATTTCTAAGAAAATTTTTAAAAAATACTTTGCAATTAAATTATTTTTATTACTAAACCATTGTCTAAAAATATTTATGTGAAAGCTTTGTAGTAATACTAAATATCTAATAATAATTGATCTAATAAGACTTGCAGTAATAATATCTTATTTAAAGAGCAAGTGTTAACGTTTCTTTAAAGTAAGTAACAAATAGTTTTAAATCATAATTGACATGTATAGTTCACTAAAGAAGCTTAAACAGAAAGGAAAAAGGAGCGTTGTTGCCCATATTTTACAAATATGCAAGTAACACTAGAAAAATGGAAGGTTCTTGCGTGTGTGCACGTATTGGATATTGCTGCGACTGCAACCTCAGACTACAAATTTCTATTGATGGTAATTATGATTTGTTTGATGTTTCGATTCAAATATTGGCACCAAACGCATACACGATTCAATGCAATTTAATGTGTCATTTCGAGTAGTAAGATATGATGTAACCAAAAATCCTGCTCAATATGGACATCCGGAATAATCTATCAGTCTCATCAATCATCCTAATGGCCACAGTGAATGTGTCGTATGTTTGCAACCATCGTTCGAGGCTCCATTTCACAATTCGATGGAAACATTTAAAAAGTCAAAAGGAGATTCGATCCAGATAGACTAATTTTTAATTATCAAAGTTATTTAAATAGTTTTAATTACTTTCAGAACAAAGGTAATAAACTTATATCGGTATACATTATATGAACATAAAGTGTTATAATGATATGCCAATAAAACTAAAGGAATATATTCCTTTAAAACAATTATTCCAACTTTGCTATTATTCACAGTAAGTGTGTATTTACTTTTTCTTTATGATAAAATCATTTAACCAAGAGAGTGTTGGGGAGCAGTTGAATCCGTAGTTACAATTACCATTTGTAGATACAGTGACAAGCATGATTCTATTTGGTCTATCTATACAATTACAGCATATATCCAAGAAGACAAGTCAACGTAGCTTAATATAAGAATTTCTACGGAACTTTTGCTTTGACGTTTCGAAGTCTGCTTCTTATATTGAGGAATGGTTGTTTTGAGAAGTTACTGAGATCTCCTGACTGGCTATTGCCTACAGAGGCATCTTAAAGTTTAAATTGTGAAAATAGTCGAAGTATCTTTAAAGAACAGGAAAACAACGTCCGGAAAAGAAAATATGTATTGTGATATTGGAATCTGTCTAGATTACTTATCTCTTCAACTGATACAATGTGAACATTGTGCACTTGATGGTCACTTGCTGGGTGTATTGTTAAAGGCATGTTTCTAGGTACATGATTCAAGATGATTCGCATATGATATATGAGGTTTCATGTGTTGAACACCTGATATTAATATTAACCATTGCAATTAAAATCGATTTAAGATCTTGTTATGCATTAAACTTAGTATTTAGAGTTACAGAAATTTATATTACCTAGGTAATACGTTATCAATAATTAAGCTTATGATTTGTTCAATACAACATTACTCAAAACAAATTCAGCAGAGATAGACAAAACAAAGCATGAAAGGATGAAAATTATTCAGAAGGTTACATTAATTAATGTCAAATATACTCTTAATTTAGTTGTAAATGTCATTTCTTTCTCTCTCTCTTTGAGTGTACTTGTGCATGTTTGTGTCAAACATCTGTTACAGAAACCAGATTATGTTGTCCTATAAATTTATCGATAACAAAGTGTACAAAAGAGTGGCAAATTATTATACAAGTATTTGCAGTGGTTCTTAAATAACAAAGAACATAAGAACATGTTGTAAACACATAGGAGATTGTTAACCAAACTGGCTTTGTCAGAAAAACTGTAACTTTGAGATGATGTTTGTTAGCTGTAACCTATGGTGAACTTTGAGATGATTTTTCCTATCATAATAATTATCATTAAGTATTTTTTCCTCTGGAGAGAAAATATGTAATGTTATAAGAGATGTTCGCATGAGAGATGATGCAATGCCTTCATAAATTGATTGTTGGGCCCGAAAGTTCAATGAATTGCTGCTTCTACAGAACTAGTTTTTCCAGCGTCTTCAATGGATTAATCTCACATTGAACAACTCTTTAAATATCATCTTCTGATATAACAGATATTTATCCGCTTTTATTTAAAAAAACAAACAAAAGAACAAAACATCCAAAAAGAGAAGGAACAAGACATAAAATCACTTTGAGAGGTTGAATGAGGTGTCTAGAGCTCCTAGTCAGAATTTATTACTTTCAATTGATAACCAGTATTTACAACATATCAATATTTCTTGCGAGATTACGTAAACATTGTCTTGGGAAAGATGAAAAATTCATTTGATTTCTCTAAAAAGATGTTATGTCTACTGTTGATAAAGTTCTTCAGTAACCGTGCAGTCCGCAAGACCTCCAGATCTATTTTATTTCACGAAATCCAGAAAATATGGTAAAGGAAAATGAAATGTTTGAATAATACAAACTACATACTACTTCACTAATATTTGATATATCATTAGAGATTAAGGCTTCAAGTGAAATATAAGTAACAGCCACCAAATCTACGTAATTAATTTTTTGGGGATATATTATTATTACTTCGCAATGCACTCAAAGTGTGTACAAATATTTATTTTAGATGTGGATTACAATTTATCATAATGGCCTTTCTTTCGTGTGTGATAAAGTTAATTCTTCAGAAAACTCAATGTAAACCAACTCGAAGAGATCTGTGAGCCTATAATCTACAAAGGGAAAGACTCTTACGAATTACAAGTTTCCTACTCAGCACTCCAGACACATGAGTTTCCGTGTCAAGTATGTATTGCCCTTTGATGGCTGGGAATATATACATACAGGGGTGCATAAGGCGGATTTTAGGGAGTAGGTCGCTCCCGTGGGAGTGTTTGGGAACATAATTTTTCATTGAAAATGGCAAACCAAACTGAAAAATGGCACATTTAGGGGAATAAAGGTATTTGGAAGCAGAGAGGTAAATTTATTGTATACTAATCACTATTTGATTTTCTTGAGATAATGACTTTGATATGACTGACCTAAATTGTAGAAGCCTCTGATTTTTATATTGGATTTTTATAAGCAAAAAACGGTGATAGCGAAAAATTGCTAGATTTAGCATCCTAAGAATAACTTCCATCTTCCCTGTTATCCGCCCATTAAGACCAAAGCTGATAAATTTATCATTTCTGATTAGAATATTGGACTCTATTGTTTGATGAAAGACGCCTACTGTACCAAAGAGATCAGGTCAAGAATTGTCATAGCCAAAGAAGCATTCAACAAGACAAGATCCTCATAACTAGCAGGTTTAATATTGGACTAAACAAGTTGCTAAAGTGCTATATATATGGAGTATTTGATTGTGTGGTTCAGAGACCTGGACATTAAGGAAGTTAGAGATGAAATACTTGGAGAGCTTTGAAATATGGTGTTGGAGAAAGATGGAGAAAATAAAATGGACACACACAGAGAGAGAGAGAGCACCGGTAACAAATGAGGATGTTTTGAAACGGACAGAAGAACGTTTCTAGCCAGCATCCTTCATAGATATGGTAATGGATTGGACACATCTTGCAAAGAAATTGTCTTCTTCATCCTCCATAGAAGGAAAGATGGAAGGACAGCAAGAAATGGGAAGAAGAACACAACTAATCGATGAAATGAAAAATAGAAGAAAATATTGAGAGTTAAAAGAGGAAGCTGAAGATGAAGAGAAACGTGGAAGAAATATTTCCAGGCCCAGACTTAAAATTAAAATTGAAAAAATGAACCTCATTATTACCATGACCTACCAAAAGGCAAAATACTTAATAATAATAATAATAATAATAATAATAATAATAATAATAATAATAATAATAATAATAATAATAATAATAATAATAATAATAATAATAATAATAATAATAATAATAATTTGAAAATATCCATAGTTTCACATGTGGAACAAAGCTCACATGTTTGAAACAAGAAATGTATATGCATGGCCATACATTTGAGGTATTTAGTTTGCGTTATGACCCACCATGTAAAGCTTGGCATCGTTTAGAACTTCATCCATTACTTTTGCCCTTTTAATTTTGCAATGTCAGACATGCAGACAAACTGAAAGGTTTATCACTCTATGCTGAAAACCTATTTACTACCTCACTTTTTAAAACTATAAATATAACACCTACACTCGACTTCAAATAACGTTTAACATACGTGACCTATGGTTTCCACGTGTGTTTCAATTGAAATGTTATATTCTAAGAGGAATAATGCTGAGGGTGGAGGACGAACTTGTTCTTCCTAAACACAGCTTTTAAGTGCCTAGATAAAGTTTTGCATCAGGACACAAAAACATATCTATACAGCAAAGCAACGAAAACAATAATAAATAAACAAAAAAAATATGATTTTGATCTTAGCAGTAAACTTGTCTGATGGAACTGATTTAGCTCAGCAGCAGGAGAGCCCAAGATAAAAATCAGCATCAGTTGATCTGAAGACAGGAGCAGATCCATCCCATAAATTACTCATTCTAGGATCTGGATTCTTCTTGCTTGTTGCATTTTTTTTTATTTATCTCAGAGATTGGCTCCACCCTGGAGTCCAGTCAAACCGGAAGCAAGACTGAATGTTATATTAGTCCTTTCTTAGCTTCCTTCTCCATTATATCATCAAGATTAAAGAAAATCCAATATATATTACGCTGTTTTGAAGTACCAGTTATTCACAAAGTAAAAAGAAAAAGAAGAAAATAAATAAATGACCTGGATTACAACAAATATCCTTATGGAGCCTTTTAATCTTTTATTTGCTTTTAAATGTTCAAAAAACATGCTAAAGAACCGTTATTTTACTTCAAAGATGTCCAGATAAATAGAATATATAGTTCACGTTAGACTGCGATTCAACTGACTATATTACCCACGGGGTAAATACGTATAATTTAGCCTTATTTATAGAAAAACCAGACTGCCTAAGCCTAATCAGAACCTTCTTATAATAATCAATATACTCTATTAGATAATGACTTATGCTATTATTACTAACTAACTAACTAACTCTATAGCCTATGAAACCCGGAGGTTCAATGCCGCGTTCACAAAAACTCTCCACTGACTTCTATCCTTAGCTAACTATGTCCAGATTCTACTTTGTATTCCTATTTCTGCGAGATCCATCTTAATATTGTCCTCCCATCTGCGCCTAGGTCTTCCTAATGGTCGTTTTTCGATTGGTGTTCCACTCAAGACTTTGAAAGTGTTTCTACTTTCTTCCATCCTAGCTACATGGCCTATCCACCTAAACCTCCTAGACTTGATGACCCTAACAATGTTTGGTAAACCGTATAAATTACGTAGTTCCTCATTATGAAGTTTCCGCCATTCCCCATTCTCGTTCCTCTTGAGTCCGAATATTCGCCTCAGGATCTTGTTCTCAAATACTTTCAGTCAATGTTCTTCCTTCAGAGTAAGCGACAATGTTTCGCAACCATACAGAACAACAGGCATGATTATCGTTTTATATATTTTAAGCTTCAAATTCCCGACGACAAGAGATTTTGAAGTGAATAACAACACGAATTCCCTGCTTTTAATTGACATTTAATTTCTTCGTGAATATGATTTTCGTCTGTCAATATTCATCCTAGATATTTGAAACTATCCACTTCATCGAAAGTATTATTTATTATTTTAATGTTTCCATAATTTGCAATATTACGGTCCCGACGCACTTCCATGTATTTAGTTTTCTCTGCATTTACTTCTAAACCCAAGTCACTGCAAGCGTTTAATATGACTTCTACATTTCCTTCTATTGTTCTATCATCCACTATTAAATTTACATCATCAGCATACGCCATAACCTGGTGAACACCGTTCAACTCTAGGTCCTGGCTGCTATCTTTGATTTTCCTTATAGCATATTCCAGGACAAAGTTGAATAATAATGACGACAACGCATCTCCTTGTTTCAGGCCATTCTCGACGTGAAAGCTAGTAGACAAAAATTTTCCTACTCGGACTTTACTTTGGGATTCATTTCAACATACCTTAATTAATCTAATTAGCTTTTTCGGTATTTCAAATCCTGTAAAGACATTATACAATGTTTCTCTCCTAACCGAGTAGTATGCCTTTATAAAATCAATAAATAGTTGATTACCGGGATATTGTATTCCCACTTTTTTTCGAGTATTTGGCGAATGGTAAATATTTGGTCGATAGTTGATCGATTTCGTCTAAAACAGCACTGATAATCTTGCGTATGGGGTCAATTTTGCTAATAGAATATTTGACAGGATTTTATAGGATGTTGACAGAAGAGAAAAGCCTCGATAATTATTATAGTCGGGTTTGTCGCCTTTCTTGTGAATTGGAACAATGATTGATTCTTTCCACTCTTGTGGCAATTCTTCCTTTTTCCAGATAAGGAGAATGGGTTTGTGTATCTTGTTCCACAATTTTTCGCCTCCAGCTAAAATTAACTCAGCCGGAATTTCGTCTACACCCGGAGATTTGTGTTTCTTTAATTTCTTTATAGCGTTTTTTACTTCTATTGGGTTGGGTTCTGGAATATACGGTTCTGCGGTGTGTATCTCCCTTTCTCCACGCACATTAGTTTTTGGCTGCGTGTTAAACAAATCGTCGAAGAAATCTTTCCATCTATTTAAGATGCTATCTGCATCCGTGAGGACTCTTCCGTCAGCATTTTTTAATATATAAGCACGAGGTTGATAGCCTTTCTCAAATTCGTTGATCCCCTTATACATGTCCCGAATGTTTTTATTTTTACTATTATCTTTAAGTTCCTTAATTTTAGCTTTCAAGAAATTGCGTTTCTTCGTTCGAAAATTTTTGGAAGTTTTCCGCTTGATGTCTACGAAATTTTATGTAGTTATTTCATTCGGATTTTGTTCTCAACCTAATTTTGACTGTTTTCTCTTCTCTGCTAGTTTAATGCATTTCCTGGTCGAAGCATAGTTTGTTCCTACGTATTTCCGCGTGTCCCAATTCCCCCCCCCCTCAAATTTTAATGCTATCTCTAATTTCAATCCAAGTGTCCTCAACACTAGTGCACTCCGAATCTTCTAAAGCCGAGAATCTATTCGAAACTTCAATCTGGTATTTCTCTCTTATCTGGCTCTCTTCTAATTTCTTGAAGTTAAATCTCTCCGTTTTCAAACATTGAATATTTCCTTTGTTCAACGATAATTTCTCTCTTATTATCGCTGCTACCAGGTAATGATCACTGTCACAATCAGCCCCTTTAAACGACCGGACATCAATTATGCTAGAGTGTCTTCTTCTATCTACTAAAACGCGATCCATTTGATTATGTGTTTTTCCGTCTGGTGAGGTCCAAGTGAATTTGTGAACGTCGCGATGAGGGAATTTTGCACTCTTCACGATAAGATTTTTGGATGTTGCAAAGTTCACGAGTCTAACACCGTTATCATTACTTTCCTTATGCAGACTTTCGTTCCCTATAATGGGTTTGAAATATCCTCTCGCATCGAAATCTCCTAATAGAATTTTCATATGGTATCGCGGGAGTTGGTCAAATATCCGTTCCACTTTTTCGTAAAAACTGCCTTTTATATAGTCATCCTTATCTTCTGTTGGAGCATGTACATTTACAGCAATAATATGACACTACCAACCCTTAAGAATAATAAAAGAAATTATATTATTACTAATCTACCAATTTAGAATTTGTTTATGGCCTCGAGCAGAATAGTAGCTAACGCTCTCGCCTTTGGTGCGATCGGCCCCGAGTTCGATTCTCGCTGGGGACACCCGGTTAAAAAGGTGTGAGAGCTTGTCCAAGTCAGCAAATCTGAGTAAGGTTTTTCATGGGTTTTCCTCATTCACAGCAGGCAAAAGTCTGTGTTTTATTCTTTTCTTTACACATTTTCACCAAAGGTAAAATTATGACAGCACATTTTAACCGGGAAATAAAAATATGAAACACATTTTCACTCCGCGGTAAAAAAAAAAAAAAAAATGACAACATATTCCTACTACAACGGTACTTGTATATTCGTATTGTAAATCTGTACTCTCTTGTAACTCTGGGTTATAAGATATTTTAAATATGTACTAGGCTGGCTGGTTGTTTGTATTATTAGAAGAAGAAAAAGAAAAGATATGTTAATTATAATGTTAATGTATAAAGATATTCAAGTGTTTTTAAATAATGAGATTTTGGATATGTCGTTGTCAGGAGTAACCAGAGATATATATAATATAAATAAATGGAAGGATTACGGCAGATGAGTTTGTCAATTTTAATGGCTCAATAGTAATAATTTAAAGAACCAGTGATATTTGTTGTATTTATAGTGCCGGAAACCCGAAAGTGAAAAAGTAATTAGTATCATTTTTGAAGAATAGTAAAAAAACGATCAATATTGAGCCCAATATATGGAACGATGGACACTCAAGCAATGAATTCTTCCATGTTGGAGATGTTACAAGAAATGTCCCGACAAATTAAGGATCACCAAACCGAAGAGTTTACAAAAGTGAGTTAGCAGTTGGAAAAACAAGCTCAACGTTTTGATCAAAAATTGGAACAATTGCAGCGATGCAATGACAGCAAATGGGACCAGATTCAGGAACAATTGAATCAAGTGAATCAGCAAATTGCTGCTAAATTAGGACATCATGACGGAGAAATGGACCAAAGTGACTCTATAGAAACCACGGAGAAAGCAAATTTCGAATCTGCTTCGGTGGAATTTGCAGAGTTTTCACAGAAGCATAATGCCGTATTGGTTGTATCAGATTATCCTAACTTCTTTCCTCATTCGAATGCTTTTGACTGCTCTGCTGATACTGTGTGTAATGAAGATTCTGATATGTATCAGGGTGTGAAAAGTTATGACCATCCTCATCTTGAGAACGCTATTGACTATCTGCGTTCCCCGCCAACATGATATTAATCCTGTGGTTCATGTAGCAGGAGATAACTTGATCCCAATATTTGTGAAATGCAGAAAGAAGACGTGTGTTTCCAACAGTGCTTGTATTGAATGGCCGATTGAGTCGAATCTGTTGAACTGTGCATTTAATGACAAGACCAGACTGATGTTAGTTAATACTCCGATGATTATTTCACATAATGTGATGCAGTGGGTTAGTTTCCATCATCCAAGTGTGATGTTGCAAAGTTTTGGAAATCCATCGGTGATGCAACATATTGCTAGCTTGAATCAGATTAACATTAATAGAGATCAACTTCGATGTATTCATGTGCGATTGAAATGTGATTCCAATGTGCAGGAAGATGTCAAATCCATGTATACCGGTGATGCAACCGAACCTAACCATAGAAGAAACAAAACCCGTGGTAGGACAAAGTATCGTGAGCATTGTGGAAAGAAGAGGTACAGACATGTCAAGAGACACGATATCTCGACATCAGTAAAACGAAAGAGGAGTGAACCTAATTTTACCGGGGATGTAACCAAGCCTAATCCAAGTAGTAACAGTAACAGTGATAGTGATTGTGTATCCGAACCTAATTTTATCGGTAACGTGATGCTATCTAATCATAGCCGAAATAATACGATTTGTCAGAAACGCTATTCAGATGGCAGGAATTACGGCAAAGATTCTCAAAATAAGAAACTGAGAACTGTAGAAGTAAAGAAAGCAATTCCGATTTGTAACTTTCAATGTGACTTGAATGAACTTGTTGCCCATATAACTTGGACTGGAATTCCGATGTTCGAAAAGATCGTATTCAATTGATTTTACTTCAACTATCATCAGGGGTGTAGCCAAGGGGGGGCCCATCGGGGCCAGGCCCCCTCAAATGATTTCCTGCCCCCCCCCCCCCAAATGACCAACTTTTAAAACATCATCGTAAGGTTACCCCGTTTCAGTCACTTAAAAATAACAAAGTTTACATATAATTAATATAATTTACTGTAAAATAGTATGGAAAAATACTATTTTACCATACTAATCGAAAAATAGTATGGTATCTCTTCCTTACACCGATCGGAAAATAGTATGGTATACTTTTTCTTTTGACAGCAGATTATACAATTTACTGCGGTTTATATTTGACAGTTTGATAACAAAAGTTTTAACAACGTACTATAAATACTACCATACAACAATGGTACTAAACTGATTTGCAAGTAGGCCTTCATTACCTTTTTTGTATGCTGCAACTAATGTTTTAAAAAACATAATTATATCAGATGGAAAATTTGGTGAAAACAACGTTATTCGGTTTTTCAGCTTGGATTCCAATCAATCGGTAATTTTCAATTATTTTTATGTCACCATCCCGCTTAAGAGTACCAATGGGGACTAAAATTTGGATTTAAATGGCATAGGAAGTGTCATTGTTCATATCAGCTACCCCGAAAACTATGGATTCGACATTAATATTGGTCATTTTTGATCATTTTTACATATCTTCCCCTTCTGTTCAAAGTGCACCTTCAAAGTGAAGCGATAAAATCCATCCCAGGCCCGAAACTCATCTATGTTGAAAATTTGATTGTGATCGGTCGGGTGGTTAACTTACAAATGTAGTCACTTTCATGATATATATATATATATATATATATATATATATATATATATATATATATATATATATATATATATATATAGGCCTATATATTTCCATTATTTTGGAAAGTTGTGAACTATATTGAATCATACAGTACCAAGATGCACTAGACACCAGCATGACTGGTGAGGAACTCTGTGTGTATTGCAATACAATAAAACTCCGTTTTGTGGCTATCGCAGCATTGCATTTACGACACACGCTTTTCTGGAGTTAGTTGTTAGTGATAGTAATCACCGCTTTAAAATTCCTTCGCGTTCCCACTCGTATTGCTATTTTTGAGAATATTATTTAAAACTTTTGATTCGAATCGTTATTCACTCTTTTCTTCTCAGAGGTTTCGCATGTGAAACAGAAGAAACTCTTTTTCGTGAAATAATATTTTCCGCGACGGAACGATCCACGATTTGCAGACCAAAAGATATTATAATTCGTCATATATTAATATCGTACTATTTTTTTTTTTCAGTTTTTGGATTTCAATATTTTTGAAGAAATCGAATTTATTCGCATTCTTGCACTGTTTTAGGACAAGAAGAATTTGTAATGTGGTAAACTGAATCCAAGTCCAAAGAAGATGCTCGAAAAATTGTTTACAAACGTGATGTCCCTGCCCCTTCACGTGTGCAGCCACTTCTAATCTCTGGTCGATAAGGAACAGAACTTTGCATCGTTGACACTGGCGAACTTCAAATGCACGAAGCATCCTGGATCTCGGAAGAAGAGGTCGATATTATTCTTTTTTTTAGATCCTGTTTTAACTGCATCTTCCGCAGTACTTTCTCCTTGCCAATCACCAGTGACCTAAAATAATGGGTGCGATTCCCTTAGGGAAACTACAACAGTTTTGAAGAATTAGAATTGGTTAATTAAACAACCTTATGGGGTCAAAATATTATTACGGGTCTACCATTTTTTAACACTTTGATTTGTTGGTGAAAAACGCTACGAAAATATTCACAATAATAAGCATTTTGTAATAAAAAGTTCTACCATTAAAAATAGTTTTTTTTATTGTAATAACCCCCAAAATAATCAAAATTGGTGAAAAAACAAACATCCAAAAGTGCTACGTAACAAAGTTGAAGAGGTTCGGCCTTGCGTTACGGTGTGTGACAAGGAGGAGAAGGGGTAAAAATTGGTCAAAAATAGCGTTACGAAATATGTGGAGTGCCCCTAAAACAGTAAATGAGATATAGCTTTTAATAAAATTTTGTTTCTTTTAGTGACGAATAATAAATAAATATTTTTGCCAGGAAATTTTAAAGAAATTATGTGAAATTTTAAATAAAATCAGTCTTATGAAGATACAAGGGCTTAAACTAAAATAGTTACGTAGAAAGGTATAACGTTTGGCGGGGACAGTAGTTATTGGTTAAACATAATAAAAACTACCTGGAATATAATTTATGGAGAAAAAACGAATAATAATAATAATAATAATAATAATAATAATAATAATAATAATAATAATAATAATAATAATAATAATAATAATAATAATGTTTATTTCTGTGCCATGAACAGCCTAACGGCAAAAATACAGCACTTTATCAGAGAAGATAAACACATATTACATACAATGTAAGCTACATACTAAGACAATAAAACATAATGATAAAATAAAGTAAAATAACATCTGATTAATAATTCCTTGTCAAATTGACACCTTTTTTTTAGTATCAAAACAGTTGTCATAAATAGTAATAATAATAATAATAATAATAATAATAATAATAATAATAATAAGCTAAAAACTAACTTTTTAGTTTTCCGGAAGGAAACTAAAATTTTCCGTTTTTTCCAGGCCTCAAGAGCACTAGCCGCAACACAATTTATTTAGCTATGTACATTGTAGCTGGCCTCCCCTAAAAAACTACGGGCCCCTCCTACATAAAACTGCTGGCTACACCCCTGACTATCATTATGATTTCTCGGTTTATTGTATTTTACTTTATGTTATTTTATCCTTGAGTTCTATAATAGTAATTTCTCAAGGAATGTTTACATATGTCTTAATGTTATGTGTTTTCCTGTGATTGCCAAAATGAAATATCAACCACATTATTCTTGTTATGATGCTAATAAGACGTTAATTACTATGCTATGTTCTGATTATTATCGATATTTCAATCTCAATTTATATTTTGTTTAACTACATCTTATATTCGATCATGTTGTATTCAAATAACAACTGTATGAATGTCCATACATCTTTTTCAAGATCTTCTTCGTGTTGCCTAAATAAATAATTAATAGCTTGTAATCAGCATTTAATGGACCCGAAAAAGGACCTAAATAACTTGTAAATATAATTTCGAATGTGCCTTATCGTTGTTGAAATGTATAAATAAACGAAAATGATGATAAAGTTTAAAATAAATATGATAATAATATTGTTATAGAGTTAAACATGATATATATGTATAATTATATGAATTGTAAGTTTCATGTATAAGAGGTGCATTCGAAAACTCGAATGATTAACATGTATATGTAAACGGTCCAGAATTCTTTTTCTTTTTAGTGAGTAAATGAACAAAAAGAAAAGTCCGTCAGGCGCCATAATATACAACGGTACGTTGTATATTCGTATTGTAAATCTGTACTCTCTTGTAACTCTGGGTTATAAGATATTTTAAATATGTACTAGGCTGGCTGGTTGTTTGTACTATTAGAAGAAGAAAAAGAAAAGATATGTTAATTATAATGTTAATGTATAAAGATATTCAAGTGTTTTTAAATAATGAGATTTTGGATATGTCGTTGTCAGGAGTAACCAGAGATATATATAATATAAATAAATGGAAGGATTACGGCAGATGAGTTTGTCAATTTTAATGGCTCAATAGTAATAATTTAAAGAACCAGTGATATTTGTTGTACTACTCCCACGGTAAAATTATGCCAGCACAGTCTTACCTCCGAGTAGAAATATGTAGGAATATCTTCATCCAGTTTTTGATGAATCAGACATGCATAAAAATTAAAGGAACACATTATTCGGTGCAATTCCAAATTTCAAACGTCAGTTAATTCACTTTGGGCACATACAAGTTTGGGAATACTACGCCAATAGGATCTAATATTCCTCACAACACAAACCGAATCCAGACGGTTACAAATGAAAGTTTCTGAGATGCTTTGTTGCACTTTGATAGTCGGAAACCACTTTATCATCGATTTGTTTACGTGACAACTCAGACACCAAGATTACACCAGAGAAGACAAAGACACATCCTGCAGAATACAAACACAAGCACAGTATACATATAAGAATATAACAGATAACAATAAATCTTTAAAAAGACCATAACAACTATATACATATCCCTGATTTTTTAAAAATAAATCACAAGACTAATAACTTGAAAGAATAAATATGAACTTTAGTGAAATATAAATTCAGATTCTACATTTTAAGACAAATTTCCGCACCTCTTAAGTAATACACTCCAGATGACAATAAGAACTACCACCTACAGTAAATCATCTAAATCTCACAATGTCTATGCATAATTATATAATATGAAAAGAATAATGTCCTTTCTTCTAATTCTTTAAATTAACTTTTTTTTTTAAAGTAAGTCCGTTACAGTTGAGACCCATATTAGCTACATATATTATCACAATTTATGACTTGCGATCTCAGAAGTTGTGAAGTAAAATGCAAAATCACATTTTTATCCACTATCCACGAACCAAAATCTATTTATTTACTTTTGTAGCCAATTGCCATAATATTAATATAAGTAAACAAACTCAAAACTATATGCTAGAATCTTAGAAAGATGCAGATAAAATGAACTGTCATATTTTCATCAGAGATATTTAAAGATGTCCTGTCATATTCCCGCACGTTTCTTTCATACTACACACACATAACACTAAAAACTACTAAAGTTTAGTACATTACAAAATCTTTCCTCTTTTATACAAAACAGACCTTTCTTCGCAATAGATGTTGAATTGGATATATTTGAAAAATCCTATTATATTCGTACCCTCACAAGTTTTTCACATACTATACACCAGAGGAACGCTAAAATCTACAAAATATTAATACTTGGCAAAATCATTCCTTTTTCATACATAAGTCATCTCTTGGCAATAGATGGCAGATTGGAGATATTTAAAAACTCTTATGATATTCTTACATCCCCGCAATTCCTCCTCCACTATACTCCAGAGGAACACTAAAAGCCATAAAAAGTTCAATACATGACAAATTACTTATTTTTCCATACAAAACCACCATCTTTTGGCAACAAATGAAGGAATAGAGATATTTCAAAAACTCTTATCATGTTCTTACCAACACACGTTTCTACCATACTGATGGCCAATTTGATTCACAATAACTCAGGAACCAAATGCCTGCAAACCATAATATTTCATAAGTGTATTAAGTTTGTGAAATTCTATCACCGCCCGAGCTTTGGTCCAGATCGGATGAGTCCCATTAATCGTTTTAGTGAAATTTCTAGGTTCACTGTGTTCAAATTCAACTTTGATGGCCAATAACTCGAAAGTCAAAAATCTGTACATCATAATTATTTCATAATGTGCTGAATGTGTACGAAACTCAACGTGAATCGTCATGCCAAGCTTGGTTAAAAGGATGGGGTTTATCGATCGCGATTTAATGAAATTTCTTGATTTTACTAAATTCAAACCCAAATTTGACGGCAATACAGGAATCAATGGTACACATGTCATAATATTCCATATACGTACTGCCCTCGTCAAGATCTATCACAGTGCCAAGTTTGATCAAGGTCGAAATAGTATCGTCAATAGCAGACAGTATAAAATATCCTTTCTATACATCCAACCATAATATTTAATATGTACTAAGCTCGTGCAATTCTATAACCATCCTAATTTTAGTCAAAATCATATGAGTTTCTTGGATCGCGTATGATAAAATTATACTATTCTTGTAATGATTTTTTACATAAAAAAATTAAATGATAAATGAAAATGGAGGATATTTTTCAGTTCCTTACATAACGAACCTGGTATCTTTAAATTGTAATCACATTCATCAATCAACGTCAAGTTGATTTTTTTTAATTATAAATATACTGTTACTTACGAAAATTTCTATAATGATGTGCTCTTAAATATCATTTAGTGTACAAGTGAAGATTATTCAATTTTGCATTAGATACAAAGCATATATATTGTTATAAATCAGTAGAATATTCTATTATTATTATTACCTCCGAAACACTCAATACTCTAATTTTATTTACTGTTATACTTTACCTAGCCTCACTTGAGAACCTTCTAAGGTTTTCCTTATTAACTGTTACCATTTCGACAGATTTCATCCTCCTTTAACGTGTTTTAGTCAGTCACTATTACTCACATGCTTAGAGTTTAAATCGCTTACATTTTGATAAACTGAAAGCAACACATTCTATTATATCAATGTGAAAACATCAAATTTAAGCACAAATACATTTCTGTAGTACGTTACACTCACTTTATTATTCCAGACAAAAAATCGAAGTTATTTCTCTCTAATCTTGTAGCCTGCCAAAATAAAATTCATTACGTGACTTAAGAAATAGAGACATAGGCCTATATAACAATTTATTCCACGCAAGCTATAAATGACACATATTGAAATTTTATTTAACTTTTTGAGATTCCATTAATTTATCTTTAGCTCTGCTACAAACGAATATTGCCATTATTCTAGCAAATGTTTTGTGTAAACGCTTCTTTAACCTATGACAACATTCACATTTATTTTCATCCCTAATAGCCACGTCTAATGTCATCTTTATTATATTTACAATTTCATAAGGTTCTCATTTCTCTGATATGAAATTCTACTCCAGTTTGCATAGTAATGGAATATTCTGAAGTGAACGAATAAATCTAAAATTGTTTAACCCTTTTATTCATTTGCTAGAACTTATTAACTGGAAAGTATTATTCAACTAGTCGTGTATATCTGCAAGAATAGTTAAATTGAATAGTCTGGGTTTGGTCATGATCTTGTTAATTGAAGATCTTCACCAAACTGCTTTGTGGAAGCTCTAAATCAAACTGAAGTAGGTTTCGATTACAATTTAGGTTCAGAACCAATGTATCAGAATTCTAAGCAAATAAAACTTATGTTCAAATCACATCACTCACTTATAACTCAAAACTGAGCTGGCAATGTATGTGAAAGTATATAATCTGTTTGAACTGTTCGACTGATACACATCATAAACCACCATATATCTAGAAGTAGATATTTATACACCATCATTTTAAAAGTCAAACATTGGCAATTAGAAGTTAGTTTTGCACCAAACAGCATTATTATAAATATAAAAGAATCACTTCTGAGCACAGTACAAAGAATATATCCAGGTATTTATGATGCTTTTCAGAATTTTCAACAAACACAAAATTGTTTCCTAAATTAAAGAAAAAAATATCAAAAGGGGCGAAACTCCAAACACGTATATGAGAATTCAATAGTTGTGACTTCCTTTCTCAAATATTCATCTGCCACGTCCGTTAATACTCCTCCGATATAAAGATCTCTGACTTCAAAATGACAGATCTGCCACAGAGATTTCTCAATACATATCTTGAATATATAAAAAGCTCCAAGCAAATCAAGTTTAGCTATCATGGAGCAAGATACCGCAATACTTGTATTTTACTTCCAATAGTAGCTAATTACGTCTCTCGCTTTTATTGATTTGTGGATAGAAATATTGTCTTCTATAAAAGGCTAATATATCCCTCTCGTGGGACAAGTATATGTGTGTATTTAAGAACAGAAACCTGAATACTTGAAAATCAAGGTAATAACTACGGTATAAAAAGAAGAAAAAACATAAAGCTTTTTATCCTTGTCAAACGACCATTACCACTAATTAACAAAACGACGACTTATAGCTATATACTCTAAAGAAGAAAAAGTTGGTAAGTAACAGCTTGTACTAAAAAAGTGAAATATATATTTTTTGTTATTAAACCATATTTAGTATTCTTATGTACAACTGTTTCTTAAAACATGTGACGAATAAATCTGAGTTTGACGCTCACTCCTGAAAGTGAAACAACACAACGGGAGTTAGGGAAATTTTCTACATCTGTTATTATAACTCAATATAAACTGACAAATATGTGACTGAAACAGGTGTCAAGCTGAAATAATTTACAAAATGCTTTAAGTTGCAGGATTTGTTTTGCATGTCGTATCGAGTAAAACATCGAAAATCACTCAAATTCTGTGAAGTTTACCTCCATAATGATGTCTGTTGACATGGAAGTAGTGCTCTCAACGGGTCGGGTCGGGTCGGGTTGAAGACTGACCCGACCCGACCTGTGACCCGAATTGACTGACCCGACCCGACCCGAAACGTGATCCGATCTGATTGACCTGACCCGATAACCCGACCCGAGCTGACCCGGTTAACACGACCCGACAACCCGACCCGAATAACCCGACCCGACAACCCGACCCGAGCTGACCCGATTGACCCGACCCGAATAACCCGACCCGACAACCCGACCCGAGCTGACCCGACCCGACAACCCGACCCGAGTAGCCTGACCCGACAACCCGACCCGAACTGACCCGACTGACCCGACCCGACAACCCGACCCGAGTTGACCCGACCCGACCCGACCCGTAACCCGACCCGAACTGACCCGATCCGAGTCGGGTTGGGTCGGGTCAACCCGACCCGTTTGAGAGCACTAGGTCACGACACTGGGTGAACGCCAAAATGCACTCACATTGGGAAACTAGTTTTAAAAGCATAATTTTAGAAAATAAAGCATAAAGCATAATTTAAAATATATAGCACTATTCTTGGAAAATTCTCTTTAACTGAAAGTTTAACATACTGTGTTAATATTTTTTAAAGCCAATATTTACAATGCAAAATCATTGAGAACATAACAATGCAACAATGAAAAGCTTGAAGTAAGATTTGAAGCTTTCCTGGCGGCGTATATGATAAAGTTCTTCTCGGGCGATCAGCCAGGTGAAAACTGGTGGATAGGCCAACGTTTCGAGAGCTGTCATCGTTCTCATCATCAGGGCTGATGATGAGAACGATGACAGCTCTCGAAACGTTGGCCTATCCACCAGTTTTCACCTGGCTGATCGCCCGAGATGAACTTTATCATAATGAAAAGCTTATTTTCATTTCTATAAACTTTTCAGTGTAATCCTTTGATGTGGAGAAAAGAAAGTAAAAGAAGAAATTTTTCCGCCAACAATGAATAGTATGCAAGAACTCCATACTATATTGTTACAGTGACAACGCCAGCTTTAAGTTGTTAGGGGGACAAAGGGGGGGCAGATACATTTTCGGGGGCGGCTATTTGCCATACCAAAAATAACATATTTATTACGTTTGACTTATTTTACATTACATTGTGTATTTCGTTGCTGTTTTTATGTTAGATCTATATGATTATAAATTAAACTTATTTCAAATAAAATTTGTAACTAACAAATAAGTAACGTCTGCACATGAAATATTTTTCAATGAAACTTTTGAAGCCTAAACATAAATTGAATTACTTTCGCGTATGCTACAACTAACACATTCGTCTATATGCTACGTATCACTCGCTCTCTCCCTCTCTCTCTCTCTCTCTCTCTCTATATATATATATATATATATATATATATATATATATATATATACATATGTAGAGAGAGAGAGAGACAGAGAGAAAATTTACGAGGAGCTGCTGAAAATGTCGTAGTCCAATCCAGAAGGAGTGTAGGTACTAGGTAGAAAAATGAAATCGTAGTTTAGAAAAACATATCTCTGTATGTACAAATATAAATTTTCATATTAATAATGAAATTCTTATTGTTTCTCAGGCCTCTGAAGTGATTATGTGTGCCCAAACAGATAATTTCACGAACATCCAGATCCTTACTGTTATAACATTTTTGTTCCACCAAGGAAAGTCACCGAAGTAAATTAATTAGGAAATCAGTGAAACACCACGGGACTCTCCTCCGTTATATATAGTGGTGAAGAAGTAAGTGGCTTAGTATAAACGTAGCAATTTCTCAACAAATTATGCTTTACATCCAGGATGATTAAAAGCAATGACTCTTCCTGGAATCATGGATGCAATTTGTGACATTATTCTTGAAAATTGCAGCATTTCAGCCAGTGGTGGATATAGCCCGGGGCCGGAGGGCCTAGGCCACCCCAGTTTTTGTGTGACAAAAATAATTTAAGCTATTTATATTTATTATAGTCTGAGGTCTGCACCCCTTTTCTCAGTTTTTATCTTCTCAGCAAAACTTGTGTCAGGGATTCTGGGCATTTCTTTGGAACTCGTCGGTAGCATAATTCAGAATGGCTTGGGTATGCGCAAGTTCTCGGCATAATGGGTTCCCAAAATATATGTCAGGAGAATAAAAGGGTAACGGCATTAAGAGAAGTATTCTTAAATTTGACCGTAATGCTGATCAATTTCGCTGAAGAATAGTAACCATAGATGAAATATGGTTGTACCACTATGATCCTGAATCGGAACAACAGTCCGATGGAGTGTGGAGTGTGGAGTGATGAGTGCTATGAATGGAGTAGTAGCACTCATTTCTCCATCGCCCCAAGAAGTTCAAGACACAGAAGTAGGTTGAGAAACTGTTTGGAACATTCTTCTGGTATAAGTATGGAGTGGTAGACTACCTCCTCAATGGTCAGATATTTAATCCAGAATCTCTACATTACTTACAAAACTGAAAGAAAAATTCAAAGTTCAACGCTGCGGAAAATGAAAAGAAAGGAATTATGTTCCTTCAGGAGAATACACCTGTCCATCAAGCCCCTGCGAACATAACTGACATTGCATAATCTAGGATTTCAATGTCTAGATCATCATTCTTATTCCGCAGATTTAGCTCCGTCTAACTATTACGTGTACTTATTTCCCAAACTTAAATAACACTTGAAAGACGCCATTTTAGATCAGATAGGGGTAGTGCTACGAACAGTGGTGCGAGGAAATCTAGATTTTTTTTTTTAACTTTTCTGCAAAAGCTGGAGCACTGTACAAGGTAGTATATTGACTCTCGGGAGAAGAGAAGAAGAAGTAAAACTTCACCAATCCACGTGCACTCCTTCTGGGTTGGGCTACGAATTTTTCAGCAGTTCCTAGTCAATATGGTAGACGTCACGTCAGTACTTTGAAACAAAATAAGTAAAGGAGCACTAGTATAAACCAATTACTAACTAAAGATCAGCACTCTGACAATACATTTTATTGGGAATCAATTTCATTCCATAATTTTATTATTATCATTTGCAGGAAGGGAAAACACAACTCTTTTTATCTCCTTCAAAAAATTAAGCCCTGGTAGTTGCAAACTAAGCTGTTATAAGCACATCCCCTGAATATTGGAAGCCGAGAATAATGTTTCAGAAAAAAGAAGTTTTAAATAAAACAAAATATGAAACTGAAAACTTCAAACCTGGACAAATACAAACAAGTTACGTAACTGGTTTTACCTTTCTTTTGTTTCCAATCGAAGTTGATCCAATGAGAAGAAAACAAGTCGACCAAATCTACTATTGTTCGCTAGGCACAATTATTAAAAATCATAAGAAAGAAGTATAACTAAAATTTACCTCAAAAGGGGCTAAATTAGAAAACAGAAATATGCGTGCATACCCAGACGCTCAAAGAAGAAAGCTTGAGGATTAATCTGCCACATAGTAAATTCATGGAAAGTAGACTACAATTTGTCAATGAGATTGGTTATGATACTGATATATAATACTACATGAAGAATGTTTAAAGATTGTACGAGTCTGGGGGGGCAGTCTAGGTGGCAGTCAGGGAAGCAGAAGTAGCTACTAGGGGGGGCGCTCGCCCCCCTTGCCCCCCTCTGGTGTCATCACTGTATTGTTATGTTTTCTTTTTGAACTTAAGCACTTTCTGTACTTTTTGGTGGCATCTTTTACTTTCCCTTTCTGTATATATGTACCTGTAAGGCGCACACAAATGATAGAAAAAATTTATTCGAGCAAAGCACATCTCTTTACAATGAATTAAGTAGAAAGTTCATTAAATATGAGAGAAACTAGTTGCAAAAAAATATCGATAAATAGATCAAGATATTTAGAATATTTGATGTATGATAAATATACATTATACACGATTAATGTAAAATAATAATTGAAATTAATAATAAAGCATAATTTAAAAAAAGCATAATTAAACAAGAAATAAAGCATAATGTGGGTTGCTCTAACAATTAAGTTGTATGAAGACGAGAAGAAAACGAAAGCTGATTCCTTAACGAATTTCGTTGATCTTCTTTGTGTCTACAAAAACGCATTCCTAGAAACCTACAAGCTAGGTATCATCTCTGTGATTATATCAGTTTCTAGTGCTACATGTGAAAGGTCATTCTCTTCTTTGAAAAGATTAAAGACTTGTATACGCAAGTCAATGACTCATGATAGGTTGAAAAACTTAGTGTTACTTTATATTGAGAAGAAAATTGCTAAATCGTTAGATCTTTAACAAGTTGTGGATATGTTTGCTGCTGCCCACACGAATAGAAAGATCCTCTTCAAATAGAGGCATGAACCTATAAGTTATTTTCTTTACCTGTAAAAGTGTATTTGCTTCCACTTAAGTCAACCAGCTACACATATTTTAAACGCCATGATTAAATAACTATTTACTTATATTAGAAATCAATTGCATTAATGAATCCTAGTTGTTTGTGGTACTAAATTCTTATATTTTCACTGTTTTCCAAAGAGTAAAATCATGAACAATAAAGATGGAAACATTCACCTTGAATACACACACACACACACACACACATATATATATATATATATATATATATATATATATATATATATATATATATATATATTGGAGATGTCCCCCTCAAAATTCTCTTGGGCCCTTCATTGCCCCCCCTGAAAAAACTCTAGCTACGCTACTGGACACCATGCACCAGAGATGAATTCTCTACCACTGAGCCACCGCGGCCCTGCTTGGGCTTGGTCGTCCATATCCAATCTCTCTTTTGGCGTTGCTTAAACAACTTCTAGTTTTGTTCTAAATCCAGACTCCATATTGGCGTAGATATTAATATTACAGTCGATTGGTAAAATCAATCTTCCACATTTAAAAATTAAAGTACACACAAGTAGAAAAATAAGCATTTATCATAAAAACACTAGCTGCAAGTGTTCAAAATAGATTTATGGTTTCTATAAAATCAATTGAAAATTGCTATTTTTAATTAGGCAGCTAGTGAAAAACAGCAGCTTTCGACTCCAGCCGAGTTTAAGCTCAACCTAAACTCAGTTGACCAAAGTGAACTGACCCGACTGACCCGACCCGACAACCCGACCCGATAACCCGACTGACCCGACCCGATAACCCGACCCGAGTGACCCGACCCGATAACCCGACCCGAGCTGACCCGATTGACCCGACCCGACAACCCGACCCGAATAACCCGACCCGAGTTGACCCGATTGACCCGACCCGACAACCCGACCCGAATGACCCGACCCGACAACCCGACCCGATTAGCCTGACCCGACAACCCGACACGAGCTGACCCGACTGACCCGACCCGATAACCCGACCCGAGTTGACCTGACCCGACCCGACCCGTAACCCGACCCGAACTGACCCGTTTGAGAGCACTACATGGAAGTGTTTCCCAATTAGTTAAAACTTATTCTGTAAATAAATATTTGATCTACAGGCTGCTCACTATAAATATTATTTGCATGTAACTCTTCACACAAGGTCTTAATTTTCCATTGAACTAAAAATCTTTATTTTGGAAACTCTGGTTTTTGATTTGTTACAGAAAATCTCCTAAACTTTGGAAATTGATGAAAAAGCTCTTTGGTATTTTTATTCTCAAATCAACACTTTACAAAAATTATTCATTGAAACGAATTAAAATTAGCAGCAAATTTAAGTTTTAACATAAGTAGTTCAGCAGAATTACCTTACGTTGAGGAGGCGACTTATTATTTCATACGGTTATTTAGTTTGATGTAACACATATGCAAATATTTGTGAAAAGAATGTACGATATGTCAGTTCAAAATCTTTTGTCGTAGCGAATTCTTTCGAGCAACTTGAAGCTTAATATATATATATATATATATATAAAACGATTATCATGGCTGTTGTTCTGTATGGTTGCTTGTTCGCTTAATCTGAGGGAAGAGCGAAGACTGAAAGTATTTGAGAACAGGATCCTGAGAAGAATATTCGGACTCAAGAGGAACGGGAATGGGAAATGGCGGAAATTTCATAACGAGGGACTACATATTTACAGTTTACCAAACATTATTAGGGTCATCAAGTCTAGGAGGCTTAGGTGGGCAGATCATGTAGCCAGGATGGAAGAAAGTAGGAACACTTTCAAAGTCTTAACTGGAAGACCAATCGGAAAATGATCATTAGGAAAACCTAGATGGAGATTGGATTACAATATTAAGATGAATCTTGCAGAAATAGGAATACAAAGCAGAAACTGGATCCAGTTGGCTAAGGATAGAAGTCAGTGGAGAGCTTTTGTGAATGTGGCATTAAACCTCCGGGTTCCATAGGCCATAGAGTTAGTTAGTTAGTTAACTACGATATATTCAGAACAATTTTTCCTCGTGTCGTGTCCTTGTGTTTAGTTTTTGATCCGTACGCAACAGACAATAACTCTTTTTTTTAAAGAGAACAGTAATATCAGTAATCAATTTTTTAACTACTGGTTATCACCTAGACACAATCTCAAAAGTTGACGGGAATAATCTTTAGACGCAACGATTTACACACGCTATTTATAATAAAATTTTAAATATTCACTTCACATTTTACTTCACTCTACTTCAAGTGCATATGCATATATTAAACCTTTAGACAAATTGCGTTAACCTAAAAATTGTGATACCTGCGAAATGCTGACTGAAATGCTTTTGAATAAACCTGCTTATAACTATAACCCATTGTTGTGGAGGTTCCCCTCATGAAAGTTTATTGTTGAAAATGAAATGAAATTTTTATTTACCATCCCAGTATTATGCCCTTTACGTTCAAGGAAACACACTATTAATGAAAGTGAATGATTAAGAAAGAGTTGGGTTAGAATGAGAATGTGGGAGGAAAGGGTATACTCCGAGAAAACCATGTTGCCCACCATAAGCTTACGTGGGCAGGGGTCGAATCAGGAACATCTCGCGCAAGAGGTGGGCGCTCTACCACTGAACCATGTGCATCAAAGGGAGACATTTTCTATAATTATCTCAAACTGTTTATCCAGAAAATGTAATGTAAGTATTTACTTAATTTGTAGATGTGAAACTCCTTATAAAAAATCTTAATCTTCTAATATAAATAAAATAAAGAGTTTATTTGTCTGTGTGCTGCCTGGGGGACCAGACGAGTGGACCGAGAGTTACCAAATTTGGGTCACGAGTACCTTGGTCCAGGCCTCAGACCAAGACGAAGCATTTTTTTTTTTAATTTCAAACCAGAGGGTCTCGGGAGGAGGGCGTTTACAGGGACATGGAAAAGTAGTAGAAAATTACCCATATTAATGTCTAATCCATAGTTTTCGCGGTCGCTGAGATGAATGATGATACTCCCATAGGCGTTGACTTCCAAATACAGTCCCCATGCGAAAAATGCGTATTTCAGCCAGTTAAAAATAAGAGAACACATATTTCAGTGTTTTCGAGAATTCTGCTCAGGGGAAAGAAGAGCTTATCTATACTATTATATAAAAGTGTGCAAGTGACTCACTTGTATACACCCAGGTCTATTAATATATATATATATATATATATATATATTATGAGAGCAATAAATAAGAAAGTTTTTTTTGATAACATATTCTAAGGCAGGTAATGGGGACTCAAATGTTTTGCCCAGAAGAGAGTACCACATGAATTCCTGATATAAGAGAGATGAAATTCTCCATATAAACGCCTCTTTCTTTTTTTTTTAAAAAAAAAAGGAAAGGAAAAAAGAAGAGCGGACACTTATCCCTGCATTAAAAGCGACGTTGTCTATGATCTCATCACGGAAAACGGCTTATTCATTTGAAATGGATTTGGGACATACATGTGTGTAGTAGGCCTACCTACATTAGGGTTTTACCCGACACATTATTTAGCAGGTGTACCCTAAGAAGAAGGAGAGTTCAAAATTTATGCAAAAAAATTAAAAAATAGAAATCTTTTGGGCTTTTACAGGTTTTGATTCAGTTATATTGAGCGGAGGTCAATGTGCAACTGAATCGTATGATAAGGGAATGTTTGACATAGAGGCCTGGGCCCGACACATCAATTCGTGCAGCTAGAAACTGACCTCCCTTGAGGATGACCCCGTTCCTATTGCGTATAGTTCGGTGTATGGCGACCTCCGAAAATCCCCTACACATTGTGCGATAGCCAAAATGTCGCACATCGCAGGCGACAGCCAACCGCGTCATTCACAGAGAGCAAAAGGAAATGCAGGAATTGTATCGCTGTATGAAACAGGAAACCAGAATTTCAGGAATTCCCTCTCTGGCATCCCTGTCAAGAGTCCAGATGCCATCCCAATGGAATATTGTGCTTTCGGACTCTTCAAGCGGCGCCTTTCCCATCGTCGAGTTCGCGCCATCTCCGACTGTGAATAGCCTATAAGGAAAAGTAAGATGCAATTACCAATGGTCCAGCTGCAACACATTTTCCTCCAATAGGATTTCTGACGCCGGGCAATAGTCAATAGAAGTGGCCTGCAGATCGAAATGGAAATGGAAAATTTGACATTTCCTAGGTAAATGGGACATTCAAATTCGGCTCAATATAAATGAATCAAGCTCTGTATAATTACACTTCATTGAAATGTGTATCATAAGGGAGAAGGGGGTTCAAATATTTTCCATAAATCTATTTTATTCGTTTGAAGAACGGGTATTTAATTACAGTTGATAGATAGAGATATAGTATTTATACAGGTATATATATGTATCTAGATAGAGAAAGAGAGATTCATTACTCCTAACTAATTTGCATTTTATAAATAAAAATACAAAACACGGTTGTTACCTATTCCTAAAACATACCTTAAAGCTTTCTAATGACGCTCCATCAACATTGACTAGATGTATAGAAACCTCACTCTTAATATTTGAATGTAATCTAATTACTTGGAGGCTTCATTATCTGGTCTTGCAATGTTCATAAAAGTCTATGTATTGACGTAAGATGAATACGTTGTGAATTTATATTGCTATCCCTCTCCAGCTGTAAAACAGTGATTGGCTCTACAGCTAATACTTAATTATGTTATCTATCAGCCACCACAAAAGATTTCGTACATCTTTGTTTTGTTGGCTAACATCTACTATGTGGACAGGAAAAATTTGAAGTGGTGAACCAAAGAAAAAGTGGCCATCCACCAAATAAGGCGGTCGTCTGTGTTAAGATCAGATATGTGTTTCATTATAACATTCATTTTCACGCCACAAAAGAAGGTTCGGTGAATTTACACTTAGTGTAATCTACTTGCTGCCTTTTATGACATCATAGCGCCTGAAACCGCACATACTACCACATAGTCACCTATGCACATGAAGACACGCACACATGCGTTTATAAGCTAATGGAGCCAGGTTGGGAAAAGAGGCAAGGCCAATTGATGAAATATACGTCATCTTGAGCTATATATCTTCATCACATATCAACGCTCGAACAATAAGAGTAAGGTAATGAAAGAACAGCATACACAAACGGATCGATAGCCCTGAGGTAACTCTTTCAAAATTAATTTTTTACAAAGATTGGTCTGAATCTCAAAAGCAATTGTCTACTGGACATCAGCTTGTTTTCGAAATTAGTCGTTTATTTTCAGTACTTGCCGGATTGCGAAAGTCAAATATTTTAATTATTTTGTACCGGATTACCTCACTAAGTCAATTTCATTTCCCACGTTGTGTTATTTGGTGTATAGTATACTTCAGGAAGGCTAATCTATGGAAGTCTAATGAAATAAATGTCAATGAGATTCGGGTTAAGTTTACACAGAATACATCAAATAAAATTTCAGATGTTTTGGTCATTTAATATGATTTACTTACGTATTTTAATTTTCTAAGTGGACAGGTTTTGAAAAAATGAAATGAAATTTTTGAGTTTTACGTCCCACGGTTATGCCGGTGAGGCTAAAGGAGACGGTGATGATGAGTAATGAATGAAATGGTAGAATAAAGAAAGTGAGAGGAAACGGGAGATCCCAAGGAAACCCACGCACACGGTGTTTGTCCACCACAAAGTTCACTTGGCGGGGGCTGGGATCGAACCCGGGACCCCAAGCATCAGAGGTGAATGCTCTACCACTGAGCCACCACGGCCTAGGACAGGTTTTGAGTGTGGGAACTTATCTTTTGAAATTTCTGGTAGTTTATGACGGCGCAAATTAAAATCTTAAATTCTGGAAATAATGCTATATAATCGTGGGCTATTATTGAGGTATGCTTTGCTAACGTAAAATAAATAAATAACAGAAAACTGTTTGGTACATCGCTTTTGCTGTTCTATTTCTCCTCTTACGATAATCATGAGTACGAAATATTTCTGTACATGTCTCATTACAGTTCAAGATATAAATTTGAAATATTCACACAGACACATCTTCCTCCCTCTCTCTCTCTTACACACCACACACACACACACACCACACACACACACCACACACACACTATATATATATATATATATATATATATATATATATATATATATATATATATATATATATAACAAATGAAGTTTTAAAAAATACCATTAAATATGCACTAAGGAGTGAATATTTTGAAGAAGTATTACACTGCAAATTATAGTAAATAACACGGTTGTAAATTAAAATATGGCAAAGGCGCGTGTAGCTTTATGGGCTTGTAATATGTCTGCGTTGTTTGGTTGGATGACCTTGGCTGTTCTTGTGCTGATATTATTGAACCTTTATGGCTTGAAATTATACAACACATGCACCAGTTGGGTAGGAAACATATGATTAACACTTGCTAATATATTCACTTGATGAATTATTTACGAGCTAGTTTTGTTCCTGAGAGACATATTGTAGATAAAATATTAACGAAAAGCAACTAACGTCAGACGCATTTCAACAAAAATTTACTTAAGATTTTGCGATGTTTTCTGAGGTGTGTATTACCGAAAAAGAGAGTATCAGTTTGTCTTTAGAGCTGAATGCAAATACAAAATGTGCGATACGTTAGTTTCGTCCTTAATTTTACTTAAAAATCATACGTTTTGTGATACTACACACAATATATTGTAATGTTTATCCAAAATTTTAGTTGAAGTTACTGTAAGTACTTAATATTAGAAACATTGTACTTCTCGAAAGTTGACCAAGGTTTTTCTTCTTTTTCTAAAATTACATCCTAACTTGACAGCTTCTGGCCATTGAAGTTAACATCAATTCTTTGCATCGTTAAATGAGGAATAGATTTAGTCAATTCTTGTTTTCAGAAAGTCAAGAGTTTTATCGAAAGTAGAATTTAATCTATTATGCTAATCTGGATGCTCTGGTATTTCTTTGAGACTTTTCATGAAAATTCCAAATGGTTTTCTGCAGATAGGCATACTTTATATTGAGTTTATAGAATTATGTATTCATTTTGTAATCGATTTTCATTTTTGAGAAGCTATGAAAATCACAATAAACATTGCTTTCAATACATTTCAAGTGCGTTTGTTTCTAAGTAGCTCAATAAGAAAACTCATACTTTATGATAATATCATTCACGTACTAAACAAAACTATGAATATAAAGGAAAAATCATGTTACCCACTTTCCCTCCACCCGTCAAAGTGTTCTGGCTATATGCCTCCAAACTCGCTAAATCAATATTCAAATTTCACTACTTATTTGATTTTATTTCTGCCAAATAACAGCACGAAGTACAACAAACTATTGAGACATCGATATATGCAGGCACCGAAAAAGAAACTATACATATTTGTTGACGACACATAGTAATGGTTCAAGCAGACATTTAGATAAATCTCTTCTATACATTGCAAGCAATGTACACGTTTATATCGTCGCATGAGAACCAGAGGAACGTAACTCCATTTCCGTAGGTTTACAGGCAAGAGGACAAAAATATTATTTTCTTAGAAAGATATGTTTTAATAAAATGGTAATTGAGTTACATTACAACAGATGATCGACAAGGAGAACAGATGGCGTTACGTTCCATTTACACCAAGTGGAGCTTTCAAAATTATGTCTAAACATGAAGAAAACGAAAACCACATTTTTGGAGCTACAATTCTCTGGTTCTCATGAGACGATATACTGCCATGAGAGTAGATGCAAATCAACGAATACGTTAGGTATGTCTAGCAGTTTGAGAAAAAGTCAACGTCTCTTAACTCAATTACATTGGCTTCAATGCCCAAAGCGAAAATAGAAAGCATAGTACGCGCGCGCCGTTAGTGGACTTGGAACCGGGTTCGAGATAGCAGAGCATTAAAATTTGAACTCATTGCGGTGTTTCAGATTCCACTTTAAAGTACAGATCCGCGGTACAGATCCACTTTAAGGTACAGAAAAGGGGCGCTACGCTTTAATAAATTAAGAAATCATAGTCGCGAAGTGAGTATGACAAGAGAATGAAGAATAAAAAGATTTTGCATAATTCTTTTCGTTAGACTTAATGATCGAAAAAAGTCATGTTATTAGAATGGATTCCCTTGAAGACAAAAATGTTATGTTTTTCTAAGTCCTATTTAGTACTCGCAACTATGCACTATACTGTTTTTTTTTTTTTTCAGATCTGCCCATCCCTTATTGTCTATGATGCACCTTCCGAGTTCTGCTGACAATGTTCCTTGCAAATATCCCTGAATAAGACCAGATACTTTTGAGCAAATTATATGATATATGGAGTAAATAGTATTGTTTATACAACCTTTTAGTTGTGAGTGTTTCAACTAATGTTGCATTTAGATTTCAATGTCCTAACTAATCCTCTTCTAGAACCCCTAAACCTTCAACGAAATTCCTCCCAAAATAATACCTGTATTTCTTATCTTTCTGGAACTCATATTTTTAGATATGTTAAGCTAAATGATTTGATGATACCGTCAAAGATGTAGACCCTATTTTTTTTTAGAAATTTCCTTGCGCAATTTAGTTTAAATTCAGTTTCTCTCTCTCTATCACTTTTTTCAATATAAAGAAAAAATCTTCAGGGTGAGAATAATATTTGGTTCAAACTGTTTGTATTAGTGACAAAACTAATTTTGAAAATAATAATAGTAATAATAAATATCATCTAAAGTGAAAGTAATTTCTCCAAAATTCAGCATATGCTCATTTAAACCGAATTGCATTCTAATCAAATTAATTAGCACTCAAATAATCGAGTGAACTTAGTGTTCCTGTTTATGAGAAGTTTGAAAATTCTAATTTCCCTTGGAGATAGATAAACTATTGTATATATGTGTTCGATTTAAACTTCCCTTTCCAGCATATGCTATTTGTTCGTAGATGTGCATATTTTAATGGAATCAAACGATCTGTAGCTCTACCAGCACCTAATCCCAGACCACATGTGATATTTATTCAAGTATAGGGAACAATGTGTTTGCAAACAGATTATTGACCGTTGAGTGGATTTTAGACCTTATTGGATTGAAAGTTTGTTTATTACGAGCGATCACACTAGAAGATGAAATCATAGCATAATAGTGGCTAATAGATATACCTTGACTGAACATTTTATAACTGAATTCTTCATACTAGAAAAAAACCTAAACCGCACTCGATTTAACCATGATTGTTGAGTAATATCTCTAAGTTATTTTAGTAAAACTGTTTTAAATAAAATATTAACTTTTAAACATTAAAAGCAGTAGTGTAAAAATTTGGTATTTTTATAATTTACAATATTTTGCTTTTTCCTAAGAGTTAATGTTAACAACAAAATAACGAAACGCTTAGCTTGTATATGACGGTTACTCACATTCGCCTGTCTCTACTCTTAAGAGAGACGAAATGAAAATAGATAAATTTTGATTTCAGAATTAGGTAGAGAGAGAGCTATATTATATATATATATATATATATATATATATATATATATATATATATATATATATAGAGAGAGAGAGAGAGAGAGAGAGAGAGAGAGAGAGAGTGGGCCCCACTAAGACCGTCATAATTTTCTAAATTCTTACATTTAGAAATTAAAGGTCGGAATTGGATTGTGAATTTAAGATGATGAGCAAAGTTCAAAGCACCTCCTTTGGTTGAGCCCAGTGTTTCATGCAGTTATTAACTTGTGCCTTGTTACTTCACAGCCATCAATTCATAGATGGAGTGGATGAGCCTAATGCGCGGAAGACTAAGCAGTTAATCATTATGGCTAAGCGACAGCGTTTGAGATGTTTGAAGCCGATGCTCTGAGTTACCTTTAACCGCTGTTAGCAAATGAGAAGGCTGCAATGTTGCTTCGTTCTTTTTACACACTTACGTCATTTATGCACGAAAGAAGTGATTCAATCTTACTCGAAACTTGCTATAGGATTTTCTTTTTTTATTATTTATTTTTTGTCATAGTTCAAAGTAGAAGCGATAACGTTATTTTATCTGTACAAAATACATAAAAGTTAGTTAAAATATAAGATACCTTAACAATTATTAACGAATACAACAATTCCATATAATAAGATTCAGCACATATATTTTACTCTCCTTATAATCTTCTCGAAATACTTCATCAAGTTTGAGATACGAAATTTGTCATTGCTAACTACACGTTGCCCAGAAAACGGTGCATAAATACGAGTCGCAGAAATGTGTCCATGTGTCAGCTTTAGAGTGCATTAGTGGACACTAAATTGCTTGAGTGAAAGGAATGCGGTTTCTTACATTGAGTAACATTTGATTAACGCAAATTCTCGCTTAGTGTGTAATAAAAGTTGCATAGTTATTGAATCTCGCAAGGATGTTATCACTCTGTAAGTTGAGTACTTCAACGATTTATCTAGAAAAACGTTTCCAGTCTAATGTCACAACAGAAAACTGTTGACGGAGTTAAATTCTATCACGAGCACGTAAGAATTCACAGCAAGAGGGGTTGAGCTCCTATATTTATTAGTATAAGAAAGTGGAATGTTTTGAAAACAAAAAAGCAGAGAGTACAAGGTAAAGAAAGAAAGAGATAGATTATTAGAAAGAAGAGGAACGCTAAAAGTTAATAAGATAAAACACCTTTTTCTTTCCCGTCAGCTGACAGTAATGATACCGCAAATTACATCTTTGTTGAGGCATCTACTTACATCGTCCAGAATGAGTTAATTAAGTTGACCAAGGAATTTTGTCGTCTTTTTCTCTGTACCACTCTAGTCTCCATTCATCAGATTATATGTTCCACATCACCTGGAACACAACAAAGTGAAAATATATTGTGATACAGTTTTCTGGTTTGTTTGTTCTGTTGTATATACCATAAATGAGACACACACGTATGTTAATAAAGATATCCAACAGCTGTAGTGACGAGTTTACCAGTAAACACATATACTAAAGGTAACATAATTATGAGGAAAATGTGTATAACAGGTGGCCAACACATGATGATGTATAAAATTATCTCGCTATTTTAAAATTTTCATTCCCAGATAATTTTTCATTCTGGCGTATCCATATTCTTTTTTGGCGTATCCGTTGTGAGAACAGAGGGAGTGGAGTCATATATAATTAAATTATTAGGACACGCCATTAATAATCTTCTCCGAAAAAGTATTTTCTTTTTCAAATCATGTGTTTATCTAACTATACACACAGAGAAAAATGCATATTAAAAATAACTAAAACTGTTTACAAACCTCATTTGATTAACTTTTTAGCTTAAGTTAACAGTTTTACTTAATTCATTTTTTCTGGTAAAATACCATGTTTTTGTGTAAATTACCGTAATGGCAATTTACTTCCTACAGATTTAGGAGTTTCCAAATATTATTGTCTTCATTTTTTGTTTTTACTTATTATTATTATTATTATTATTATTATTATTATTATTATTATTATTATTATTATTATTATTATTATTATTATTATTATTATTATTATTATTATTATTTTAATGTTTCATGAGTGTCAAGAGTTTCTTTTCTTTCTTCCTTCCTCATATCTCTTGGAGTACAATATCTTTTCAAACCTTGTCGCAACCATTTTCTTTTCTCTTTATTACTATCCCCTGTATTATTCTTCAGTTACACCTTTTCTATCACTTCCTAATTTAATTCTTCGTTACACTCAGTAAATTCTTTCCGTTTCTTTCCCATAGGTATATCATAAATGCATTTTTATCATTACACTTTCGAATGTTCATCCTTCTGCTCCGTGGGTATAGTACCCCATAACAAACCTTTGATCAGCCAAGTTTTGACTGAGGAGAAGAGTGAAATGCTCATTAATTCCATTTTTCTTAAGTGAAACAGTCTGTGCTGCTTAACGCCGGTTGATCTGTTAACCCTCTAAGAATTACCGAGTTTGATCAATAGATGACAGATGTGACCAATTCCTTACAGGTTTCTGAATAATGTCACTATACGTACCCAAACATTCAAAGTCTTAAATCTCAAAATCATGTCAGTGTGGAATATCATTATTTTCTCCCAAGATCTTCAAATATTGGTGTCACTTTATGGGCAAATGGCTAAGCGCGCTGCTCTGGATTACATTTTCATGGTCCTAACCTCTGATAAAGCCCAAGTAGTTCGGTTTTTACTTTAAGCAGCAGACACAATCTTATAAACCCTCGATGCGAAGAGAGTGTTCAACTTTCAAAATATATTGAGCCCACATATTATACATTCAACTTTTTTTCCAACTAAGAAAAATAGAAACGTTTTGTATTATAAACTAAAGAGAAAGAAAATCCTCTACCCTGTCCCCTAACTCTGAGGTTACTACATTTAATGAGAGATAATTTTCTTAATGGGAATGGAATCTAGTGCACACCTCTGATACAAAAGTTCCTGGTTCAATTTGTGAAACATGAGTTTGTGGTGGACAACACCGTATTTGAGATCTTCCTTGGGGTTTTAATGTTTTTTTTTTCAATTCCCAAACATTTCATATCCATTCATTGCTTTAAGTACCCACCTCCTTTACCTCAAAAATAATTGGAGATTCTTAAATAAAAGTAACATTCCTTTCTTTCCGTACTTTCTAATCCTATGCCAAGAAAATCTTAATTTCTTTTTATTTATTTATTGCCCTTCCCTAAAGTTGTCTTCATTTCTTGTAAACACTTTATATTTTTATTAAATAAATTATGGAAACTAACAACTTAAATGTTCTATTTTTTCTTTAATTTCTACAGTAAACTGTGTTATCTTCTTCTCAATCACAATTAATTTTGTTTTTAGCAAATCTATTGTAATTTCATCTTTGTTATGTGTTGCAGTTACTTCTCCTTCTTAACAATTCTAATAATAGGTACCCAAAAAGCTTTGTTCTACTTTGATCCTATAAAAAGAGAGGTGATATCAGTTTCCATCATCAGCTATAGCCTCGTCTCCAGCGCTCGAGCAGATAATGGTTCCTGCGACGGTAGAATTCAAAGGAATATGAACCAGATAAGTAGTGCACCGTATGTGCCAAATCGTCATCAGTACCGAACGGTACTTCTCATCTAACAAGTACAACAAACCGTATTCCGACGATGTAATACCTGGGGAATTTGAGTTATTCGTTACCGTTTTCAAGTCTAGTAGCACAATTATGGTAACATCGGTAATACGTAGCTTCGCAATGTCCTCAAGCAGAATAACGCATCTAGGATTCACATGAACTAACTGGTTTCCAATTATTCAAACCTACAGTTCAATAACTCCGAGCACAAAGTTGCATAATCGTGTAGATAGATGAGAGTATTTCACGATGTACAAAAATCTCGAGAACACAAACAACAGATAGCATAACTTCCTGTTGATGCATTGGTGGTTTTGGTTATTTAGGAGTTGATTCATGCAATGCCTACCAATGATTCAATGCCAACCAGGTCGAGACATCTGAAGTACTTTTGTCCATCGTTTCTCGAACAAGGCATTCACATTCCAGGATAAATGTGACTGACATTATCTTGCTGAAATATGACGTCGAGTTGTGTGCAAGAGAATATGACCTCGACCTTTAGAACGTCTCTGACGTATCAGTCACTGCTAGGGATCTACTCACACGGTAGTAGCCGAGGTCGTTATTGTATCCAACGGTGTCCCACACTATTTTACTTAGTTTCGACGTTTACTATTTTACTTAGCTATGACGTTTGAAAATACATGCTAACAAATTACCCTTAGCACCATAGCATCGAATGGGTATGTGGCTATCATTGTACTACATATTTAGAAACACGGCGTCTGTCTCTTAGCATGCCAGTGACACGCACCTATTGTAGTCGTTAGCATTTTTGGTTCTGATCATTAGAAACTGACGCAAAGGCATGTATGCCGCCAGACTATTGGCCAACAGATACAGTTGACGAAGTTTGCTCATACCCGTAACCATGCTCCAGTGTCAATCTAATACTGTGGACGGTTTTGTGTGGCCCATCACTTTCATCCCGTGGTGTGGTGACATTGTCTTTTCTACTATTCGATGCGACCATCGATGTACAGGCTCTTTTCTATAAATTGCTTATATACGCTCATCATGGACGTGGTGCACACCAAATTCGCGGTGCAAGGAGCCGTTTTCCAGTAGCCAACAATGCTGTGTTTTTGAATGCAGTTGTCTGTCTATGATGCGCCCTTTGATGTCGTCGAGGCAGAGCAGAGCTTGCCAACACATTTTCAGCATAAACCATCTCTTACGGAGCTATTCTGCTCATCGAATTGAATGTGCTACTGGCCCGAGAATGCTCTATTCCGCTGAAATTATAATCGTTCGTACGTTACACATTCTGTCACCTTGTAAATTTGGAAGCATTCACGTTTTCTCTTCTTTGTGTTGCAATTTTTACAATAAATAGGAAATCTCTAAAATTAAATATTTAGTCAAGGTTTGTCGGGGTTGTAGATTGGACCGGAATATGTCCAATTGAGCACTTCATGTGCTCAGTAGGGTACAGATCTTGTGATGATGTAGGTCAGGGATAGTGACGCTAATGCTAAAGAGCGCGTGAGTTCACAGGAGTGGAGTGTGTGCGCAATGATTGTTTTGCTGAAAGAACTTATTTCACTAAAGGAGTAGAATCAGAAATGAATGGCTTAGAAAGTATTTTGGATATACGCTGAACTGGTCATAGATCCCTATATGAACAGCAAGGTAAACGGTCATTATGGACTAAGGCTTCCTACATCATGAGGCCTAGCTCTAAATCTGTTTACTGCTGCATCCCTCACTGTGCTGAAGGTGCCTCTCACTATGTCTATTTGACACCAATAAACTACCACAAATTAACAGTAAAATCAATCTGACTCTCACTACTAAACACAATGATGAGTCATTTGCCCTTTCAATTACTTTTCTAACGACAACATTGGATGTGGATTACATGGTGCCAGTACGTGATGGAAAATCTGTCGAGCTGCACTTACGATCGTAGTCTTGCATCAGGCAAATAAATGATTCGAAGTGGTGCATGCTGATACCCGATAAGCAACGTTTGTCCTAGTCTATGATGTGATTGCTGTGCTATCAACAACTGCAAATTCGTCCGATGCGGTTGCCCACATTTTTATACTGATGCCATGCCGAACAGACATCTTCTTCGGACCAATGGTAATCACATGATACAAAGCACCTTTCCCGTGCAATGTGTTACGTGTGAACGGCCACCATGCCTCCCGCAAGCTCACAATACGCCCATGCTTAAACTTATAAACTGTATGAATTAAGCTCGCTTACGCGCTTCTAACATGCTCTTTTTCACAGAACATTTTTAAAAGAAAACATAAATGAAGTGATTTTGTTTTGTTCATATTTCGTAAATACATATAAGCATGTAATTATTAAATGACATTATAATATACTGAAAATGGTTTCTCATTTTCAAATAGCCCACAAGGAATGAGTGATTTTCTCAGACGATTTCCTTGAAAACACTTAGGATATTTTGTTTATACTAAATATAACAAAAGTAATATTTAAAGTAATATTAATATTAAAAGTAATAAGTAAAGAGACAGGCGACCCTCGAGCTTCAGCCTTTCTTATACAAAGATTAAGTATGGCTGTGCAAAGAGGGAACGTAGCAGCGATGCTAGGAACGCTTACACCGGGAAAAGCATTGGAAGAAATCTTCCTTCTGCAACCACCCTCCTCTCACCAAATTCACGCATTTCCTGCTAATTAATAATATATAAAATGTATTTTTGGAACCTATGTTGCAATTTTTATAATAATGAAGTAATTTTCATTGTCGGTGGAAAAAAATGTATAAAAGTATGTTGTAATTTGAAAAATTTAAATATTAATAAAATTTTCTTATAGTAAAAAAAAACTAAAGTAAGTGTTTCATTAACTACTTTGTAAGCCACTACTTCTGAAAATAATCAATAAAGGGTAGTGTGTTCTTATGGGGCGTTTACACTTAGTCGATTTGCGTTCGATTCAGTTGAATTGACGTCACTTTCAACTTAATCGACCGTGTAAACGGGACTTCAACTTAATCGCTTGTTGATCGAAGGCGACTAATCGACTGGCAACTGAATTGAAAGACGTTCTATTTTCTGTGGTTGAAATAATTGAACACATCCATCGATCTGATTCGGCCTAGTTGCTTCGATTTAGTGGCAAATGCAGCGAGTCGATTTAGTCGTGCGACTAAATCGACCAAGTGTAAACGCCCCATTAGGGTAATTTTTCTCAGAGGCTTTTCTTTAAACTACTCTAGCGATTTTGTTTATATTTCATAAATATTTTGATAACAACTATACGTAGAGCATAAATAATTTTTTTATCAAAATAAATTTCAAGGATGGTCTATTATTTGGAGTGGACTTTCTTTGAAGCTTTCCGAAAATATTTTTGTTTACATTAAACTAACTAACTAACTCTATGGCCTATGGAACCCGGAGGTTCAGTGCCGCGTTCACAAAAGCTCTCCACTGACTTCTATCCTTAGCTAATTGCATCCAGTTTCTACTTTGTATTCCTATCTCTGCGAGATCCATCTTAATATTATCCTCCCATCTGCGCCTAGGTCTTCCTAATGGTCGTTTTCCTATGGGTCTACCAGTCAAGACTTTGAAAGCGTTTCTACTTTCTTCCATTCAAGCTACATGACCTGCCCACCTAAGCCTCCTAGATTTGACGACCCTAACAATGTTGGGTAAACCGTATAAACTATATAGTTCCTCGTTATGAAGCTTCCGCCATTCCCCATTCTCGTTCCTCTTGGGTCCGAATATTCTTCTCAGGATCCTGTTCTCAAATACTTTCAGTCTATGTTCTTCCCTCAGAGTAAGCGACCATGTTTCGCAACTATACAGAACAACAGGCATGATTATCGTTTTATATATTATATATATATATATATATATATATATATATATATATATATATATATATATATATATATATATATATATCGTTTTATATATTGTTTACATTACAAAATTAAATTTTTAGTAGTAACTGCAGCATAACTTTATTTAATTTAAGAAATGGAAACGTAAAAGTTTAGTGTGATGGTCCGTATCTGTAATTCTTTTATGGCTTTCGGAAGTTTCTGATTAAATAAATCTTATAATAAATTATGGAACTTGACATATAAGCAAAACTGGATTTAACTTTCTTTAATGTATAGTTGCCCTTAGTTAAAATCAATTTTGAATTTGACCTCACAATAAATATGAACGTAACAGCAAATATATATATATATATATATATATATATATATATATATATATATATATATATATATATATATAAATGAAAGTCACTATGTTTCTGAGTTCGTACCGTTTGAACCATCCGGCCAACCTCGATCAAATTTTCAACATAGATGAGATTCTGACCTCGGATAGTTTTTGTCATTTCACTTTGACGGTACAACGTAGGGGAGCGGTAGGGGTGATATATAAAAATAAATGAAACTTAAGAACTCTTGAACCATGAGATCGATCTCTATCAAATTTTCGACATACATAAGGTTTGGGCCTGGGAGTACTTCTATTATTTCCCTTTGACGATGCAACTTAGGGGAGGGGGGATATCTAAAATGATCAAAATTACTGATATTAGTGTCGAATCCATAGTTTTTGGGGTAGCTGAGATGAAAAGTGACACTTCCGATACCTTTAAATCCAAATTCAGCCTTTTATGTCTAAAATGAAAAGTATTCTCCCCGGATATTCTGCTAGTATATGTATATATAAGATCTTCTTCGTACTTTAACGACTAGCGCATGTGCCTTTGAGATGGGACATGGGATACAAATTTGGATCCCGGCGTTGAAGATCATGTAGTTCAGATTTCACGTTAAAATGTAGGTCCATGTCTCATTTAGTCTCGGTGCTGAGACACACTGAGAAAAATCCGTTCTTCGGACAGCAGTATCTTGTACAAAGTTATACGGTATCCTCTTGCTTACTACAGAAATCAGTATAGAGCATAAGTTATCCGTATGCTATATAGGCACTGTCCTTAGATGATATATCATGCCGTTGTAGGATGTCTGACATCTAACAGTTTTCCGTATATCACACACACACACACACACACACATATATATATATATATATATATATATATATATATATATATATATATGGATGTTACCTTCGTCAGCTATATGTTATATACGTCCATTTGTATGTGAGATCCTGACCGCTTATATTGTATCATACGGCAAGTATGTTTAGATGGAACACTTATACGGAAAGTATTATAAAACATGCGTTTTCAATTATACGTCTGCTGTACGTTAAGTCCAACAACCACAGGAATTACATAAGTAACCTACTTTTTTAAGTACGCTACCTACAGTTCTTTTTTTTTCTCAGTGCAGGCATTAACCCTTACCAAATTGTGTATAAGATACTCATAGAGAGAGGAACGCAGACTAAAGGGTTATGAAAACAAAGCAATGAGAAAAAGTATTTGTTCTGAAAACAGGCGGACAAACGGCGGACGGACGGAGTGACCAATGCAGCACTTCACAATATTTACTATTATTTAACCGAATATCATTATCACTTTCAAAATGACATTATTGCTATAGCGCCAACAATAACCTGATAAACCAAAACATACTAATCGCGGGGCATTGCATATGATGTTGCCCACGAGAATAGAGATTTCTCATCGTGTGTCGATATTCGTCCCAAGAACGAACGTTTAAATGTTACATGATGTATAGTATATAAACTATACATTGATAAATGATTGCAAGAACGCGACGAAGTGCATTTAAGAACGTTTACAGATACCAATGTCATTATACAATATACTCTAAATAATAAATAAGCTTTAAATGTTGTTATGTCACAGCATTCGTGAACCCCTCGTGACGTGGAATCATTCTGAGAAGTTCTAGATGAAATTGAGAAAAAAATCGTGGCATAAATTTTGTACATAATTTACAAAATGAGACGCAAAAATTTTAGAAAAACCCAGAAAAACTATCTAAGAATCGAGACGAGACGAAGTTTCTACCTACATTTATGAGACGAGATTATAAAACCTTATTTCTGGTCTCGTCTCGTGTGCAACAGTAGTCACAAAGATGACGAAGTTTTGAGATACGTTTTTGGTATTTTAGCATATCGTATAGGTAGAACAACAACATGGGTATTCTTGGCCCGATGATAATAGTACAAATGTTTAGAAAGTACAGTAGGACGTCAATAATACGAACGTCAAAAATCCGAAACGTCAAAAGCCCGAATGAATCCTAGAAGCTTTTTACATTTTGTGTCCTTCGGTGGACCGAGGCAATGACCTTGGTGTGTCCTTATTTTCCCTTAGACCTATACAAGTTAAGTTTTAAGTGTGAGTTACAAGAACGGTATAATTTAGTGTAAGACCAGGTTCTTCAGAAACATTAAATGTAAGTAGCCTTACGTACGGTATTGTAATTACTGTATGTACTGTATAACCACTGTATCGATAAAAGAGCATACCGTACATTATATAAAAGCCTAAATGGCATTTTCTTGGTTATTTTCGAAAATCCGAACAATTTGAAAATCCGAACTACCTGTAGTCCCAATCAGTTCGGATTATCGACGTTCTACTGCACAAGGAAACCAAGTCCTCTAACATAAATAAGATGTGTCGTTTAAAGAAAAAATATACAGGGCATGTGAAGTGCTTATTAAAATGGGTAAATGAACTTTCAAGTAGGCAAAGAAGAGGACGGAAGGGTGTTATAAAGATTAGAGAAAGGAATAATAATCCTTGGTCCACTCCAAATATTTTATTTCTCTGTCATTTAATCTCTGACCCTCCATAAGAGAATAAGTAAATTGGGAACTTCAATTCTACTTAATCTAATCACAATATTCCATAAACTTAAATGCTATCTTAATGGTCTCCCAGTTAATCTGAAAGATGTTTCAAGAAGACTTCCGTCCCAAGGAAAACAGCTCTGTTCCCTTCCTTTCATTCGAAACAAACAGCATACAAACAAGACGCATAGAGTAGCAGTATAATTACGAACTAAAAGAAAAGTATCGGACAAATATGGGTCTATCTAATAAATAAAACTTCTGTTTACGCTAATTTAATTCGAGTGTTGCGGTAAGGGTAGAGTATTCCATATTTTAAAGTGATATCAGAAAGTCTAATTAAATATGGTAATGAAACTATTACATAGGAGATCTCGTTTTGCCAGATGAACAAACAGATTTTAGTTGAAACGAGAACAAAGTAGCCTCGGCTGAGATTCATGGATAAATAGAAACTAGAAGCAAAACGCTGTAGTGGCAGCCATTCAAACGACACAACATCACCTACCGGCTTGTTCCTTCATCCACTTGTATGGTCATGTCGCTAATGAATTTAGATTGCCTATATTCATCACGGCCGGCAATAAGGTGGGTGCGGGAGATTACAGCACTGCTGGAATGCTCTTTATTGAATGCCTCCTGCATGTTGTGTGCTGCCTAATTAGGACTTTCACCTTCCCTCCTCCCCACACTCCATCTCACAAACACAATACTCCCAGCACTTCCATCATCAGCACTAATCATCACTTACTTCAGGTGAGGCAACCGCAACAGATGGGAAGCAAATTACAAGTCTGAAAAAGTGGTCCACGAAAATATTATGTTCAACTTCAATACCAAAGAGGCTTTTAAAGGACATTATATATGTGAAGAGGTTGACATCAAAGAATATCCACTTTGGCATTTCGTTTCAAGAAAGAAATATGTACGGAAGATAATTGTGACTGCTACTGAAATGTTTACCATTAAGTTTCAGAAATAAAACAATAAATTTTCCTGTCACAAAATAATCAAGTAGTGATTTACTTGCTCTTAAACATTGATGGTGGATTGATCGGTTCTTAAACTTATACAAACTATCCTGAAATTGAAACTGTTTACATCAAGAATATAAAGTGCGTCAGAAGCATGATTTGCCAGAAATGGTCAAAAAGAATTGAAATTAAAATTCGTACAAGAAAACACGTCTTAATAATAAATGGCCATACCCATTGGTTGGGTTTTGAAAATCAGAATCATTCAGTAAGTTTAAAACCGTTATAGGCGTTTCTCTTGGAGAGTTAAATGTCATTAGAATAATTTTAATTGGAGCGAAGCTCTTCCTTGCGCGACTTTGGCAGGGGCCGCGGTGGCTCAGTGATAGAGCGTTCACCTCTGGTACGTGGGGTCCTTGGTTCGATCTCTCGCCAAGTGAGCTTCGTGGTGGGCTAACATCGCGTACGTGGGATTTCTCGGGGTTCTTCCGTTTCCTCTTACTCTCTGCATTCCACCATTTCATTCATTTCTCATCATCACTATTTCCTTTAGCCAAGCCGTATAATCGTGAGATGTAAAACTGTAAGATTTCATTTTATTTTTTTTCTCGACTTAGGCATTCGTTTATCCAGATACTCCTCCGAGATACCTGAACTTTTCTTAACCAAATTTGACATCGAGATTTGAGAGCGTGCGTTGATTGTTGCAAGAATTGCATAACCTAATCGGACATACCTTTGAGGAATAACCACCGAAAAACGGTAAACTTATAAAATTAAAATTGGAAAAACATTTGGCCCGCGAATTCTCATTGTAAACAATGGAAAATATAATTTTCCGCATTTAGGGATAGGGTGAAGCCCTTTTTGTTTTGTTCTGCTAACACATTTTTTAAAAAGCCATTAAGTTTTTTAGTGATATGTCAAATTCAATTATTTGCATGTCGTTTTCGTTCAGGAAAAAAATCGATGCACTAAAAAGTTATATGAATAATCAACACAGGTCGATTACTTAGCACCAAATTTGCAATTAATGCACACCTAGTTGATTGATTGATTAATGTTTAATGAATACGTCAGCGGCAAGGTTATTTGTCACCGTGACGATAAGGTTATGGCCGACACATATATGTTCATCAAAAAAAAAAAAGAAAAAGAAAGAAAAAACGTTCACAACAAGATTTCTAATAACTTTAAGTTAAATATAATTACGACAAAAATGTGATATATTAAAAGAAAAAAATTATTTAAAAACAAAATTGACATCCATCTACTTCTTCATAAGGTACCCAATAGATTTCAAGTTCACGGACAATTTCTATCTCTGTTAAGAGACTATCTTACTGATCACAAGCAACATGTTATTTTTCCAGATTCGTCATCCAAATTTGCTCCATTTCTTTCTGGTGTCCCGCAAAGTAGTCTTCTAGGAGTCCTGTTGTTTCTCCTTTACATGGATGATCTTCCGTCCTACATTTTTTACCATCTACTATGTGAACATTCTTCTTTTTGCCAATGATTCTAAGATCTTTCAAGAAATTTCTTCCATAGATAAGGCTACACAGCTTCAACAGACTCTTTCTGAACTCACTGACTGGTTTGTGACCTGCGATGTAACAATAGATCATCAAAAATGTTTCGCTCTGAGTATTTCTTTGAACAAAAATAAAATTCACTACTTACGTATATTGTATTACTAAGGCCTAGGCTAGTCGAGCGAGCGTTACCCCCCAGAGCGAACGCGGCCTAGGTGGCTACACAGTAATTTTAGTTTCACCAGAGTTGTAAATCATACTATGAGCCAGTCACGGTTTCCAGGTCTTTTCTTTTCACTTCCCGCGCCAGAAGTGTAGAATGAGAATGAACTGCTTCAGTTGGTTTCTTGTGACAAGATATGAAGGTTATCGAAGAAGTATTGGTGTTAGCTGCAGTTTCTTCTTATGTAAAGAAAAAAAGACGCAGAGGAAACTAAGTGCAGACAAAGTAAACGACCAAAACAGCTTACTTTATCTTAATCAAACTTGGAAAACAATTCAGTTGGGGTTAGATTGTTGCTTTTTCAATTTATTCCTACATCCATATTAATCTGTGTATCTGTATAAAAAGGATGTGTATGTATGTTAGGAATGGTATAGAGACGATTTTGGCTCTCCCTTCTCTATTTCTTTCTCTTTCTTTCTTTCTCTCTCTCTCTCTCTCTCTCTCTCTCTCTCTCTGTATCTCTCACAAAAAAAGCAAATTTACACTTTTTCGTTTTAAAACCTATTGAAAAGGTTGTGGAATTAATTAAATAACAAGTAACTATCAGCAACTAACAAAAAAACAAATTTTGAAAACATTATCTCTTCCAAGCGACAGAAAAGTTTGAAAATATCCATGTTGCCCACCAACCTATGGTTGAGGTGAACAAGAAGACTGAAAATATATGAAACACTCATCAATATGTCAACAACAAAATCTGTCACTGGCAGAATTTATAACGAACTACTCTCAACTTCCAACTCCCTTTATTTTCTTTTTCTTACTTTTAAACATTATTTCACTTAGAACTAGTTTTCTTTTTACTTTCAGTTTTATTGTTCTATACTTTGTTCCCCTTTCGTAAATGACAGTATATTATATCTTAGTTAAATCACGGAAAAACTGTACTGTTCTGATGACAGCGCCTCAGTCTTCCAACCCCCAAAACAGAGAGTAAAAACAGTTTGTTTTTCATAAGACTTTCAGCCCGTTGCACTGTCATCTGCGCAGTGGGAGTCTTGAGGGGGAGGCCTAGGAGGGAAAACAGTGCAACCACCACATCCAATATCGCAAACGTCGTAATGACGTTGCTCAGTAATTAGACATATTCCAATATAATTACATAGCTTAGAAAATAATAATATAAATTAGGAAATTTTAGATTGGAAAGTTTTTTGTACCCAGTGTACGTAAATACGGGACATTTTGGCGTCCCGGGAAAATTTTTCGGGACACCGGGAATGGTAGTGAACGGATGGTTACCCTAGGTTAGGGTCCCACGTTGAGCTGTAGTTCACGTCCGATGTAGCCTCGCTGATATAGTCGAAAGAGACGGAGCAAGAGGCATTTTTTCCTAAGATATCCTCTGCATCGAAAACAAATATTAGACCCCAATCAATAAATTCCAACATTTACACTACTTTATACTTTACTAGCTATGCACGTGCCTTTGGAGAATGGGGTTCCGGATTCGAATCCTGTGGGAGATCATTGAAAAGTTTCAGCGCATAAAGGTTGTTTAGATTCCACCTTAAACTGTAGGTTCACATCTTGTATAGCTTCGGTACTGAAAGGACCGCTAAATTCCAAGCCACCAAGTATAAAATTTACATCATGATATTTTTAACCAATTCTCTGGTTTAATCTTTTATTTTTTTTTTCTTCTCATGATTTAGGCTAATTCTGAAATTCCTACTCTCTACCAATTTTAGCACCTTATTTTCAGTTTCAGAACAAAGTTGATAAAACACGAGCAGTTGCAGTTAAAATAAATAAATAAAATAAAATTACATATCTTTCCCAGGAATATTTCTAAGCTGCATGGAAAGAAATGTCTGGAAACTGAAACATTATGTGTTTGTTTTACAAAAGTAAATTTCGAAATAATTTGGCAACGTAGTTTTTCGGTCATTTCAAAGACTGGAAAGAGAATAAGATGTATAGAATCCCAATTTAAAATTATGGTCTTTGCTGTTTAAAACATTTTCGATATACCTAAGTACCAAACTATTAGAGGTGGCATTTTCCGCCTTTCCCTTGTGAACACATCTATGGCTTAGACCATCTAAGGGCAATTGTTCCATCATCTAACATATCCACCCCATAAAATGCCGCATAGCCGGCCCTGACCCTTTCGGGCTGTTGCGCCTTAAGGTTTGGTATATATTAGGTATATTGGAAGTTGGCACAACTGTAACAAAGTATTTATTATTATTATTATTATTATTATTATTATTATTATTATTATTATTATTATTATTATTATTATTATTATTATTATTATTATTATTATTATTATTCATAGTGAACATACAATTTAGCTCGATGTAGCTCTACTTAACGTATTAAATGAAATCATAAAATAAGAATATTCTTCCTTCTTCATTCTGAGAATTCTGTTCCATTCCCTCCTAGTCTGGAGCAAATATCGCAGCCACTTCTCTCCACATTTTTATTTTTAAGTCACGATTCATGTAGTTCGGATCTCTTAAATTATATAGGCATGGCCTATTTTGTATTTCGATTATAAACGCCTCTGTGTTAAACACACTAATCATGATTGGAGATGTACACAGGACACGTTTTCGAACACAACTGAAAATTTCTCTTTGTGATTACACTTGTGGTTATCTGTTTGGGGGTGGAGTTCGAGCTTCGGAGATAGGGGCTCAAATTCAAGTTATTTCGTTGTTTCATGTTTTGCCTAAAGCCAAATATTTTGCTTATAGATTACCATGGCACCAGCTAACTGTCAATCAAGTGTATCACGAGAAATCACCGTGTTACATAGATTTTTCTGTGATTAGCTATTTTTCGGAATTTCCTTCTATTTTTGTGAATTTTCTTTTGTTATACACACACATACTTTATAATAGCAGAGTTCCATTCTCTGCACAAAGCGTCTTCCAAGCAGCTGTTTCTTGCTACAATCCCCCTTGCCTGGCAACACGTCTTTCCTTTCTGTCCTTCCTTTTGAAATCTTTTAAACAGCAGGTGGTCTATTGTTCCGACCTGCACCAAATACGCTCGAGCCGACGTTTTCTCTGCGATTTTATTGCTTTCGCGTTCATGTTTAGCCGCTCAGATTTAAATACATGGTCAGCGTATTTCAAGCTTACGCATGAGCAATAAATGCGCTTTGCGATCGCTTCAAATAGCCACCTCCTAACACTCCTACTGGTAGAGTTGATACCCATAAAGATGTCGGAGTGTTATTCGATGATAAACTTACTCTCACTGATCATATCCCTGCCACTGTGAAGGGTGCTATGAGAATGCTGGGTTTACAGGTTTACTGAAATTCGCGATATCAAATTGCTTAGTATTTTCTTGAATTATTTTGTCACCTAAAATTTAATATTATTCATCGGACTTGGAACATGGCTTGTGCTTCAGATTTATTTTGTTTTGATTCTGTTCTTAACTTTTTTTTTTTTTTTTTGCTGTTGTCATACAAAGAGTTCCCTCGGTGTGTATTCTTAACAGAACTCAGCTTATTAGTAAACTTTATACGCAGAGCTGACACACATGGTGGCAATTCGCTGTTTCTCCACAAGATTATAAATGAAAAAAAAAAAAAAAAAGGTTCTGAACTTTTGGATTATTCAGTTCTCAATTTTGGTGTACCTTCCCTTCTTACACGTAGTCATTCACTATTAACATATGCTATATCTAGACTTTAAATTGTACAACGATCTTGATATTTTTGACTTTGAGAAACATTTAAGAAGAAAATCAATATTATATCGGGATCGTAATAATGCAAACTATGGATGCGTCAAAATATCAAGTAATACATTTGATGAAGTAGATATTTTCATGTATCTAGGATCAGTATTATGGCATCAAAATTATATTCACAAAAAATTAAATGATGGCTAAAAGCAGGAAAGTCGTATTATTTTTTAGTTCAAAATATTTTGTCGTCGCAAATTCTGTCAAGGAATTTCAAGCTTAAAATGTAAAAACGATAATCATGTCTGTTGTTCTGTATGGTTGCGAAATATGGGCGCTTACTCTGAGGGAAGAACGCAGACTGAAAGTATTAGAGAACAAGATCCTAAGACGAATATTCGGACGCAAGACGAACGGGAATGGGAAATGAGGAAAACTTCATAATGAGGAACTACATAATTTATACCGTTTACCAAACATTGTTAGGATCATCAACTCTAGGTGGCCCAGGTGGGCAGGTCATGTAGCCAGAATGGAAGAAAGTAGGAACGCTTTCAAAGTTTTAACTGAAAAGTCCAACCGCAAAATGACCATTAGGAAGACCTAGACGCAGATGGGAGGACAATATGGCAACCCTATATTAAGATAGATTTCGCGGAAATAGGAATACGAAGTAGAAACTGCATCCAGTTGCGTAAGGACAGAAGTCAATGGAGAGCTTCTGTGAACGGTGGCATTGAACCTCCATAGGCCATATATAGGCCTATAAAGAGAGAGAGAGAGAGAGATGTGTGTGTGTTTTATGTTGCATTATTTCAGTGTAAAATGGACTAAGATCTGTATCTGAAACATTTGTAAATAAAAAATAAATAAAAGGAGCAGTTGGAAACCATATAAGAAGAAACAAGTGAGTTTCGCTACGCGTTGTGAAAATATGGTAAACGTCCAAACTATGTGAATTTAATATTGAAACCGGAAGTAGTGGTAAATTTATACTCGTGTCATTTCCGGTTTTAGTAGATAGATACAGGTGCACATAACACTTCAGCACACTCTGTCGTTCGGCCGCTTTGAACAAACAGTAAGGTGAAAAAGTTGGACTCATGGATGTCACTAGTGATGAGCAAATGCAAGACCAAGACCAAGACCCGGGTGGTCTTGGTCTTGGTCTTGGTCTTGCACATGCGGTCTTGGTCTTGGTCTTGCACTGGAACTCTCGGTCTTGGTCTTGGTCTTGGTCTTGCACACCTAGTCTTGGTCTTGGTCTTGGTCTTGCACACCCAGTCTTGGTCTTGCTTGCAAGAGTCTTGCAAGTTTTGCTTTTAAGAAATCTATGAGTTTCATAAGTAAATTTTACTCTGGATATAAGAGATAATACATCCTACATTGCGTCAATAGTGAGGGAAATGCAATGTATGTTTCTAAATGTAATATATTTTACCTTCGTGTAAGTGTGATGATACTGTACAACATAGGCGATGACCTTTACTTTTTTTTTTTCAATGGGTGATTACGCTTCACTACTTATAAGATAAATCACAACATTTCGTAATATTTTTATATGTTTTAACAGATCCAATACTCCACTGGTTCCCAAACTGGGGAGGCTACCCCTGACAGTGAGACGCATGAAAGAAAACCAAGACGGCACAGATTACTGAAATACCATAAATTGCAAAATTATTTTTACACTCTAAAGGCGTCAGATATTTTTCTTTCCAACCACGATTAGCTCATCTTTGTATTGAACAAACTCCCAATTAAATATTGAAATTTTGTTTTACTGATTCTAATATGTACTGCATGGGGCAGAAACAAGGTCATTACGCAAAAACGATGAAACAGTTAAACTTTCGAAATGTGGACATGGAGAAAAAAGGAGAGAATCAGCTGGGTTGAACGGAAAATGAATGCAAAGGTTTTAGAAATAGTAGCAGTAGGGGAGAAAAGAAGAATTTTAGATGTAATTAAGAGGAGGACATTAGCTGAGGAGGAACTGTATTATGAGGGACGTGCTAGAGGAAGGGGGCGAAGGAGATTGTAGTTGAAGCTGCCAATAATGGCAGAATAGCTATTATTATGACGATGATGATATGTTTTGCAATATTGACCAAAAAAGAGAGAAAAAATTAAAATAATAATTAAACCTCTTAATATTTTAGAATATAAATGAAATTAAATTTGTGAGTTTTACGTCCTACGATTATGCCGGCTAGGCTAAAGGAGACGGTGACGATGAAAAATGAATGAAAATGATGGAAAGAAGAAAGTAGGAGGAAACGGGAGAACCCCGAGGAAACCCTCGCACACGGTGTTTGTCCCTCACAAAGTTCACTTGGCGGGGGCTGGGATCGAACGCGGGACCCCAAACACCAGAGCTGAACGCTCTACCACTGAGCCCCAATATTTTAGAATAATTTGAGTGAAAACTGAAAACGACTCAACTGTCTGTGTATTTTGTGTAAACTCAATTTATATAAATACTTTTGACTTATATTAGAAATACATAATAACGGCATCAAACTTCAAGTTATTTGAAATAAGTACAAAATCACTCTCAGTTGTGAATATAGATTATTTATTGTTGTATAATGTTATATCGTTGAATCCTAGATATGCCGTATACCTAAGGGGGCTATAAGTTATATTGATAAACAATTATTCAACGTATAAGCATCCACCTATGAAATCAAACTTGCGGTCACATGCGCTAAGTTTTTGTCAATATCATGAAAATGTTATTTCAATATTATTTTATAAGTACACATTAAAAATTTCCAACGGATGCTTGAACCTCAGAGCCAAGGCCATACCCATGTAGTCGGCACCTATGGTGTACGGAATTGCCGATGTTCTATACTACATTTCTTTAGTTTTGGAAGAAAAACACCACTAATGTTTTGAAATGAAATGAAATATCTACTTTAACGTCCCACGATTATTACACTGAGGCTAAGGGAAACAGTGATCATGAGAAATGGTGGAATGAAGAAAGTACGAGGAAACGGGAAAACCCACGCACAGGGTGTTTGTTCACCAAAGAAGCTCACATAGCGCAAGCTGCGATCGAGCCAGGGCCCCATGTAAAAGAGGTGAACGCTCTGCCACTGAGCTACCGTGTCCATAACATGCTCTAGTTTATTTTTGCTTATCCACTTCTTATGGACACAACTATTCTTCGTATGATTTCCCAAAATCCAATCATGGGCCGTCGTGAATGATCAAATGATGACCAAAGTAAATCAGACACTGAAGTTATTATAGCTATATAATTATGCTGTCGGTCGTCTCGTGAACAACCGATTCAAAAAACGACATACTGTAGCTATATGTTACAGGAGCAGATCGACTCACATGGATTGCATAAACTACTGGGAACACATTCACTCCGGCGGTATTTTTACTGGAGCCAAGAAGTTCACGTGAAAGATGTAATGATTTTTCCCCTTCCTTTTTACATTCTATAAAAAATCAACTAGTACCGTACTTGTGCAAGACTCTTGCGCAAGAGTCTTGGTCTTGGTCTTGGTCTTGCAGGTATGGTCTTGGTCTTGGTCTTGGTCTTGCACCCCTTGGTCTTGGTCTTGGTCTTGCATCGGGATTCCTGGTCTTGGTCTTGGTCTTGGTCTTGGTCTTGGTCTTGGTCTTGCATGCAAGACTCTTGCAAAAACTGCAAGACCAAGACTCTTGCGCTCATCACTAGATGTCACGTGCGTTGACACCGAACAACAAGAATCATCGTCTGCAGGTGTGTAGTTCTGTTATTTCGATGATGATTTGTGTTTGACAGATAACACTAACACAGGTGTTAGTGGAAAGCTTGCAATGTCAGCTACAAATGGTGGCATCGTTTTTCAACGTAGTCCCCATTACGGGCAACACACTTGCCCTACCAAGGTTTTTCATGCCGGGGCGAAGAATTGTGGTGACTGTTGGCGACACCATTGCCGAACTGCTGCTTCTACCTCCTCGTCACAACTGTATCGTTGGCCCTTATAGTGATCCTTAATTTTGAGGAAGAACCAAAAGTCACAGGGCCCAAGATCCGGACTATAGGCAGAATGTCAGCAACACTTTGCCAGCAGATGGAACAACTTTGATTTTTCTGGCGGAGAAGAGGATGTGTGGCGGTACTCTATCGACTGACGCATCGTTTCTGGGTCGTAATGGCGATGGATGTTCCCGGAGCACAACCTTCTGCAGTCAGAAATTCAATGACAGTGTGAAGTTTTAACCGAACGTCGCCACCAGTGGATCGTTCCATTTCTGTGGAACGAGAAGAGATAGGAAGCTGAAATATGTGACATTCTATAGCTTAAACATCAATGCATTAATTATAAACAGTTCAGGATGTTTGCAGTACTATGGATCACGTAGTGGGATTGGAGGTATTACTTTCTGAATCACTCTCATAGAAGGAATATCCCGCAAAATTACCTGCTTCAGATTGTCAGTTTAGTTGTAAATGGAATTTTCTATGACAATCGTAATCAATCAGGGCAGTGATTGAGTCTTAATCAAAGCCACAACAGTTCCCAATACCCTTAGAAGATATTGTTGCAGGTATGGTGCTCTATGGTGGGCTTGATTCATTATGTCTGTTAAGGTAAAGCCAGCAATGGATCGTTACAGCGCTAAACGCCAATGAAATGCGCCGCAGTTTGTGAACAAACGTTATGGAAACGTTTAAGAGATTATGTCCTCGTGTTACCGTGGCCAGATTAACCCATCTGGAGACCTGGGACTTAGTGCTGAGCAAATGCAAGCCCAAGCCCAAGATCGGGGTGGTCTTGGTCTTTCACACCCAGTCTTGGTCTTGGTCTTGGTCTTGCACGTCTTGCAAGTCTTGCGTTTAAGAAATCTCAGTTTTTTCATAGGTAAATTTTACTATGGATATAAGGGATAATAAACTCTACAATTGTAATGGAAATACAATGTATGTTTCTAAATGTAATATAGTTTAACCTCGTGTAAGTATGATGGTAGTGTACAACATAGGCTGGTGTAAAGGTGATGACCTTTATTTTTTAATGGGTGCCCACGCATCACTACTTATATGCATAAATCACAACGTTTCGTAATCTTTCTATATTTTTTAACAGATCCAACACTCCACTGGTTCCCAAACTGGGGAGGCTACCCCTGAGACGCATGAAAGAAAATCAAGACAGCACTGATTATTGAAATACCATGAATTGCAAAATTATTTTTACACTCTAAAGGCGTCAGATCTTTCTTTTAAACCACGATTAGCTATTCCTTGTATTGAACAAACTTCCAATTAAATACTGAGATTTCGTTTTACTGATAATAATATGTACTCTATGAAGCAGAAACATTATTACGCAAAAGCGATGAAAAAATTCCAGGCTTTCGAAATGTGAGCATGGAGAAAAGAAAAGAAGAGAATTAGCTGTGTTGAACGAAAAACGGATGAGGTGTTAGAAATATTAGCAGTGGTGCGAAAGAAGAAGAATTTTAGATATTGTTAAGAGGAGGAAGAGAAACTGGATATGATATTGGCTGAGGAGGAAGAGGAGCTTATTAGGATATTAGCTGAGAATGAACTGTATTATGAGGGACGTTTTAGAGGATATTGTGGATGGAAATAGGGGGAGGGAGCGAAGGAGACTAGTTAAAGAAAGGCATTAAAACAGAAAATTCTTACGTCAAGACGAAGATCGTCGAACCTTCTCAGTTGCAGCAAGTAACCTGTCAATAATAGCAGAATAGCTATTATGATGATGATGATATGTTTAGCAATATTGACCCAAAAAGAGAGAGAGAAAATTAAAATAATTATTAGTATCAAACCTCTTAATATTTTAGAATAATTTGAGTAAAAACTGAAAACGACTCAATTGTCTATGTCTTTTGTGTAAACTCAATTTATATAAATACTTTTGACCTGTATTAGAAATACAAAATTACGTCATCGAACTCCAAGTGATTTGAAGTCTTACTTGTGAATATGGATTACTAGCATCAATTACCCACTTCGCTGGGTTAAACTAATAATAATAATAATAATAATAATAATAATAATAATAATAATAATAATAATAATAATTATTATTATTATTATTATTATTATTATTATTATTATTATTATTATTATTATTATTATTATTATTATTGTTGTTGTTATTATTATTATTATTATTATAAATAATATATTTCGTTAGTCAGTCACTTTTTACTATTCTGATATCAGTCATTTTCGATTATTTTTATATTTCTCTGCCCTCTTCCTCCCCAAGTTGAGGTACTGAATTTGGATTTAAACGGCGTCAGAAGTGTCACTCTTCGTCTCAGAGACTCCAAAAACTGTGGTTTCGGCACTAATATCGGTCATTTTCAATGAACTTATATATCTCCTCCTCCCCCATGTTGCGAGGCGCGGCATTGCAAGTTCGAGGTGGTTCATCTCAAAGACCACGAAAACCATGAGTTCGACATTGATAACGGTCATCTTGTTCTTCCCTCAAGCTGCAGTGCTGAATTTGCATTTAAACGGGATCGGAAGTATCACTATTCACCTTAGCGACACCGAAAACTATGGATTCGACACTAATATTTGGTCATTTTTGATCGTGTATCATTTTCGATGATTTTTATATCTCTTCACTTCGCTTCGCCAAGCTCCGGGTCTGAATTTGGATTTAAACAGCATCAGAAATGTCACTGTTTATCTCAGCGACCCCTAAAACTATAGATTCCATTTTAATATCGATCATTTTCGATCATTTTTAAATATATATATCCTCTCCCCGAAACTACACCGTCAAAGTTATATGACAGAAACTATCTCAGGTCCGATCCTCATCTATGTTGAAAATGAGATCGAGTTCGGTCGGGTGGTTCAAGAGCTATTATATTTTATTTATTTTTGTTCATTTACATCCCGTCCCCCTCCCTAAATTCTACCGTCAAAGTGATTTGATAAAAAAACATCCCATGTCCAAACCTCATCTATGTTGAAAATTTGATTGAGATCGATCAGCTGGTTCAAGAGTGATGAAGTCACAAAGACAGTTACTTATATTTTTATTTTTTACATATATCTACCTCCTCCCCCTCCCCTCCGTTTCACCGTAAAAGTAAAATGATAAAAAACGCTCCAGGCCTGAACTTCATCTATGTTGAAAACTTGATCAAGATCGGTCGGGTGTTTCAAAATTTATTAAATTTTGTTTATTTTATATATAACTCCCCTTCCCCTCCTCCGCCTCTAGGTTCTACCATCAAACTGAAACAATACTTTAAAAAACTTTCCAGGACCGAACCTCATACATGTTAAAAATTTGATTGAGATCGGTTCAAGAGTTATTAAGTTACAAACTTAGTCTATTTTATTTTTATTTATATTGATTACATCTACTCCTCCTCCTTCTCCCCTACGTTGCTCCGTCAAAGTGAACTAACAGAAAACATTCCAGGCTTGAACCTTATCTACGTTAAAAATTTGATCGATATTGGTCGTTTTTTTCAAGAGTTATTAAGTTTTATTTATTATTTTGTAACTCCCCCTTAACCCCCTCCCAAAGTTTTACCGTCATAGCGAAATGATGAAAACACATCCAGGCCCAAACCTCATCTATGTTGAAAATTTGATTGAGATCGGTCGGGTGGTTCAACAGATTAGGAGTCACAAAAATAATCACTTTCAATTTTATAATAATTTTATAGTATAATGTTATATCCAGGCCCGAAACCAGCCACAGAGGTTTGGAGGGGGCACGAATAAGTTAGAGGGAGGCAAGTCATTGAAAATTTCATTAAAAATATCTTAATTGTGATTTTTGTACTGATGTCTGGAGGTGTAACGAAAAGTTTAGGCGGCCAGGTCCCCCTAGCCCCCCTCTGGTTGCTGGTCTGGTTATATCGTTCAATCCTCGATGTGCCGTATACCTAAGGAGGCTAAAAGTTATATTAACCCTTTCACTGTGGAAGGCGACGGAAAAAAAATTCCCTAACCTGCGAATGTCGATTATAGTCGACGTGTTAAAATTTGTCTGTATCTTGGTTTTGTCGATTGTAGTCGCCAAAGGTTTTCTGTGTGATTTCTATTGTTTATCGAAAACAATAGAACACAAACAAAAATGAACGGTACAACTTTGGCGACTACTCTCGACAAAGCCAAGATACGGACAAACAAATTTTAACACGTCGACTATAGTCGATATTCGCATGTTAAGGAAATTTGGTTCTGTCGACAAAAGTCGACTTCCTCTGTGAAAGAGTTAATAAACAATTATTCAACGTATAAGCATCCTCCCATGAAATCAAACTTGCGGTCACATGCACTAAGTTTTTGTCAATGTCATGAAAATTCTGTTTTGATATTAATTTTTTGAGCACACACTAAAAATTTCCAACGGATGCTTGAGTCTCGGGGCCAAGGCCATACCCATGTGGTCGACACCTATGGTGTACGGTATTACCGATGTTCATTACTACATTTCTGTTTAGTTTTGGAAGAAGAACACCAGTAATATGCTTTGAAATGAAATGAAGTATCTAGTTTAACGTCCCACGAATATACATCAAGCCTAAGGGAAACGGTAATTCTGAGAAATGACTGAAATAATAGAATGAAGAAAGTATGAGGAAACGGAAAAACGCCGAGAAAATCCACGTACACAATGTTTGTCCACCGAAAAAGCTCACATGGCGCAAGGTATAGCTTGACCTGTATAGCTTGAAAACGAGCAATATCTACAGAAAACGCCACAACCAATTCAGAAAACGACATACTGTAGCTACAGGAAACATAAACTACAGGGAACACATCCATTCCAGCAGCATTTTTACTGAAGCCAAGATTTTTTTTTCTTTTTTACATTGTATAAAAAGATTCAAGTAGTGCCGGTACTTGTGCAAGACTCTTGGTCTTGGTCTTGCAGGTATGGTGTTGGTCTTGCACCCCTTGGTCTTGGTCTTGCATGCAAGACTCTTGCAAAAACTGCAAGACCAAGACTCTTGTGCTCATCACCACTGGGACTAGAAAAAAATATGTGGCCCAGGCCTCTAGCCAGCCCAAAAATGTAGGGGGGGGGCTGACTGAAGTTAGGGGGCTCGATCCAATCATATTATAGTTCATCACCATATTATACATTATTTGCAAGCTTACCGTGAAACTTTTAGGGGGGCAGCACTGCTCCCCTAGACCCCCTGGATACGGCCTGGATGTGGCCCCTGCCGACTTCCCCGTAGGAAAGTTAAGGGAATATGCATCTACACAGGGACTTAATTTTTGTACCGGATTGGGACTGGATATTCTTTAATTACGTGAGACTGCAGAACACTTCTATTCAACGAGAAAATATGAAACACGATTCTCATGCATTTTAATCAATGCTTTTTAAAACTGATCGTTGCTAATTTATTAAAATGGAGGATGTAACAAACGAAGAAATTTATTTCATATTGTTGGTCATATTTTATGATAATGATTGTATCTTGTATGATTCTTATGATAATGATTGTATCTTGTATGATTCTTTTTAGATAGACAGTTGAGATTTTGATAAGAGTGGAGGCCCCTGTCCATCTGGAGACCCGAATATACAGGTCCCCTCTTAACGCTCCTTAATCTGGCCCTGCGTGTTTCAAAATAATGCTCGAGCAAGTGTAATTCAAAGGTTAGGTGATCGGATGTCTCGTTTTAGCCGGGATAATCCCCATTTTTTAATCGTTGTCCTGTTTTAATCTGATTCTCAAGCGGGACTCCTAATTGTCCCATCTTTGTGAAAATATAGGTAAATAAAGCGTCCCGTAACTGTTATTCCAAAGGTAAATGATCAGAGCAAATTATAGACTCTTTCCTTAAAATGACTGTATCGAGTTATTTTTCATATCAACAATATTGAGGATTTTTAGGTAGTGTCTGGAACTGGTAATTGTTCGGTATTACTTGCTGGGGCATCACCATTACTTGCGTATTTTGTAAATTCAAAACAACACTGGCGCTCAAAATGTAATCTCTGAATCTTATAGCTTTTAGCTTTCCTTCCCTTGCGATTCATATCCGTCCCGTTTTTACAAGTTAGAATTCTGGTTACCTTATTCAAAGGTCATTACATGCTCTCAATGAGTTGAATGAAGTATGAAACCATTTCTCATCCACCAAATTCTCCTTATATGTCTCCCACCGATAACCATTTTCTCTGGCATGTTGAGAACTTCTTGGGAGGGAAGATCTTCCCTGATTGGCTGAGCGATGGCAAAGACGATGACGGCTTTGATTAAGTAGATATTGCAGTTCTATTTATTTATTTATTTATTTATTTATTTGTAATGACGCACTTGGGGTGCACATTTCATTCACACCACCTTAATAAGTAAGTTTTAAATTGATTGCTTTGCTCTTCAAGTGAAATAGTCAGTTGTCGTATTTCTCAATTGCGCCGAAAGAGTGCTCTACTATGCAAACGGCAACAAGAGCCAACCATTCTTCCTCGACTTAGTTCAATATTTCGTCACCAGAGTGTAGTCCAGACTTCCAATACCAGTAAGGAACAGACTGGGGCGACGGGAATTCTAACACAAAAACTATTATTATCTTTTTTAAAATATAAATGTTTTCATCAGGCCCGTAGCCAGGGAGGAGCTAAAGGGGGACTGCACCCCCTAAATTATTTTTGCCCCCATCTAAAAATAATGCTGAAGAGAATTTTCAAACGCACTCAAAACCAGTGAAATTTTTCTAATTATATTTACCAAATTAAATCCAACTTTGCGACTTCTACTGATTTATCTGTAAAATTATATGTTTCTTGCTAGATGCACCAAACATATTCCATTGCCTTTACCAATTTCAAGAATTTTAAACCGTATCCTATTATTACAACCATGACAAGCATCCAAGGATACCAGATGCACTATCAGAGAACAGTATCATAGTCCACAACGTTAGTTGTGAATATTAATAAACTGTAGTGCCTCGCTTATTTTCGAAGGTATAAAATTGAGTGCAAACGTTGAATAAAACATGTACTTCTATTTTGTATTAATATAATCTAAAACTGCTGTAATATAATTTTGTTCTAATGTTTAAAAAAATGTATACTTCAATTTTAATTATTAATATGAAACAGAGTAACTCGCAAAGAGCTTGTATTAAGCACACAAAAATGAAACAAAAATTTACAGTTTCATGATTGAAAAATAAATACAGATTCTGTAAATAATAAATAAAAGTACAATTTTATGGTGTTCTTTGATGTCTTTATCATTGCCCCCTCAATCTTCACTTCTGCCCTCCCTAATAAATCAAGGTGGCTATGGGCCTAGTTTTTATATTAAAAATAAGTATGATCAAAATATATTGCTCAAACGAGTATATTTATGATGCTTATGTCGTTTACGTTTGTTTATGTTAACTCTAGATACCCTAAGAAAAATTTTGTTAGGCGGAGTCGTTAGTAACTTGTGGAGGGACAGGGAGACAACTCTCCCTCCATTTAAGCTCCATGTCATTCGAGGGGAAGTACCTTCAAGACAAAAATTTCTTACTTAAAGTGATACTAAGTAAAGATTGGAATAGATTCGCCATATTCGAAAAACAATACAAAAACCACGTGCATCTCCTAAATAAAGCAAAATCGTGATCTGGGCTTATTTGACTAAAAATGTTTACTATTAGGGCCTCCAGAAATACTTTCGTAAAATCTTAAGTTCCATATTTAAATAAGGAGTCCGATATCATATTATTGTACGGGGCCCCAAAAATTAATGCTTGACTCCTCATGAAAATTTCCAAGTTACAACGCTGGTGTTATGGTTAGCAGACATCTCTTTTACTCACACATATCCATTTCTTCGGGTCCCAAATGATCTGGGCGGATGTTTAGGGAAATAGCGAAATGTTCTCTTTCTGTGGTGCAGACAACTGCTTCTATTTCAAGATTTAATATTGGTTGTTTCATTTCGAGTGTAACGCCCATTTCGTACCAAAGGCTGTATGAGACTAGGGTTGCTAACCATCCGGTGTTTTATCGGACAGTTCGATTTTTGACCACCTTGTCCGATTTTCGTTATGACCTCATAACCGGACGTTAAATGTCCGGTGATTTTTTTCTCTTATTAGTCCTATTCCCCATTCTATTCAGGTTATTTTGTAGTGATGAAAGGAATCGTTTGTCGATGAACGTGTTAAAGCAGAGCTTATAACTCGCTTTGATATCGACCTGTCATGCGTGGAATTTGCTTAAGGTTAGCGTAAAGGGACAGGTTACAACGTAATCGTTGAGCCCTAGTTCAAATAAGTGAGTTGCACACGTATTAAATTAGCACAAAAACTGCAAATGTTGCTTTGTTCGAATGCATTTATTGTATAGTTAAATCTAGGCTGCTTACAGCCATCATACCACCATATGTTATATCGTTGCTATCGTTACAGAATCAACATTTTAAGATACAAAACATTTATATAATAATAACTTCTTAAAAAATATATATAACTTCTTCTTCTAACCTATATAAAATAATTAAATAGTTGGCTAGTTTATAACACCTTTGATTAAAATATCTAAATGGTGCAGGTAAAGAATAATACATGCATGCCGAATAATACATGCTGTCGTTCTATCTTTATGGCTCCCGACAGGACTTCTTGAAGTGATTTAGCACTTCTAGAAAGAATTCTGGACCGTATGACAACTTTACAAAGATAAGTATACATTAATTATTGGATAGCCCTCGTATATACAAAATTCACAATACATATAAATACATATCTTTATATTCCTTTTTATTTATTCTTTATATCAATAATATTCTTTTATAATTAATTATACTTCAAATTCTTTATAACATCGTAGAGGAGGGTCTATTCCAAAAATTATGAACAATTAAAAATTTGTTTATGGTCCAAGCATAATTTTTTTTTTTAAAGTAACATGGTCGAGGCTCTTTGAATATTTAAACTCATTATAAATAAGGATGTTACAAAATATATTTCCTGCATTTGATAATTAGGTGTCTCATATATTCATTACATAGGTAAAATACGACATAGATAATATAGAATTCAGAAGAAGAAAAATAAGATGAAATTATGATAGGAAAAATCAACACAATTGATGTTAATTAAATTATAAGATAATGTGGTTTAATATTGGATCACAACTGATTGAAATGAAATATTGGTTAACACACAAATATTAAATTAACATAAAAGAATAACATAAACATTAACAAAATTCTAAGTATAATCTAATAAAGTACATTGTATTCCGCACTCTTGAGTATGTTCCGATCGATTACTTAAAGATTCTGAATTTGAGTTTCTGTTACTGCAAATTTGTCCATCTAGGAATCTATTTTGTGACCAAGTACGCTGATTCGTATTGCGATTTCTATCAGAATTCCTATTATAATTCCGGTAACTTCTGTTACCGTTACCATATCTATAATTAGGTTGAGTTGAATTGCCGGTACTATTTTGATTATTTGTTCTAGTACCAAAATAATGGACACTATTTCCTTGAGAATTAACACTATCTTTATTTTGAATATTTAAATTTCGAATGTGCGCATAATTAATATTATTACGTCTAGAGGTAACCTGATTTTTTTTCTGGATTTCTGCTATTTCTTTGTGCTAGAAATTGACTTTCGTAGCTCTGAACTAAAATGATTAAATGATTAAAATTGACACATTGAGCGGTCATCAACATTTGTTGTAATCTAAATGGTAATAAAATACGGACAGAAGCTATTATACGTGATTCTGGTTGGTTTGGGTTGAGTGCTTTTAATTCATTATATGTGGCCACTACAAACTCAGTAACATTTTATGTATCTTAGGGTCAAATGATTTCGTTCTTAGCAATGCGTCCCTATTTGCTAACATGAAGTCGTTTTCATAGTTTGCCAATAGCGCCTCTTTAAAATCAGAATACCCATTAATGTTATCTTGGATTGCTTTGTACCAAGTCAAACATGGGGGCAATAAAACATGAGGAAGAAGTTTCATGAATTTCGACTCTTTAATCCCCATTAATTCGCACTCATCCCCGAATTTTTCTATAAATACCCTAGCCGGGATATCCTCAGGTACACCACTGAATTTTGTTAAGGATTTTATTTCACTGAATCGCAAAGGCGTATCAGTACTATAAGATTTAGAACACTTACAGTTACCGTGAGAGTTCTTACTCCTCCGTGTAGGATGCTTCGTTCTTCTTCCTGATTCGGTGCTCGCTTCACTATCAACCGATGATCCGCTATCTTCAAAAATTACTTGGGAATGAGGTGTTAGTTCTGTCCCATTACCAGGAGGTCGATTGATATTCTTAGGTCCATCATCGCGCTCCATCTCCTTAGCAAAAATATACTTTTCCTGGAAAGTATGAAACTCCTCTTAAAGTCCTTTAATCCTATTAGAATGTTCGTTTACAACCGATTCTATAACTTCGACGGTATTTTGTACTTCGGTATAAGTTTCAGCTACCTTTTCCATTTTCTGTTCGCATTTCTCAAATCTGGCATTAATATGTACATTCATTTGGTTCTGCTGCTGATGTAACTGTTCCCATTTATGGTCGTCTCTCTGCTGTAACTGTTCCAGCCGCTGATATATATTATCTTCTAGTTTGTGTTGAAGTCGGTTCATTTTGTCATCAAATTGGTCTTCAATTTTATGCTGCAAAGCATTCATTTTGTCATCCAACTGCTTGTTCATTTGCTCTTCAATTTTATGCTGCAAAGCATCCATTTTGTCATCCAACTGCTTGTTCATTTGCTCTTCAATTTTATGCTGCAAAGCATCCATTTTGTCATCCAACCGCTGTTGAGACACATCAGCTTTTCGTTGCAAGTCGTTCATTTGACGAGATATTTGTTTAAGTACATCTGCCAAATTTTCAGATGTACCAGTTTCACTTTGATTAGTCCTACTGTCGTTAACTTCACTATCTGATAAATCCATCTTAGTGCTTCTATATATTAACTTTCCACTCCTCAAGATGGTATAATTATTAATCGACTCAATGATGTATATAGTTTAACTATACTTCCAAACAGTACACAATGAATAAAACAATTTTGTAGCACTCACTTGTGTTCTCTGCTAAACTTGGTTTACTAAACTTCTTACCAGTTTTTAGCTACTCCCGGTATGAAGGCACCATTATACAACGTAATCGTTGAGCCCTAGTTCAAATAAGTGAGTTGCACACGTATTAAATTAGCACAAAAACTGCTAATGTTGCTTTGTTCGAATGCATTTATTGTATAGTTAAATCTAGGCTGCTTACAGCCATCATACCACCATATGTTATATCGTTGCTATCGTTACAGAATCAACATTCTAAGATACAAAACATTTATATATATATATTTTTTTTTTGAAATTAAGTTTGTAAATATTATCTTAATCAACACCATCAAATTATATATATGTATTGTAACAACAAAGCAATTTTTGCCTAATTATTTACATTAAAATTTAACAATGAAATATTGTTAAAACCGACAGCCTCATTCAAATTTGTAACATTCAAAGTTAATTAAAATTAGAAATTAGACAACAATAAGATCCCACTTTGCATTAAGTCAGCTGGCAAAACTACAAAATATTACATTCCTTGAACAGTGCACAATTTACATTTTACAGATTATTAAAATATAATTATTCACTAATACACGTTATTATGATAAGCCTCACAACAGCATCCTCAAACCTTCGCCGAGATTACAAACAAAAGATCTCCTCCAGTTCCTTACCAGAGGGTAGCGTTCCCAAAACTGATGCAACGTTCCCTCTTTGTACTGCCATGCTGATGCGTTGCAGTAGAAACGAGGTTGCTCTAGCATCTCCTGACGATAAACGAATGCGATGACCAACTTCTTTTATAAAGTTAAGGCCTTCGGGACCCCATGAACCACCCGATTCGACAGCTATAGCGACAAAATGATATTTCTCGAGTAAATTGCTATATTTCCTGCGCTTTTCTGTTTCCCGGCGAGCAGCCACGTTGCCAGCTTGTGCTGAGGAAGAATGTATATTTGAAGGGGCGAAGGTGTCGGAACAAGTAAAATCCCATAGAAGTGCTTTTCCTTTCTTCCACGGTATTAGAGTCATACCATCTGGCCTCTTGCCGTCTGCACGACTGCATCCCAACGGTTCACATATAGAAGGAACTCCTGCTGAAATTAGTGCCCTCATGATAATGTCGTTGACGCTGGAGTGGCGTGAATGTCTGCCCGCACTATTGGCACAGGAGAGTCCATGAAGGCCCTTCTTGTCTACGACACTTCTACAGGCAGGACATCTGTGTTGCTCGCAAACATCTGCTCCCAAACGCAGTGCACTGGCAATTCGAAAACTGTCATTGGGAAGATGTAATCCTAAAGAAGGTGACGGGATAGCATTGAGCCAAGCGCCTGCTTCTGGAGATGATGTAGCTAGAAGTCTGGCCTTACCTTCTGGGTTATCGGATGACTGAAGCAGAGCTGAAAAGTGATGATTTATAAGAGGATCGTCCCAAGAGGATTGTAGTCCTCTCTTATCAAGGTCAGGGGGATCTGATCCTACTATAGATGACCACTTAGCAATGCTATCGTTGACGTCCGAATCCGATACTAGGCTAAGATCTTGTTGGAGAATGGTCTCGATCAATGGCTTAGCGCCATAGAATGAAGACAGAAAGGATGAAATAGCCAGATCCATGGCGCGACGAATGCCGAGACCTCCGTGGTTAACAGGAAGGGACGCCTGCAACCAAGAGTTATTGTTGAGTGAACAATTCAGGATAGATTCTAGGCCGGTTTTCAAGGTGTTGTCATAGCATTCCATTAGATCAGCATCCCGCCAAGAAGGAGCACAGCGAAGAAAGTATAGCAGCCTTGGCATGGACAATGAGACACGTAGTAGGTAAAAGGCAGAGTGAGCTGAAATCAAGGAAAGACGTGTAAAGAAGAATTCTAATTTAGAAATTTTGTCTTTTAATATTGTTCGTCTTGCCTCATTAGATAATGCTGCTCCTAATAAGCTGGCGTCATCTGTCGAAATTCTTTGAATCCCAGGCGCGGCTTCGTCAAACAGCTTGAAGAGATTATTAGACTGCTCATTGGAAACTCCGAGAAAGCTGACCTCACATTTGGAGAAATTCATTTGCAATCCGATCTCCTTAGCCCGTCTACGGATCATTTCTAATGTCTCTAGTACTGTATCCTTGTCTCCAGCTATAGTCCCGTCATCCAAATACCATATGTTCAGTTCTGTATTGATACTATTAACGATGGATTGTAAAGTTAGTGCGAACAAACCAGGGCCAAGAGGGTCGCCTTGTTGTACGCCACGCTGAGAGAGGATTATTTCATCTCCTAAGTATAAGTTGCTCGGTTGCGAGTAGCACTGATGTACGTATCGATAAATTGATGGAAAATTGTTTTTTACCTGTATGAGCATAGAATCACGATTCAGCTCGTTGAATGCGTTTCTAAAGTCTATCTTCAGAAACACTTTCTCCTGATGGTGTGGAAAAGAGTAGTACATACGAGCAGCGTGGACTGCTGCTTCTGCTCCATGTGAGACGCAAACTCCCAGTTGGTGTGGGGATAGAAAAAGTGTTAGAGGTTCTCTAATTCTATGGCAAATTATTTTGGCTGACAATCTCCTCCACACATTGCCTACTGCGATGGGACGAATGCCGCCACTTTTCTTCCTCAAAGCTATTAGTGATGCTCCAAAGAAAATAGGTCTAATTTCCATGGGCACATCACCCGAAATAATCAAGTGGAGAAAATCACAGATGGCGTTAGTCAGGTGTTCTTTAGCTTTGCAGTCTTGGGAGAGTAGGAGGTCCTTTAATATTGAATTACGGAGACTGTCCATACCTCCTGATGACCCGGAAGGAAATGATTTAAGTGCCTTCGTAAACTCGTCAGCTGATACTCAAGGCACTGGGCTCATACTGGGCTCAATGAGATCGGGAGGTTCAAAAGGGTGGCTGTGAGCCGGGTGTTTCTCTTTTAATGCTTCTAATACAGATCCATTCGGAGAAGCTATAGTATCTTCTGAGATGAGAAGCCGTACTGCGTTGCGGACATCACCATCTACTAATTTGTTCTCGACATTCTTAATGTTAAAAGTGGAATTTACTGGTCGTCGAGCTTTGAAGGATTTTTTACTGTGGTTAGGAAGGGCTTCGCAACGAGAATCAGACCAACATCGCACTCTTTGTTTAACCCATGATGTTAAATTATTCACTTTGTCAGCTTTTGATGGCACGCACAGTGTAACGTAAGGAAAAAAGAAGAGATCCATCCAAGCTTCTGAGTCATTTGTACGTACAATCTGTTGCAATACCTCACACAGAGAGTCTGCCACTGTAGCTCTAGCCCCTCGAGGTACCCTGCGCAACATTGGAATAGAAGACTTTAATCTTGCTAGAAGCTTATTGCATTTGGAGATCAAAATTTTTCTTGGGTGATCGACATTGTCAGTGGATGGTTGCGACTTCCGTGAAAGCGAGCATGATTTGGTTTTATTGATATCATAATGGCACCTGCTATTATGAATTGCTAGGTCTTTTAAACTAACACATAATTTGTTGCAAAGCTTACAGGTAGTCTCGTTAGGCCTGTTTGAAAAATCAATGCTCATGTTTAATGTGGTATCATTTTGGGTTTGATTTCTTTGGTTAAATTTTGATCCTGATGCGTTGCTTACATGCGAGAAATCTGCATTAATGGCCCTGCAGTCTTTATTGATATCATCACTAATACCAGTGAAAGGATTACTGGTATCATTAGAAGAGTCACGATCATCCTCCATAGTTATTATAAAATTTTAAATTTGAATTTTAAATTTAAATTACACCCAACTACATTGTTGGAAATGTAACAATGTTTGAAAAATAACGACCATTAATTGAAATCCATTAACGACCATTAAATAGCAATTTGAAAATAGCAAATTTTCAGTCAATCATCTGAACCACTGAAGCGATTCGAAAACGTATTTAACCAAAAGTCCCATCAGAACTTCAACCACACTTTACTTCATAACAAAGAGCACAAAACCTCACTTCACCTGCACTAAACGAAGAGAATTGCGCAGAACGCGAAAGACATGTCTGCTTCCAATCACAACAATCACAACAATTTATATAATAATAACTTCTTAAAAAATATATATAACTTCTTCTTCTAACCTATATAAAATAATTAAATAGTTGGCTAGTTTATAACACCTTTGATTAAAATATCTAAATGGTGCAGGTAAAGAATAATACATGCATGCCGAATAATACATGCTGTCGTTCTAAGGTTTTGCCGATAGGTGTCACTACAGTCTTCGTGTCTCTCCCATGTATTTTTTACCTTTCACGAAAATTTACAATTTCTTTTACAAATTTCAACGTAGGGACTTCAAATTTTTAGGGGGGTACTTCATAACCTATTAAAGGGAACAATCCGTGCCGATTTTTTATTTAGAATTTTCTTCATTGTTGAAACAGTTCCATTGTTAAAGGTTTGGATATCCATTTCAACAATCAATCCATTTCAACAATGAAGAAAATTCTAAATAAAAAATCGGCACGGATTATTGCCTTCGATAGATTATGAAGTTACTTTTCTAAAAATTTGAAGTCTGTAGGTTGGAATTTGTGACAGAAATCGTGAATTTTCGTGAAAGGTAAAAAATACATGGAAGAGATACGAAGATTGTACTGCCATCTATCGACAAAACTTGTCCCTTTAAACCAACCTTAAGAGTTGAAGGCAGTAAAATTAACTGAACTTCCAAAACTGCTAAAAGTCAACAAAAGTAAAGTTTCAAGAGCGCAGCTAGCACTACTTTATCCTTAGATACACCTTCCAATTAAGAGCTCCTCCGTAGCTAAGCGGTTAGCGTACGCGCCTTTGCCGCTGGAGACCCAGGTTCAATTCCTGGTGGGAGCTTATATGGTTTGGATTCCACGTTAACCAGTAGGTCCACGTTTCATATAGCCTCGCTGCTGAAAAGGGACGTTAAAACTCAAAATCAACTCAGCCTTCCAATTAAATAATGCATCCAGATCTAGTAAAAGTATGTAGGCATTATGAGATATTACCAGCATCAGCGAAGTCGGTAAGACTTATTTTTTCAAATATATTTTGTGCATACCATAATTATATTGCCAATTATATTTGCTTTTCTACATTAAATACGATGTATTATTGATGGTAGACTACAAAAAATTGCATGTGCCTAGTCAACCAAAACTGGAATCAGTTTAATAAATGTTTCAAAGGTAACTACTACTAAGGTACTAAATTCGAACTCCGAATCGCTCAATTTTATGTGAAGTAACCACTTTCAGGTTGTACACATTTTCGACGACCGATGATATCACGATCTTAAAAATATGAAATGAAATCTTTGAGTTTTACGTCCCACGGTTATGCCGGTTAGGCTAAAGGAGACGGTGAAGATGAGTAATGAATGAAATGGTGGAATGAAGAAAGTGGGAGGAAACGGGAGAACCCCGAGAAAACCCACGCACACGGTGATTGTCCACCACAAAGTTCACTTGGCGGGGGCTGGGATCGAACCTGGGACCCCAAGCACCAGAGGTGAACGCTCTACCACTGAGCCACCGCGGCCCCCACGATCTTAAAGAGTATATGTACTCCGGGGGGTGTCCGGTATTTCCATTTTCAAAAGTTGGTAACCCATTATCGGACGTGGAGGGATCCGATTCGACCGGTCCCCCGCAACGAAAGCACGTATGTTAACAATATAGTCATGGGATGCTCTAATTGTTAATATTGTGTCAATGTTTAGTTTGTCAAGTAATATGAATGTTGATGTAAAATCTAGAAGCATCCTTGTTTAAGGTATCGCATATGGTAAAGCTAAATGGTGCCAAATTAAATAGAAACCTCTAAAGTTCAATATATTATCTTCTTCTTCATGATTATGCATTGTCCAGAAAAACCACTGTCACATTTTGTGCTTAATGCAGACAGATCGGTCTCTTTTTTCCAGATAAAACAACGCCTAATGTTACAGCTCATTAAGAGCTATGGCTGGCCGGGCAGCTTTCAGTTCACTGTGTGCTCAGTATATCGATTCTAATCGCTACAATTTCTGGCTTTTAGACTGGAGCTCACTACTTCTTAATTTATGTAATTTCCTCACTTGCTCTTAATTTGGATAATCAGAAAACTCTCTTCCCCGTCCCCCACAGGCTGTTAAAAAGTGAAGACAAGGGCGGCAAGGGGACTAACGCCCCAGTGGCGTCGTCCAAATCTCCCTCTAGGAATGGGCACGAGTAGAGCTAAAACTCGAGTCGACTCGAAAATCGACTGGATTCGACTCGAGTTTTGAGTCGAGTCAAATGTAATTTTCTCGAGTTCCGACCCGAGTCATTGTTTTTGAGGTCGAGTTTCGAGTCGAGTTGAGTCGAGTTTGATAAATGGTTCGCTCGTTAGGTTCGTTTTAACTCGTTTTGAAATCATGGCCTGATTAGACTAGAAGGCGAAAGCCATGAGAATTGTAAGCAGTCATGTGGAATACTTTTTAGTGTTGCTCACGAGAGGGTACATTGATCGCATCTCGTTTCGATAACGAGACGACAATAGATTTCCTATAACGAAACAGCCTCAAATGTTGTGAGCACCAAAACTGTAATTCCTTACAATCAAGGCTTACTTGCACGGTCGAATTTTTGAACCCAACCCGGGAGTGATGTTAACTGGCTGGGTTCGGTTCAACTGAGCGAACAGCTCGAAGCTACTCAGTTGGAATGAGCCACCGACTCGAGGCCGGCTCTTTTGAAACGAGTCATCGGTTCGGTTCGACTCAGGCTCAACTGAGCCGATGGCTCGGGAATTGCCTCGGTTGGGTGATCCATCAGCTCGGTTCAGTTCGGCTCGGGTGAGCCATCGGCTCGAGACGGCTCGTTTCACTTCTCGGCCGGGCTCGATAGTGAATGAGCTGTGAGCCGAGCCGTTAACAACCCTAAACCCGGACCGAGCAGTTTTGAACATGTTTAGCCGGCGCCCTATAACTTTCAACGATTTTTGACTCGAGCCCGAATACTTGCTCCTTCGTGAACTCAAACCTGAACTTCGTGAGTGATGTCCTTGCCTCCTGAAGACTTCTCGAAGACCGAGATCGACAGTCAACTAGTTTTTAGTATTCAGATACAAGCCTACTATCTTTCATGGTTATACATGGTGTTGTTGTTGTTATAATAATAATAATAATAATAATAATAATAATAATAATAATAATAATAATAATAATAATAATAATAATAATAATAATAATAATAATAATAATAATAATAATAATAATAATAATAATAATGAATTGTGGTAGTAGTATGATAGATAATGATATTTCTAAGTAGGGTACTAGAGTACATGAAATTACACACAGGATTTAGTTCGATTTGTCTCGTTTTGGCTCGACTCGACTCGAAACTCGACCCAAATTCGAGACGAATAGGAGGGAATTTTTCGAGCCGAGTTCTCTAGTCGAGCTCAAAGATGTATGTTTCGAGTCGAGTCGAGTTTCAAAGAAAACTCGCTGATGCTCCCTCTGACTGCCCCCAGGACATACTGTGTTGTAATGTAGGTCAAGTAGTACAAAACTATTATTTTCGATATACAAAAAAGAAAAAAAAAGTTCCTCCTCGAAATATGTGTCTGCCTTCAGCCGGCTCCCTCCAACAAATTGAAGCTGTAAAATCTACAACATTTTGCTGCATTTCAAGAAGTATTTGAATTAAATCACAAAATTATCGAAAAATGAAAATTTTCAAGTGTCAAACAGTTTAATGGTACCTGCGAAAGTTACTTTAATCACCACCAGTAATCATACTCAAAAATAAATAAATAAATAAATAACAGAAATAAGAAAATGGTGGCAAAGTCAGGTATTATTTAGTCTTGATAGATTCAAAGCAGTGTATGTCGGAACCACATCAGTATAGGTATTAAAGTTTGACTGGAAGCGCTTAATTAGAAGTGTCACGTGTTCTTGCACTGCCAGAGGCAGTTTTAGGAATGCAATGTATATACCCGATTGCAATGAAATGAACTGAGCGAGCTTAAACTACGTAATCATTCCTGGCCATTATGCAATAATAAATGCCATTTTTAATTGTTGACAAAAAAATCGCGTGAAAACTTTTCCCCCATGTTAAGTCTATGCAAGCGTTTTTCGGTGATTATTCCTCGATGGTACATCGGATTTTTGATTTCGACCTATGTTGTCACTCAACACGACATACTCTATCAGCGTGCTAAGTTTGGTTGAGATCGGCCAAACGGTCTAGGAGGAGTTCGCGGACAACCAAACGGCTAACCCGAGTATAAGAGCTTCGCTTCGCTCAGCTCAATTAATAGTTCATAAATGCGAACGGAAATAAAAATAGTAAAAAGACGTGAAATTAAGGATATCCTACAAGTATTCTCTTGTTGGGATGTATAAGATTTTTTATGCTCTTGTAACTGAAGTTGTTTATTTTTATTAGAACTTAGCATGATTTAGTAGTTCACTTATTTCATGCTACGCCTATACTGACATATTTAAATTTTATAATACAGTAGAGCGTCGATTATCCGAACGTCGGTCAACCGAACGACAATTAACCGAACTGTGTACTCGCTCGCACCTGTTACTCTCCCACTCTACCGTCCATCATCCCCCTCACTCCCAAACCAAGTTTCCCACAGTAGTCGCCGCACTGAGCCACCGCTGGCGGAACATTGCTTCTAATGGGGCCTTCATAAGGCGCTGCTGACCGCCCAAGCCGCCAGTCGCTGTGCTTCAACAATCAGCACACTTCTGTCGGTTTGGCACTGGCTGTAGAAGTACAGTCCAGTACAGTGCAGTACAGTACAGTACAGTTCGATTATCCGAACAAACCAGTTTTCCGAACACCCATGTCCCCCAATTACTTCGGATAATCGACGCTCTACTGTACTTGTAGTAACTGTGTAAGTAAGGGTATATCTGACCTGTATATTTTCCCAGCATGAACCTGTACATGCACCCCCAAAGTTATACAGAAATTGGTGCCAGTGGTTCCAGGAAATACGTACGTTAGACTCAGTGGCGGCGATTGGACGTTAAAAGTGGGGGGGCAAGATATGATCAGAATATCTGTATATAAATTTTAGTTTCCCTGGTTGTTTCTAACACTTTGTTTGACGAAAGGTTGTATAACTAATAGGATACTATCTTTTTCGGTTAAAATACAGTATATCGTATTTCATATTTTATTAATTAAATTGACAAGAGCAACGCAAGTAGGTACTAGCCCTTTGTACTGTTAAACAACGAATGTGTAAGAAGAGATTTGATTACGCTCATGAATATCTTAAAATTTTGTGTGGAAAATTGTGTAATCAGATTATTTAATAACAAATGTACAAAAGAAATAAATAGAAAGGATAATATTAAACAGTAATGAATAACGAGTCTTGTTTTGTAGAAGTAATATTAAAACTTGGGATTAATTAACAACTTAAATTTTAATTCCGGACATGCTATTAAACGTATATTACTCTTAAAAATGAAAGGCAGTAAATACTACAAGCATATGCTACGGCATTTAAAGCAATATTTGCTTTTGTAGCTTCCCGAAACATGTTCGTTGCCACTAGGTGCACGTTTCACTTGCTTGGAACACATTAAAACACAACAATACTTACAATCACTCCACACTCCAGTTATAGAAAATAATCCTAAAACCTAGAATTGTGTTGAATTCACTAAATTTCATTGTATATACACTCGTACAGCCCTAAACACACCACTTCACGCGTATATTACACTACAAAACAATTAAAAAGGTGGAAGTTGTTTCTTATTACTGTCCTTTTAATCAATATTCCTTACTTTACAAAGAAGAAAAGACATTTTAATAACTGTCAATTTTTGTGTAATTAAATAATACCTTGTGAAATACTTATTTTCTTTGCGAAACGTTCTCTTAGTTAGCTTCAAAGCGGCTGACTAAAATATCGAGCCCTTGTAGGAAGGGGGTATAGAAGCAAACCCTACTAAATCCATTTTCGAATTTTATCTGGGAACAAAGAAAAAGTGATGCCATCATGTTTTCCAAATTGTTAAACAACTTTTTTTCTTTGTTTTGTTTAGTGGTTGATTTCACTCATTTGTATTAAGTAGTGAACACTAAACAAAAAAAAAAAAAAAAAGTTCAACTTCTGAAACATACGGGCGTCACTTCTTCATTTCCTGAGAAAATTAAAAAATGGATTTAGCAAATTTTGCTTCTATATCCCTGAATTGAAAGTATGCTGGAATTGTTGTGCTTCAATAGGTCAATTTTTGGGCCATTTTCCGTGGCAAAACGCAATTCCTGTAGGTTTCTTAACTTCACGGGAAGACAACCAATACGTACTCACGCAACGGCAATCATATGGCACCATTTTTTTTTCTATGAAACAGTTGTACATACAAAAATACACTTCCAAATGAAATTATATACATTAAAGGATTACTTCAAAAAAGTGGGGGGCAACTGCCCCCCTTTGCCCCCCCCCTAATCGCCGCCCATGGTTAGACTCATAAAATGTAATCTATTTCATAGATTGGATTGCATTGTAGTGATCAGAAAGAAATCGACATTTGTTGAAACAACATCTGATATTATTTTAACGACTAGGCCTTATCATTGTTACCGCTTTCATGGACTCTGTATGGATAGGGTTATTATTCACTGATAAAATGACGTGTATTTTTCTTATTCATAAAAAAAAAAATCGATGTTGTTTCAACTTTAAATAATAACAGTATTCACACAAACTTCAAAAACAAGAAAAATGAAAATCTTTAAAATATTGATATTGTTTTAACAAATACCAATTCAAATATATATTTTTTATCTAACTCTAACAAAACTTAATATCTCATAAGCAATATTTCCCGACTGTGATTATTCAGAACATCCTCATTTATTGAGGTAGCGAATAATGGGACGTGGTATTAAAATGTGATTCAAATCTAACACAAGTTTTCACACGAAACATCGTACTGCAACACCGTTTGAACGTATTCATGTGTATTGAAGACAGGCGTTCCACTCACGTTCCTGAACCCTAAGAATTTTTCGTGTTTCCTCTATATTACATTTATCCATCTTTATCTCTATTGATCTGTTAAGAATATTATCTTATCAATTGAGAGCAGCATAGCACAACATTATCTAATCATTTCTCTCAGATGATGTCATTCAGTATAGTTGACAAGGTGTAGGCAACCGATATATTGTTTTCAACTAAAATAGTTCTTTATTTTCGCCTTATTCATAGAGTGTGTACATTTACTAACTTCTGATGTGATGTTGAGTTTTCTGTGGATTCGTTGTTTCTTCTCTTATTTCTTGGTTATTTATATTCTTGGCGCATTAGGTAAGTTTTCGAAATGGATTGTATCATATTTTTGTTTGATTTTGTTAGTATTACAGGTGTTAATATGTGCTGTCTAATCTGTCAGTTTCATCATAGCTAATATTGTTTGCTTTTATAAGAAGATAATAAATTATTTACGAAAAGCTCAGAGCAGGCATATTCTCTAATACATCGGCTACAGTGATATTCTTTTGATATTCGCATCGCTTTGCATGTGCGTGTCCAGTGTTCGATCCTTAATGGGAGTATGTTGAACGGAATGACTACGGTACTTTACACGTAAATTGAAAGTTAACATCCTCACAGTGATGACGTAGAGGCGTCAAGGGGGACGACGCCTTAGTTCCATCATTAACCCCTGACTATATTCTCAAGTATGTTGTTTTGTAAGATAGGTCAAATTATTTTCACTACACAAAAGATATATCTACCCCCTCAAAAATATCTCTGCCCCTCCACTTATCCTCCCCAAACAATGAAAACTGACGTCGTTCTGCATCTCTAAAGTTTATCTCAGTTCACGATTCATGTAAACTAATATTTTCCTAGTTTCTTACTTTTAATTCACCATAGACTGAGTAAAAATATTCCAGTTATGAAAATAAATAAATAAATTCGAGATTTCAAACGATTCACATGTTCCATGATGATTAAGTTGTTAAAAGTGTTTTCAAATATTCATTTTACGTACGTAAAAACATCTAGAGACAATACCATTTAATTTGCATTTTACTAAGTTCAGTGACGACGCTAGAGGAGGAAAGAGAACGCCCTCAAATGGCATCGTCCGCGACCTGACAGTCTCCCAGACCAGGTCCGTAGCCAGGATTATTCACTGGGGACACATTTCATTGGCTACTAAAAATGAATTTCATGTATATATCAGCATTTCTTTTACATATCGCTTCTTGCGTAGTAGCAATTTGCAAATCCAATTTGAAATTGCATCCCAATTTATAATTTTTGTATCACACTTTTATAAGAGAAAAATTATTATCTATGTATTTTACTGTTTTACATGAACATGAAATAAAAAATAAAATAATTCTTGTCTGTAAAAATGAATATATTGCCATTCTACAGATTACCTAAGACGATAGCTGGTTTAGAATGTACTCATGTGGAGCGTAGTTTGTCCACCACAAAGTCCACATCGCGCAAGCTGGGATCAAACCAGGGACCCCAAGCACCAGATCCGGTGCTTGGAGTCCCTGGTTCGATCCCAACTCGCGCCGTGTGGACTTTGTGGTGGACAAACACCGTGCTCATGGGTTTTCTCAAGGTTCTCCCGTTTCCTCCCACTTTCTTCATTCCATCATTTCATTCATTTTGATCATCACCGTCTCCTTTAGCCTAACCGGCATAACCGTGGGACGTAAAACTTAAAGATTTCATTTTTTTTCCTGAATCCATAATATAGACAAGAAATGGAGTGCATTACATAGCCCTGTACCTTCATTTTTATTGCAGAAATACAATAACTTCATTCGCATACACTAACTTAAGAAGTATTGAATTCCTAACTCGTATTGCACCCAAATGCTACACGAATCAAGTTCATTCTTCTACTTTTTAAATATTGTAAACCAAAACTACTTTTCTTACGCCATTTCAATGGAAAACAAGACGTAGTAGCAAAAAAATATTTCTGCGTTGACACTATGAAATAATTATATAGATATGTCATATGAATAAATTATCAGAGCTTCAAACAACAGAGGACAGAAAGGGACAGAAACATTGAAGAATTGAAGAATTTAGTGCTATAATTTAAATAAATTGTCATGGATCCTGCAGATCTATCTCTTTGTACGCTAGGAAAAATGTCGCCCCTCGGTGGCGACGAAATCAGCTTTAGGGGCCCACAGAGTTATTGTTACTCATCTAAGTAGGACAAAACAATAATTTATTTCCTTTTGGAAATATCTAGTTTTACTCTTAGGACTACTCGGGGCCGCGGTGGCTCAGTGGTAAAACGTTCACCTCTGGTGCATGGGGTCCCTGCTTCGATCCCAGCCCTCGCCAAGTGAACTTTGTGGTGGACAAACCAGGGTTTGAAAAGGGACCCGGACAAATCTGCCAATTACCAAATGCGCCAAACGCGAAAATGACCAAATGTGCCAATTGTGAAAATGGACAAATAAGCCAATGGACAAATCTGCGAATGGACAAATCTGCCAATTGACAAATCTGCCGATTACCAAATCTTCCAATTACCAAATCTGCCAATTACCAAATGCGCCAAACGCGAAAATGACCAAATGCGCCAATCGTGAGAATGGACAAATCTGCCAATGGACAAATCTGCCAATTGACAAATCCGCCAACTACCAAACCTGCCAATTACCAAATCTGCCAAACGCGAAAATGACCAAATGCGCCAATCGTGAGAATGGACAAATGAGCCAATTACCAAATCTGCCAATGGACAAATCTGCCAATTGACAAATCCGCCGATTACCAAACCTGCCAATTACCAAATCTGCCAATTACCAAATGCGCCAATCGTGAAAATGGACAAATCTTCCAATCGACAATTCTGCCAAACGGAAAACACCCAATTCTGTTTGTATTATCATCAAATAACTGGATAATCTAGTAAAAACATAAAGAAAGAAAGTATTTATGAATAACAAGCAAGAAACTAAGAGTAATTAAGAGAAAGTAATCAAATCATCGCCCAAATATTTGAGGATTTGAACGAGATAACCATTTACAATAGCATTAACATTTACTTATTGGGGGAGATCGGGGCTGGGTGACGAACTGCATATAACTCCTTCATTAATTAACATAATGAGCTGTTGCTACTGTCATAAAAGAGCGACCTATGGATGCAGCTGCCACCTTTATATGGAATTTGTAACTTGCGGATTATGGTGTCTATTAGATAAAGCGTGTTTTTGCCAGTCTGAAGTATTTTTTTTCAGTTCTCTGTTACATCACAGAATCGTCACTACTTGGGGTACAGAGGTAAGTAATATAGCATTAGTTAGATATGAACTTTTTTTTATGGATATTCAAACAATAAAACGTAAATGCCAAACAATTGCTGAGTAATTACGACTTTGTTGCACAAAATGGGCTTGGGGTTAGTTGGCGTATAGCATTTGGGGTTGGTTGACAAGTGCGCCAAACAACCTCATGTGAAATTTTATTTCATTTTATTTTTATTGTTACATTGTTTGTTTTATTGTTATATAGTTTACAGTTCTACCAATCTTTTACTTCAATGTTATAGAATAGCATGCAGATATTGGATTGCTGTCAAAATTTAGAAATCGAGAAAAGACTGTATGCCGGACTCTGAATTTTCTAAATAGGCCTAATTCTCAGGATCAAGAATATTTTGCATGTGCTCTTTTGTTACAAAAATAGAGGCCTAGCTATTGCTTTTTCTTTCTTTGTGGAAAGTAGGAAATAAATTGCATTTCTCGATAATTCAGCTAAAACATATCTTAGTTTCTCTTAGCTACTTTGTGAACAGCGGGAAATAAACTACCTTTCTTGATAGTTCAGTTATTTTAATTACATTTTGAAACAATATGAAGAATTAACCTACACCAAATCATATTAAAACTGATGTGGTTTGATAATTTTGTAGCTTTCAATGTCATGACAACCAAGCTAGAATAAAAGAAAGAAGTTTTCATATTTCATAATGCTGATTCTTTTAAATGTTGTGAATAAAAGTAAATTCAAACTTCAAATAGCCTACTTCATTGCAATATATATAATAGAATTCAGAAAAATAACGTATATTTCTAATAAATCCAATTTGTGTGTGCTTTGCTATATTTAAAAAGAATGCCAACTAGCCCCACGCTATCAGCCAACCAGACCCTCAGTAGGGGTCGGTTGGCATACTCCGTTTTAAAAGAAAGAAAAATTATTTCTCGAAAACTGTAAGCAACAAAACAAAACCCAAAATGGAATTTATTAGAGGAAACATTGGTCTGTCCGTACACATCCATTACATTGCAATACAGTGCACAATCTGCTCATAAAAAAAATAAAGAATGAAAAGTTCGCCAACCAGCCCCGATCTCCCCTATATGTTTAAAAAGTTGGTTATTTTGTGAAGACCGGAGAGACATATGATGTAAAAGTTCAATAAATCGTACATGCTCTAAGGCAATGAGAGATAATTTGCTTGTAATTATGTGTTAATTTCGATGAATTTATAACTGTTAAAAATGAATGTTTTTGTTATTTGCTGAAGTGATTGGCCACTTTCTGCACTGAGGTTATAGTTGGGGCACCCGACCTCTTGGACATTACTAGTGATGGGCAGTGGGAATATTCCCAGTGGGAAAGGATTTTAAAAAAATAGGAATATTCCGGGGTTTTTTTCCCTGGCCTATAAATTCCCGGGAAGGAATTTATATCCATTTCTTTACTTTATTTTCCAAATTATAAGAACCGTATGACTAATTACATTATTTTAATATATTATGATTTACTTCTAGATTTTAAAGAATTTGGAGGTTAAAAAAATTTAAATTTTTTTACTGTACTTGACATAATTAATAATATGAGTTTTTAAGTACCATTTCCATTTGCACCAAAAGGTAGGGTAATTGTTTAGTATTGGGGGCCCAAAACTAGCAAAAAGTAGGACGATTTACGGAACAAATGAGTTGATAGTGGTGTTCAATTAGTCAAGAAAGTATTGAACACAATTTTGTTTAGGGCAGTAGGGGATTTGTACAAACCGTAAAGGTAAGTGGAAGTGATTTATGTGAGAAAAGAAAGCGAATTGTTGGTAACGAAGATAGAAAACAACGTGCCCTGCGGGGCTCTACCCCGCCTTCACTCGCTAACTCTCACTCGGCAATGCTGTCTGAATTTAATGTTGGTAACGTAATTTAACGTATGAAACCATAAAACAACCGCATCGAAATAGAATATCGCAAAAAAACTAGGTGCAAAATCTGGACCCACCAAACTAAACAATAGCCAAAAGTAGCAAAGTACTAATTTACAAATGATGAAAAGAATCCATTTTGTAAAGTAATGTAGAATTATGTAGAAATAGAGATGAAGTACTATTAATTAACCCTGAACCACCGTTAGTAATAGACGTCGGTCTGTCTCCTGTCTCTGACTCGAATTTCTGAAGAGGTACTCGGACTTCTCTTACATGTGAATTAAAGCATGAAATTTCGAGAAATGGGCAGGAAAAAATGTCGTGTATGGCAATATTACATGCAAACTTATAAAGATAAGAAAGTATCTTGCAATCGCAAATGTTGACAAAATGGTGGGACATGTGTCTTCTGGCACTTACCCAACCTAATTTGTTTATAACACTTAAAAATTTAATATGTTTATATCAGTAGTAGAGTCAAGTTCAGATAATCCACTTACATGTAAATTTAAACTTTTTAGCGGTTTAAAAGTATGTCGACTTACTATACCATTTTTGAAACATATTTACTTTCGTAGAACATATTGTAAATAAATATAGATTTATGCATACTCTCTAAATATAATAAAATATTAATAAAATAACATCGTTCAAAATATACATTTTAAAGGCTCCGCTGGGAACAAGAGTAATAATATACTGTGATATAGAAACGAATTTAACTTTGAAATCATAATATAGTAATAGAATGCAATTTTATTTGTGATTGTAGATAAATTCCCGGAAAATTCCCATTTTCGGGAATCTTCCCGGGATTATTCCGGAAAAATATCTTCCCGGGAATTTACCCATCACTAGACATCATATATACATGTTACAGTTGGCAATACTTTTTAAAATGACGCAGTTGCAAGAAATTTATAAAGCGAACGTTGCTTGTTTTCGCACCTTTGATACTTGACCAACAGTTTTTGGTAGTTGTGATTACCACATATTCTCCTAATTTCACGACTTTTAGTAGTATTGCCAACTTTAACATTCATTATTATATCTCCTAAACGGTGTAAAATATCAAATTGCTGTAAACGGCATTATGATCATTACATCTTTTTCGAAATAAAACCCTTTGCAAGAAGTCAAGTTTTGAATTCCTTGTAGCTTTTTTCTTCTGTTTGATAGAAATACACCATATACTGACCATAGTATTCGACACTAAGGTGCTTTCGATGTGCGATGCACCATCCGTCTCACTTGCGTCATCACTGTTATAGAGACCTCCAAAATTGGGATGTTTCTGGATTTTTGTGATATTATAGCATAATTAGTTTGCAACACTGAACAATAAAAGTGGTATTGTGGTATTGTTTGTTTTCGATTTGTATGTAGACTTAAAATTTGTAATAACTTAACGTAGTGCTATTCAAAAAATACAACTTTGTGTTGAGTTGGCAACATTTTACATCCGGTGATATTAACCAATACGTGGCTAGGTGCCCCCCTTCCTACAGTTGCTTCATGCAAGGTTTCGCTTCCTTCCCTCTTTTTGTTTTTCTCTGGTCACAATGGGAGAAACTTCGAGAGGAAACGGGCGGCGGTAATTTTGTCACCGGAAACTTCGTCACCGGAAAGTTCGTCACGGTAATTTCGTCACTGGTAATTTTGTCACCAAAATATTACCATATAGGTAATTTCGTCACCGAAAATTTTGTCACGATAATATCATCACCAGTGTCTTTTAGAATATAATACAAGTACAATGAATGAATCGGAAAAGTTTTTGAAATTGCTTTCTTTAATCTTCAACTGAAACAAATCGAAATATAATAATAATGATAATAATAATAATAATAATAATAATAATAATAATAATAATAATAATTATTATTATTATTATTATTATTATTATTATTATTATTATTATTATTATTATTATCATTATTATTATTATTATTATTATTATTATTATTATTAAATAAAGAGTTACATATTTCAGATATCGTATTTGAGGGGATACGGCTGTTTCGGTGTAGGATATTTTGATGTAGGACGTTTTGGTGCAGGGCGTTTAGGTGTGAGGCTGGTTCGGTGTAAAAGTTCCAATGTTTACATCGAAATGTCCACTCTTCAAAATGAAAATTATTCGTTACGGAGAAATAAATTCATGAAGTAGAAAATATAAATTAATAAATAAAAAAATTAAATGCTGCTGTAATTGTCAGGGGTTACTTATTTATAGTGGATCCCCTCGCTTCACTCTATGTCAGAACTTCTTATATCCTCAAATGTTATAATTATGAATTGACTGGGAAAACGTTTTACGGTAATGATATATATAGTAAAAAAAAAAAAAAAAAAAAGTGTGTGGTGTATAAACATTGTGTACACCACACACACCTTGTTACGGCAATAACTGTGCACAAATCGCAAAATGCTGCACAATCTTTGAAAGGAAATTTTCAAACACAGGAGGTTTTTCTTCAAAATAACCGCTTTTATGTCATGCATACCGAATAAGATTAGCAAATCTAGGAGAAGAAAACTGATTATGAATCAGTGTTGGGATCTTAATTATATTATTACGGAGATGTAAATTGATGTTATAGTTGTAGAGAAGGACAGTGTCAGATAAATGTCTCAAGAAATTTTTTTAATGGGCTAAAGAGCACAAGAAGAGCCTGAATCCTACCAGTTGTTCCCGCAGAAATGGTTTATATTATGAGTTACTCTTTTGTTCTTAAAATAGGTTCAAAGTTGATGAAATGTGACCACTCCACGAAGCTAACAACAAAATGGACTTTGGATTAGACGCTTGAAGAAAAATCTCTTGGAACCATGATCTCACAAGACTTGATGTTAATTTTTCCGGATTTGATGTTTTTACAAGGATGTTTACAAATTTAAAGAGGTTGTGTTGGACTACAAGACCAAATGTTCCATTGTTTTCCTATAAAACAATTAACAGTGGTGATAACCAGTGATTTATTTGTGGATTTTGTAGAAGGGGGGAATATTTATGCAAGATTGTGTTCCATATAACAGAACAACTTTAAAGTGGGGTTGGGACAACATTATTTTTAAACTTACCTACTTTGAAATTATGGTACTAGTTTTATAGGAGAACCCCAAGTTAATCATTTTTATTTTTTTTTAAACAATTTTATGGTAAATACGGATAGGCACGTTAGAGAAGATTTGGTTAGGTAGATAAGATTACGTGCGTTAATTACCGTACTACGTTTTGCCTTACTGCTGAGTAAAAGCTCTATAGTTGCATTGCAATCTGCACACCCTTGTCATAACAAGTGTCACACTCCTACGTAAAACGGTTTTGCTATGACAAGTAATTCTTTAGTCTGTTCTAATTTGGTCCTTAAAGACTAAATTCCCCGCCTGAATAATAAATACAACAAAAGGTAAGAGTTTACTTTGGGCAGAACAGTGATAGGTGCACATATACTTGAGCTTAATTTTATTAAATAGAAGGGGAAAGACGCTACTAAATGTCATTGCTCGTTATCATAAATAAGTTTTAGTACCATTTTGCTTCTTGTACTTAATAAAATTAGATTCAGGGGTGTGTGCACCTATCAATGTTCTGCTGAAAGTAAACTTTTGGGCAACAAAACATACTGGCATTAAAATGAATCCAGAATTGAACAAAGAAAGAGTTAAGCTGAAGCATGATTTACGGCATGTTATCTAACACTGTCTTTAGAAATTAACAATACTTTCACACCATACCTCACTTTAGAATAGTGTAGCAATACTAGGTTGTTTTACATCGGATACCGTCTTTTTCCCAGTTGTTTTATTGGTAGCGGCATGATATCATGATCTCAATTTTTTATCCAGCTGATGGTATACTTTTCTGCATTGAACGAGGTAATATTTGGTCCATTAACGTTTATGAAAAGAATAAATTCGAGGGTTTTTACAGATAAATGGTTTCTAGTATCAGTATGCTGGAAGTTTAAGCTGGAAAAGCCTCTCACACTCTGTAGAAGAAACTGGAAGAACACTGACTTCCATGTTAAGACGTTGTGGACTTGGGCCAATATTATGTTTCATTTTATGCTCTAGAAATTCCTGCAGAATTTTGGCTGAATCATCAGAGAAAAATTTTATTTCTTTTATTTTATTTTTGAAATTTGCATTGCTTCTTTGTCGCCGTTTAACATTCTTGCAGACAATTCTTCTCTCTAATTGGATTGTAGCAAAACCTTGGCACCACTGAACGTTTCGAGCGTATGTTATCTGCTAGACCCTTGCAATCTTATTTTCTGGTACTTCTCAAGAGAATTGTCTAAGGGTTTTGCCAGTGAGACTCCATAAAACTGACCAGTTTCTTCAAACTGACGTAATTGTTCCACGGACACGCCGCCTTTTTCTTTCAACGTTTCCAGAACATTTACAGTTTTTCAATTTTGCTTATAACCTGTAAAAGGGATGCAGACCTTTCTTGTAGAAACAGGCTAAGGATATGTAGAGGTTCCAGCGCATCTCGAATCATGGACATTTCACAAACAAAATTCCACTTAGTGAGTTTTACGTACAGATCTGAAAATATTGCACGCTGCTGAAAGCTTCTCTGCAAATTTGTAGAAGCTTCTCGAAAGTGTTCCACTAGCGCAGGGTAAGACTTCCGCAATGGTTCTACTGAACGGTACGAAGAGCCTAACCTTTAGTAATATTATAGAAGCGAATACTTAGTTCTCCTGATATTAATTCGATTTCTCTCCTGTTCTTCGGGAACATTGAGTAAACACTGTACAATCTACAAGGCTTTGAAAATGAACCATATCTGAAATCGTATTTACAGTTTTAGCTTATGACTCATGCAGTAAAACACAAATAAATTGGTGTCTAATTCTCGCTGGAGTAAAGAAACAGCACCATTTATTTCGCCTTGCATGTTATTTGCGCCATCAATAGAAACTGCTATAAGTCTTTCCCGTAATATAATTTGGGAAAGATTCATACTTTTACATATTTTAACTATGGAATCACAAACCTCTCTGCCTGTTGTTACCTATAACTCATTAAACCTAAAAATATATTGCTACACACCTGATTAACTACAGTACGGATATACACAATAAGAACAGATTTATGAGACACAGTGGAGGATTCGTCCATCATTAGCGCGAAGGGTTCATCGGAATTCGCAAGATACGGGTCATTTTTCGTTCATTTCTGTAGCTACAAAGTTAATAATATTTGAACACGTAACATTAAAGTAGAGAACTTGTTCGAGGTTCATTCAATTTATTTTTTACTATTTAATAAGATGCACGGTAAACGACAGACGATTTTGGGCAGTAACATAGGCAGTTCTAAATATCACAGTTGTCTTTTTAAAACGAATTTCATTCACAATTAACAAGAAAGCCTCTTATTTTGTGTACCGGAATTACATGCCTTTCAATCGTCAGGAGCTTTTCCTTTATTAAAGTATAGTTTAATATCCATTTCCTTATATTCTTTTTAAGGTGTTTGTCAACGAAGAAACTACCAATTCACATCTGCAGTGACTGCTCACTGATAACTGAAAATTTATTATTATTATTATTATTATTATTATTATTATTATTATTATTATTATTATTATTATTATTATTATTATTATTATTATTATTATTATTATTATTATTATTGTGCTACTCAGATGAAGTATGATAATCACTGGTATCAGCTGCAAGATTTTTCTTCGGGAAAGAATTCTATAAACAAGACCAGCATAGCTCGCGACAATAAACATACTTAAAAGTAAAGAATTGTTACTAAAATATGGAGTTGAATTATTGTACTTTAAAACAGATTGTGTAGCCTAAGGCCACATTGCCACGTTAAATGAATCTTGTAGCTGTCATAAAAAGAAAAAACTTGCAACCCGATCTTTCTATTTACTATTTAGATGTTACAACTTCTTGAAAGCAAGAAAGGTGTTTCCACACATGCAGCATTGCACTCTAGTGGACAAACAGTGAACCTCCTCATTAAAAACGTGTATTTTGGCGCACTTCCCCTCCCTGTCCAAAAGAATCCGTTGTTTCGGAAGCGGCGAAACTGGTTTTTCCTTTATATCAGCGGGAGGGCGATAGCAGGGTAACAAGCAAGACGTCCCAGAATGCTGCACACTGTTCAACTCCTTGCAAGATGGAAAAAAAAAATTATGACCCTTTCAAGACTATGTGAACATGGTGAAATATGGTAGGGGTTCAAGATTTTTTTTTTTTTTTTTTAAATGACAGCCACAAGTTCTTCTAACGTGGCAACCCATCTGAAGAAAGGTGGAAAGTACTTTCCCAGGTTGGGAAGATTGAATTAAACGTAGAGACAGGGAAACGAAAACTTAGAAGGGGGGAAATTCCCAGGCTTCCCTGGCTACAAATAAATCCCTGGTGATAACAAAACACTATTTACAGAAATTATAGGCTGTATGATGTAGCTATGAGTCATAGAATTTACTGACTGCGCCACACTTTCCACTGTTTGTGTCTCTGTAAACACTAGAGTACGTCCCGTCTACATTTAAAAATGAAACCATATTGATCAGAGTTATAAATATTTTCTTTTCCAGTAACTTACATGTGTTGCTTCTTCTTCGCGACAAATGCATTGGTACTGGCTTCTAACTTTTTGGGCTATAGATTTAATCAAACGTCCTGTTAAAATAAGTACAGAAAGGGGTTTCGCGTCAGTGTGCACCTTCTCTCAGTAGTCCCTGCCAATTATAATTGTTCTTAGCTAACTGCAGAACATTTCAAACCAGAAGACTATTTGTAATAGTAATCATCATATTGGATCCGCCAATTTGAATTTTGTAATTTTAACGTCAGGTTCTGAATCACCTGTCCTAAAACCCCCTTGGCAGTAAGCTGGCTGTATCATTTAATCTTCTATTTTAATGATTATTTTCTGTTTATGCTTGGAGGCCACCTCTAAAAGGGTGGTTTCTACCCTTAAATCCGCACCATTGCCAAAATAAAAAAAATATACGTGACGATTATTTTTTGATATTCTACAAGTTTGCAAAGTTTCATTCAAATCAGTAAATTACACTTCCGTAAGTCTCCTTGTTAGTGCTGTTCAAATGGAACACAAAAGTTAATTGGCGAACATGAAGTCAGAAAAAAGAAAAAAATACGCTGATGTTACGAAGAGACTGAGCAATAACAATGAGACTCAATTACAATATTAATCAGTTTACGCTATTGCAGAGTGACTACACTATGACACTTCATGACTGTTCATTACAAGCATATGATTAATGCAATCAAATATTAGGCTATACACCGAAACGTCCTTTACAGCCAAGCGTCCTTACACAGAAACGTCCTTACACCGTAACGTCCGTACCGTACACCGAAACATTCGTACAAGGAAACGTCCAGCACCGAAACATCCTACACCGAAACACCCTACAGCGAAATGTCCTACACCGAAACATCCTAGACCCGTATTTGAGATAAGAGATAAAAGTTTCCAGTAATTCTATCACAGAAATATTATCAACTCGTGTACAGCATTGCTTTTTTTTCACCTGGCTCACTCAAGGTGGAGAAAGGTTCAAGAGATTGGATTCACAGAACGGTGCGAGAGCAATGACTATTATGGGAGAAAATGAACGGATTGACATTTCTTCCCGCAACAGATGTGCATCAGGAATACAAGAGGCTTCCGAGAAACAGCTGGAACTTCTGGACTATTTTGATAGTACTTAATTCAACAAGTTGAAGAAACGGTTTCAACTGAGCTACATCAAGATGCTGTGGGTCAACCACCAAAAAAGAAACTAAAAGAGTGTTTCAGATTTTGCAGAAACGGCTCCAGTCTTTGTGCATAACGTATAACACTGGAACTAAATGTTTGAAAAAAAAATTGCTTGTTGTTTCCTATCATGTTATGAATAGTAGAAAATCAACCTGTAAAACACTTATTGCATTATAACAAGTTATATTTTTTTCTATTTTCTGTTCTGAAATTTTGAAAACTTAATATTTGTAAATAGTGATATATAAATCCATTAGCTACACAATTTGCCTGTGCCTTTAACATTTTCTGAAGCTGACATTATGTTCTTTTATTATTGTTTGTTCTTGCGTCAAGTATCCGAAACTTCGATTTTCCAGAGTCGAACACCAACTGAATTGTTTTCCAAGTTTGATTAAGATAAGATTAGCTGTTTTGGTCGTTTACTTTGTCTCTACTTAGTTCAACAAAGGTGAAAAAATGACCATGACAAAATTTCCTACATTCTAATATTTTGGTGACAAAATTACAGGTGACGAAATTACTATGTCAAAATTTTCGGTGACGAAATTACCTAAGCTCAGAGGAAACACCTTGGCATATTTCTTCCTCGTTGGCAGCAACACGGTCGCATTACTAGGTGAAAGTCAGATGGTGCGAGGATGTTTCCTCTCGACGTTTCTCCCATTATGCGATTGTTTCAATGGAGGCACAACCAACCCCTGTTTCCATGTCAAATTTTGCAGATGACCCCCGTTGGAGATATTCACGATACGCCACTGGTGTCGCTACTATTTTTATTGCATTCTACACATACGATTTAGTAGTTCATTTTTTTGTTTGACGGCTCTATGTGCATTATTAGCTGAGATAAAGGCCTGCTACGGATACTCAGATACAAGTCTGCAACAACGCCTCTAGCGGTTAAATGGGAAGGGATATAACAAAGTTTGTCCTCTAAAAGTTGCATGTCATTTAATGTCCTTTTGAACGATTTCAACAGTTATACCACTTTGCATTGCAAATTTCGAAGTTGCTCCCCGTTGGAGGTATTCACGAGAAGCCACTGGTCACGCTACTATTTTTATTGCATTCTACACATACGATTTGGTGATGCAATTATTTTTGAAGGCTCTACGTGCAATATTAGCTGCGATATAGGCCTGGTACATTCTTATTGAATCACCCGGTATATATATATATATATATATATATATATATATATATATATATATATATATATATATATATATATATATATATATATACAAAATGGTGTCTAGTAGTAGTAAACCAGAAGGAGACCCGCACGCTGAGAATTAGTCGACAACATATGGAACCGGCTGGGCTAGCCACTTATGTCCTATCCGTACTAGGGCTGTTCCGATAATCGAGTAATCGATAACAATTCGATAAAATTTCAAAACCGTTTCATCGATAAAGAATTTTAATTTTATCGAATTATCGAATTTTCGAGACTCCCGAAATGTTTGAGACTCCCGAAATGTTTGAGACTCTCGAAATGATCGAGACTCCCGAAATGTTTGAGACTCTCGAAATGATCGAGACTCCCAAAATGTTCGAGACTCCCGAAATGTTCGGGAGTTTCGAAGTGTTCAAGGCACTCCATATGTAAGAAACATTAGAGAACTTCGAGACACTCGAACTGTTCGAGAGTCTCCAATTGTTTGAAAACAGTAAAAATAGAAATGTATCAATATGATCGCATTTGTCGAGTCGCTTGAATATTTACAAAAGTTCGGGATTATCGGAGTGTTCGAAAGAAACAATGTATTCGAGGTTATCATAGTTGTATATAATATGTATTACATATATGCAGAGTGTTCATTTTAAAACTTCTCTCCTTAGCAATGTAAAGGAAATGTAAAGGAAAAGTTTCCCCCCCCCACACACACACAGATCTGTACAAGATTTAAGCAGTCTGTCAGAAGAGCGAAGAGGAAGAGAAAAAATGCATCACCCGAATGGAACTGGAATCCAAGACAACATTAATCTACTAATAGTCACTTTGCCGATTGCGCCAATAATGGGGCAGGCAGAAAAATAATTTGACAATGATTTCAACAAATACAACTTTCCAATAACTTATCAGGTGAAAAAAGTTGTTTGACTAGTTTGGTTGCAAGAAGAAATCATTGGAGAGGTGAAGAAACCGAACTGTTCATCACTACTTTTGATAATACCCGAAACTTCGATAATACTCGAAATGTCGATAATACCCGACACTTCGATAATACTCGAAATGTCGATAATACTCGAAATGTCGATAATACCCGAAACTTCGATAATACTCGAAATGTTGATAATACCCGAAACTTCGATAATACTCGAAATTTCGATAATACCCGAAGCTTCGATAATTTCAAATACTCGAACGGTTTCGAGTAACCGATGACAACTCGATAAATTTTCACTCCCGAAGTTCGATAGGTCCTCAGCCTTATCGAACACCCCTAATCCGTACCTCCTAGTGGTGCAGACTGGTAACTTCCTGTCCACGGTGAAACTTACAGGTTTCCCTAATGATAGGAAGGCGAACATGGAGGGCTATCACCAACATGCCTGCTAGGCACGGTGATTTTTGCCAAATACCTTCAACTTGTCTAAACAATCATGATAGGACACAATAAGCCAAGAAGACCTTTATTCTCCGGAAACCGAACTGTGTCTGGGCAAGGCGACGTTCAGAATCACATGCAGGCAGAGGGTGCTAAGAATCCCCGGAGTTACGGACTAGGTTGTTATTTAAAACTGACCATGGCTACATACAATGCAAAATCCCTGGCTTCAGAAGTAAGATTCCAGGAGCTGGAAGAAGAGCTACAGAAAGTCAACTGGGACATCGTCGGATTGAGCGAAGTAAGAAGAAAAGGAGAAGAATTAATCGAATTGAAGAAAGGACACTTATTCTACTACAGAGGATCAGAATGTGGCAAGACTGTCGGAGTGGGATTTCTTATCAACGAAAAATTGAAAAACAAGGTCCTTGAGGTAGATAGTATATCTAGTCGAGTAGCAGGGCTTGAAGTCAAACTCTCCCAGAGATATACACTACAAGTGATTCAAGTGTATGCACCTACTACAAGCCATTCAGAAGAGGAAATGGAAGTGGAAATAGAAATGAAATCTTTAAGTTTTACGTCCCACGGTTATGCCGGTTAGGCTAAAGGAGACGGTGATAATGAGAAATGAGTGAAATGGTGGAATGAAGAAAGTGGGAGGAAACGGGAGAACCTCTAGAAAGTCCACACGGCGCGAGGTGGGATCGAACCAGGGACCCCAAGCACCGGAGGTGAACGCTCTACCACTGAGCCACCGCACTTTTTATATACAGTACATCCATGTTTATCCAGACTATCTGGGACCAAAGGCAATCTGGAAAATCGAAAATCCGAATAATCCTGATAATATGGATAATAAGCAAAACAAATCCTGAGTCAATTCACTTCAACGTCTTGTGAGTAAAGCTTTCTAAAACTCGATAAGAATCATTTTATGTACAGTATTACCATAATTTACTGTGAAATCTATACACGAACTGTACATTTAATCAAAACAAAAAGAAAATGTTTGTCGTACTTATGGTTACGTTCTTGCTATCATAGTTAAAAATTGTTATCTATGTGAACATTAAATTTTAAAAAGTTTCTACAAATCCGGTTTGGATTATCCGGAGATCCGGGTGAACGAGGGCCGGATAAATGTGGTTGTACTGTAGGTAGATTAAAAACTTCAAACTTGTTAAGGCATTATCTATACATATAAAAAGGATGTATGTATGTATGTATGTGTGTATGTATGTATGTTCGAGCATAACTCTCGAATGCCTGGAGTAATTTCAACCAAACTTGGTACACGTATTACTTACAGTGAGGAAACAAACACTATGGGCGAAAGATACCCCTTTCATCCCTAGGAGGGTCGCAGGAGGATGATATGTAAAAAAAAAAAATAATGTATGTAAGTGTGTCTGTATGTATCTATATATTGTGTAGCATAACTCTGGAACGCCCGGAGCAATTTTAACGAAATTTGGTACACATATTACTTATAACCAACACAAAATGTTGTAGGGGTGAGATATACCTACCATCCCCAAGAGGGTCACAAGGAGATGACATATACAAATAATCGAAAATGACAGGTATTAGTGTCGATTTCTCAGTTTTCGGGGTCACGGCGATAAATAGTGGCAATCCAGATAGCGTTTCAGTCTCAGTGGAGGTCAGATACCCCTACCATCTCTAGGGGGGTCACAGGGGGAATGAAGTACAAATAATCGAAAATGAGCGATATTTGTTTGGAATCCATGGTTTTCGGGGTTGTGGAGATGAATGGTGCCAAACCCGATGGCGTTTCTGTCCAAATGTGGCTAATAAACCCCTATCAACCCTTCGGGTCACATGGGGGATGACATGTATAGTCGGGATGAACCGTGTAATCAATTATTGAAATGTATATTGTTAGAGTAGTTGGGAGTTCAAATATTTTAATAAACCTGATCTCCCCGTTCGAAGAACGGGCATTCAGCTAGTTTAACCAATAAAATACAAACCAGGGACATACACAGGCGATAGGCGCTGGTGGTCCGGACTCAGCTCCCCCTCCCTCCCCCCAAAGCTGTTTTCTGTGAATTTAGTCTAATTTTAGGAGCGATTTTACAAATTTTAAAATCCTTTATTCTCAAATTGAAATTGGACCCTCCTCTAGAAAGAAATTGTTGTATATGCGCCTGATAAAAACAGTAGAGGGAAAGTGGGTTGGATTGATTGTAACTACCGTTTTAAGAGTGATTCGTGCAATTAAATAGGGATATTCATTGGTGCATCGATCGGCATCAGAGTGATAAATTTCGGAATAAATTCCAGCGAAAAATTCTACGGGTGCTGAACGCCTATCAAAAATCCTCTATAAATGTTTGATCCTAGAAGCACCCATCTAATTAGTTAATTATTAGTGTTTAGCGTTTCTTTCCAGCACCGAGGCTATATATAACTTGGACCTACAGTTTGAGATGGGATCCGAACCACCGCAATGCGCTTAAACTTAAAATCTCTCCCACTGGGAATCGAACCCAGGACTTCCTGTGTGGCAGATATATCCTAGGCACTAGACCTGTCTCAAATCCAGTCTCATGTGTAATTATAATATGCGCTTATCCTAGACACTTTTGTCTGATTATCAAATGAAAACCACCGGTTAAGTTGAAAATTACGTATGTGTATACAATTACTGTAAGCAGTAATGAAAGTGATGTTTAATTTTGTATAGGTGGAAATTCTTTGTATCTCCTTAACATGCACAACGATATGTTCAAAAAATATTTCTAACGTTAAATAAACCACCTGTAGACCTTGTAAACATATTTTATATTTAACTCAATAGTCGTAACAAGGTACAACACTTTTTAGTAAAAACACTGTATAAGATGTGAAGTTTCAATACTATAACAGTATCTTCATCAGACTTAAACAAAGTTATCTAGTTTTTTTTGGAGGGGGGAAGACCCTGCTATGATCCAAGCTTCCAGCAAGTGCGCCTTGTGGACAAACATCGTGTAGTTTTCTCTAGTTATTTCCGGCTCCTCTCACTTTCTTCATTTCACTATTATCGTCTTTTTTCTTAAATTTGTTACATAATCACTGGAAAAAAATCAAAATGTTGTTTCTACTCTTTCTACATCCCGTGGTGTAGGCCAATGTTGAGGTTGCAATGAGGTACCTAAAAGAACACCAAAAGCGATTCTACTAATGTAATGTCGTATAATGCATTGCCCTTCTTCCTAAGATGCCTCTATTGGCATGCAATAGGTTGTAATAACTTTATCAAGAACGTGGTATTTATAAGCTTTAATGTATGACATTTTAACGAACATACGTAAGACACTATATTATTTATACATGCCATTAAATTGTGTAATTGTGACTCTATATTATGTTTGCAATTGTAAAAAAAAGTACATTATATATCTAAAAAAGGTGACTGAATGAGAAATGGAAGAAGAATACATGTTGATTTCGAAGTTACGACTACTTACTTTATAAATTTATAGTTTATATCTATTCTCAGGTTATCGAAATGACTAATGAAAAATATATAACTACAGTAGTTATGTAAATCAAAGAAATATGAGTCGAAATGTTAAGTTTTGTGTATATAAGTTTATAGTTATAAATAAATTTATAAGTACAGAAAAAGGAACATGTCATACGAATCGTTATTTTAGAGAACCTAACCTATTCGTTGAAAACCATAAAGTGAAAATTGTAAGAGAATAACACTTACCCGAATAATAAGAAAATATATATACTTTATATATATTTTATTATAAGTAGGCAACTTGTGATACTTTTATTGAAGTTATAGCATTTGTTCCAAAGGACGAAACTGAACATGCCCATGAATATATTATAATGAAAGAAATACAAGAGAGTATGAAGATAAATATGTGAGTAATGTTCGTCGGCCACATGGCTGAGGGGCGTAATTTGCATTTTTAATTTTTTACAGGAGAAAAAAAATTGCTTGATTTGAATCTCTCGGTACTCTCTCAGATTAGAAGCAAACACAAATCTTTTTTGTTATTTTGATATTTGAGGTCAAAGTTTATTTATTATGCCTTTTATCATGTGCATTTTCATACATAACATTTTTATTGAATTTCTACATGTTAGTGTCGTACATACGCCCTTATGTCATAAACAATTTATTTCCAACAAAGTACTTAAATGAATTTCTACATACCGCTGTTGTTTACTTACGCAATAATAAAACAGTATACACAATGATACAGTATACACAATGAATTAAAAACACAATTATAACAGTAGTCCTTTCCGTCAGTACTTTTTTCTATCAGAGGAATAGTAATTTTTCTAGATTGGACTTTACCACGTTCTGTTTACACAACCAAGATAACGAAGGAGAATATTCAATACTTTTTTTTCATACATAGAGATGCAATACTTCAGATTCAATAGTGCTGATTAATTTTTACCCATAACAAGATTAATTCCAATCTTCATTAGCTATTTAAGATTATGCACAAGTACTTTTACTGAGTGCCCGAGTAGGAAATCTCTAAGTAGTCCTTAGCGTTATCGAATGTAACAGAATTTATGGAAAAGCTGTGATACTCTTACAGGATTACTTTAGTGTTACAGAGTTTCATTAAATCATTCTTCATTTCCTTGGAAATTGGTAGCAGTCCTGAGTACAGATGAAAAGGATTGTATTTCTTTCTAGGTGTTCGGAAGGATCTTGAATGTGAGGATTCTCTGAAGGGCTCGGTCATCCTTTCCTTGAAGAGAATCTTATTTTCGTATTTTGTGAATCTCAGCCATCTTAACTTTTGCCATGCAAAAGTAACACCGTTCTGATCTTCGAATGTAGCTAACTTATAATAGCTTTTTGCTGCATCAAAATTATAGAAATATTCTGTTGTCATCGAATGTTCCGTGAATGGCTACAGCTTTCGTCTTGCCATCTTAGCAACTATACACCAATCAGAAGGTGTATAATTATTTATGTTCTTCTTTCCGCGTTCTATGACTCTATGCATGGAATCAGCTTCCATCTGAGTGTGTTCTGGTTCAAGAAACTTGTGGTCAATACAGGTTACACTTGTATCATGGCTGCATACATACACATTGCTGCATTTTCCTTGTTCAAATTCTGTCCACTACAACAGTCTGAATACATCGTCACTTGTTTACTCCAGGAGATAAATTTCGCAAGTAGAGTAGAATGCAGGAGGCAATTTCATCAGGGCCTCTCTTACCCCTTGTTTCATCCCATATGTAACAAACCCCTTCGCACGTGGCTAGATTATAGATGGTGAGGTTGTAAACATTAAGTTCACGAACATAATACATAACACTCGTTTTACGTGAAGGCGTTGTCAAGACTTGTTTGAGATCAAAACAGATAGCTATATGAGTATCGTCCTTTGTTGCTTTTTCTTTGTCTTTTTGCTCTTCTTACCTTGCTTCTTTTCTTTTCAAATGTTATTCATAAACCAATTTCTCTCTTTCTTTTTCCTCAGAAGACAAATTTTTAAAACTGACAAGTTTTATATTGATCTTTCTTCGGCTTGTGTATCTTGATATTCATTTCTTTCAGAATTTTCCAGTATGAAGTAAGCCCCATCACATTGCCAGGTGGGACTTTCTTCTCCTTGCAGTATTCCTTATAAAGGTTGTAAAGCTTCACATACGACAGTCCTGCCTCAACATAATAATAGCAGGTTGAAGATCGACAATAATGAGAGTCAACTCGGGACATCGATAGCACATGCTCTTTTACAATATTTTTGACTGCTGATGTTAAACTGTGTTTCGGTTTGTGTTTCCCTCGAAGCTCGTGACCTGTACTTCCCGAAGAAAGCCCTTTCTGCAAAACGAAACGACACACTTTATCACTAACGTCAAGAGTACAAAGAAAAAACTGCTTGCAAACTTGTATCATTTTTCCATCGATAGTTAAATAATAGTCAACTGTGTATTGCCTTCTGGAAGTGGTGTTATATTTTCCGCGTAACTTTAACCTTCGCTTCATGTGACGCAGAAGATAATCTCTCTGTCTATGTATGTCTCCTAGTTTCCAGTATAAACGATGCACAAATTTCCAGGTTTTTTTGTTTGATAATTTGTTACCAACTGTACACGCATCTACATGAAAAATTGGGTACTCTGCGCGAATCACGAATTTTGCCAGCACTGATAACATATTTCTTACACAAATTACGATTAAGTTTGGCTTTCTTCTTCTTCCAGTTCATGGGATTCGTATGTCCCTTGCTTTGGATGCATGTGATGATTTTGTGGCCACATTTATTTCTATTGGCATTTCATCATTTGAAGTACTTTCACCTTTGTCCACCTCAAAATCCAAGTCGGCATCGCTATCGTACGATAGTCTAATATCAGTAACGGAGTGTCCAGAGTCGTCTGTCTCCAAAAGCCTGGATATTTCCTAATCCGATAGCAAAACACCGTTCATCCTGATCACTCTCTTCATCTCACCTACAAGATCCATACATACTGTAAAACTTAAGAAAGGCCAATAATGCCATAAACTGCAACATTATTTAGTTTACTTATTCACCGCCTACAATAAAGCATTGGAGAAAAAATATATAACGTAATGTGGCTTATTTTGAAGTCGCAATTGCTTTAATACGGATCTGAATTCAACTTACGCCCATCCATTGTACTTACGCTCAGATATACGTTTCCTGCAATGTGAATATTATATTTCTGACATAAATTCGTAAGTGAACATAAACCTTCCTGTCATGAACAACTTTGTGAAACATGTCTTCCAAACTTTGAACTGAAAATCCGTTTCTATTGGGAATTAACTTACATCAATTTGCCAGGTGCAAGGATGTAACTTAAGTGATTCAATGAGCGAAAAAAAATGCATTTTTAAAAAATGTCACGGTAGAGACGATTATTTAATCTTAAAAAGAATGTAAATGTATGTCGAGGAAATATTATCTTGTAAAGGAAAAACTGCGTTCCTTTACTAATATGACCACAAAGGGTGTAACCGTAGCAAATATTGTTGGACAAGTCTTTTGGGAGCCAGTTTATTTCTTTTCTTTATTTTGTTTATTCAGTTATGAGTATTTCAAGTTTGAAGTTACCGACGAAGTGCCTGTGGTGCACCATCATGTAAGTAGCCCACTATGAGAGAGATACACCTTACAGAAAAGCTCTTTCAATTTTCAAACGGCCTGTGACACTTCCATAATGTATCTGGGTCACAACAACCGATTTTGATGAATCTTGGTAGACTAATAGAACACTTTGCAAAACTACTGTAACTAGCAGGAATTTGTCGAAGAAACTGTAGTTTCTGAGATACAGTCGATTCATTAAAGACCAAATTTGTCGTGATATCTCGAGAACGAATCCACAGAAAACAAGAAAACTTTGCAAGCCATAGTAGATATATGATAGCTTTAAAAAAATTAAAACGAATTGTTTGCACCTGCGCAAAACTGCGCATAATGCGAAAATAATTGTGCGCATTCGCATATCTCGAAAACGTGAAGACTGCGATATATTTTTCTCTTTCTTAGTTTGAACTACATGACAAGTATAACATAATGCAAGAAGAAAACTAGACTCAAAGGTGAGCGTTTTCAACCAATTCAGGTGAGAAGATGTTAGAGTGGTCTGGCCCCGGACACCCGTGTCTACTTACGCACTTTGTCTGGCTTCTCAGTCATACATTTCCATTACACGTGTGTAGAAGTCATATAGTTAACATTAATAATCGCCATATTCGGGTGTAGTGATATCAAGTACTGTAAGTCTTCAATGTTACACAACAGTAACACAGTATTAAGAGAGCATAAGGAAACACTATCAGGCCTATAGACGCAGTCTATTCGAACACATCAGTGTGATGCAGGCATCTATGCTTCAAAGAAAAGTGTCAAAATCATAGCCCATAGGGTCATAGTGTTTACTTATATATAGTTAGTGTGGCCATGAGACGAAACCTTTGGTGTTGTCTCATCTCGTCGCGTGAAACAGTCTCGTCGCAAACATGAGATGCTGGTGTCGTCTCGTGTCTTTGTCTCGAAGCCTGTGCCTGGTGTCGTGTCGTCTCGTAGAACATTACGAGACAAAACTCATGATAAAATTGAAGGGAAAACCGACTATATGCTAGTCGTGACCCGAACAAGCCTGCGTAATTACCGTCGCGGATCTCTTACGTCAACCTTTGCTTTATACAACTGGGTAGTATTGCTACGAGACGAGGCGGGATATTGGGGCTGTCGCATTTTGTCTCCTTACAACACTGTCGCGTGTCTCATCTTGCAAATAATAGACAGATTTCGTCTCGAAGTGTTTGCTCATTGTCGAGACGAGACGAGACATGAAAAAGGTTTCGTTTCGTGGCAACACTAACTATATATAGGTAACCCTATGGGCTATGATTTTGGCATGTTTCTTTGATGCATAGATGCCTGCATCACCCTGATGTGTTCCAATAGACCGCGATCATAAGCCTGAAAGTGTATCCTTACGCTCTGCGTAGGTGCAGACAATTCGTTTTAATTTCGTTTCAAAGGTATCATGTATCTACTATGGCTTGCAAAGTTTGCTTGTTCTCGGTGGAACCGTTCCCGAGATATCACGACAAATGTCATTTTTAATGAGTCGACTGGCTCTGAATCGAATCTCAGAAACTACAGCTTTTTCGACAAATTCCTGCTAGTTACATTAGTTTTGCAAAGTGTCCTATTAATCTACCAAGTTTCATCAAAATCGAGGGTTGTGGCCCAGACACCTTATGGATGTGTCATAGGCCCTTTAAAAGTAGTGGAAGAAATAATAAAAAAGAACTTGAACCATATAAATGTTGTTATTTTACTATTTCAACAAAAACAAAGTTACAACTGTGCTGACGACCTTTACGGGGATGGAGATTTCACAAGTTTGGTTGGACCTCTCATAGAATTTGTGTAAAAGACCATAAAATCTACGAGCAGCCCTGTCTATGGCTGACCTAATTCATTAAGCGGATGTCAGTTTCTTTTTTATATTTTCGAAGTAAACCAATATATGTATTCCTTAGTATAATAGAAGAATGCAGCAGGTAATCAGTTAATAATAAAAAGTCTTCAATAAGAAGCTATAATCTTTAACAGAAAATGGATAAGGAAAGTAAGAAGAAATGTAATTATTATAGTAATAATAACATCGTTAATAAGTAAGCAGTAGTTAGTATAATCATGACTTGTTTACAAACACGTATCTTGAAATCATTTTTGAGTACTATATTTAGAAAGTTTAGAATATTTAGTTATTTTTCATATACTCTGTAAAAAATTTAACCTTAAATTTACTGACCGATTATCGTCAACTCTCGCTGCCATCCGATTACCCTAAATTTTACGGACCACCGTTTTTTCATAAAAACGGCAGACCGTATATTTAGAAGCAAAATAATATTGACCGTGTTTAGAAACAAATTTGGTACCGTATATTTTACGGTAATTTACCGTAAAATTTAGGGATCGTTTTTTTTTTTAAAAAAAAACACAGGTGTGTTATTACCGTACAAGATTTACGGTAATTATCACACCGATTCCCTATCTAAAGGTCCTTGCCGGTCCAAGGTGCCCTCTTGCTAGATCCAGTAAGAATTCTTGCTGGGCAATATATATTGACCCAAGTTTCATCGAATTGCTGGAAACTGTATCAGTACACACACTAGCTAGCAATAATTTTTCCTGGATGGATGCAACTAGAGTGCACGCTGGTCCACTGGTGTTAAAGACTACTTAACTAAAGAAAACACAAAAGTGTATGAAAGAAGCGTTGCACCTACGACATGCATAATATCCATAACAATAAAATTGAAATTAATTCTTAGTTTGTAATATCGAATCCTTGTTCTGATATCATCTTGAACATACATTGCTTTTTCTTTTCAAAATTACCAATTTTGTCATGTATTGAACAAAACACCAGAAGAGAATTCGATATTACATACAAAAAAAAAAAAAAAAAACTACTTCTTGAATTTTATAGCTGAGTTTTCGCACGCTTTGAAAATGTAGTTGGAACAAACATCCATGTCCTTTTAAGATATTCATAAATCGATATTCTGTTGCAGTGTTAAGACTAGCTTTATCGCATGTATTTTCGCTATGAGTACCAGTAGACTAATAGACCTCAAATATTCTAATCAGCGATTCATTCGATTAGTCGCATTATTACGGTTTCAGATAACCAAGCAGGCACCCGACAACATAGCTTAGAATGGCCAGAACCATGACTAAACAAGTGTAAAACCATATGACTTCTCACAACATTGCCGCAGTATCCAGTATCCGCTATCCCAAATTAATAAATACCTGTTTGCATAATTATGTAACAGTGGCATCAATGCTCAGAAAAAAGAAAAAAGTCACCAAACTTCCAGAGTATCGAACTTTTGCATGTTTATTAAACGCTCAAATGTATTAACAAGACACCAGATCAGATTATAGGTACTCAGAACAAAATTAGAGATAAAAATATTTACAGAAATATTTTTCAAATCTGACAATTCATTTATCCAGAAAAAATAATGACAGCATGGGCGCCCGATGAAAATTTTCTAGGGAACTCATCTCCCTGGTTACTATATACCCTATTACATTTGATATTTTTTATTTGTGTTAAGAAATTTAATACGTTTTCGTTAACAAGGGGAGCGACCCCCTGCCCCTCCTTCGGGCACACATGAGTGACAGTATACTTTTATTTCTGAAACATGAAAAATTCCAGTTGATGTAACACAATTTATGTAATGCTGTACTAAGTACGGTAAACTACGAAGCACTTTTCCTAATTTTTTTCTTTTTTTTAAAAAAAAAAGAAGAAAGAATTTCAACATTGTGATTCTAATTCTAGCTTCACCACCACTCATAGTTGGCTACATTATCATAAGACGTTAGTTTATACATCCAGCAGCTTCTATAGTTCACTGAGAGTCAGCTTTGCTGGGTTCTTAGACTGTAGGAACTTTGCCCATGTTACAAGTAACTGTTGTCCTCTTGACCTGATTTACAGTCGTGAAATTTAAAACCGAAAGTTATAATAGAAGAAATTGTTTTACAACTATAAATTTTGGTATTTATTTTTTGTACGACCTTGTACTTAGTGAGAAATTCTAATTTGTAATTGTGAAAGTTGTGAATATTTGAAAGAATGTGAATAAATATTTTTATAGCCTTGTAAATAATAAATAAAGTAAATATTTTAAGTAAACACTTTTGTAATTTTCTTCAAAAAAGATTCTAAAGTGACGGCTTATATTTTGATGTCCCTATTCAAATTAACCGTCCCGAAAACAGGTTCGGATTCATTTTAACCAATTTGAAAATACTTATTACCAAGACTTCTTAATTAACTTGATTGTTATTACCTACGATTACAACTAGCATGTTCGAAAACGTATATGTGTGTCACCTTACGAAAAGACAAGCAAGCTGCTAGATCGCTACTGAAAGAACAATGAATGAAAGCTGTCACTGATTATTGGCAACGAAAGATTCAGTTGTTAGTGCAGCATATTTTTTTTAAAAAATAAACTAAACATGTAAACGTGTACTCGAGCATCTCATTTTAATTGGTTCGATGTGATTTATTGATTTATACATATATAATGTGTTTGACATATATATATATATATATATATATATATATATATATATATATATATATATATATATTATTTTTAAAGGAAGAAAATCAATCAACATTCTGGACTATATTTCATTAACTGAGTAATGTAGTCTTAGAATTGGTGTAATAAAGATCTTAATGACAGAGACGACGACTTCTATATAACTTTGGGGAGGCATTGAAATATGTGTAGTTCCTTGTCACAAATTCGAATAAAGATATCTACATCCAGGGAGGCCGATCCCCAAGATCAGCGCGCATGGTTTATGACGATATAATTCAGTTTCACTTTTATATCAGTAAGTAGCTGTAACAAAGCATCAATTTTCATATCTACGAATAGGATGTTTTAGTACGTGTTCTAGAAAAGTTTACACGGGTTTTTACATGGCATTTTGTTTACCTCAATATTATCAATGGAATGATATATGTCTCGTCATTGGAAGACTGTTAGGACTACGCGTATCATTCTTGGAAATATGTGTGTCAGTGTTAAGAGAAATCAAGCAACAAAAGGTACAATCCGATTGTTAACAGTTAATATTTTTCACTTTAGGAATCTGTTATCAAGATCACAAAATTATTTTATGCACTAAGCATACAAGTTACAAAACACTAGTTGATAATGTGGATTTACTAATAGATGAAAAGTTAACTCAATTATACTAATTTTCCTTTTATATCAACTAATCTTGGATCATATTTAATCCACATTAAACGTATTAACTACATAAAGAGAAACTTGCTCTGAAAACACTAGTCAACAGCAGGGTTGCCACACTCGAGACTTGCGATGATGCCAAAAATGGGTCTGAATTATGCTAGATTTTTATAAATTATGCCAGATTTTGAAATTATCTTTCCGAGCTTATTTTAAAGACCCGCTCTTACTTATCTTCATCATTCTAAAAGTATTCGTGTACAAAACTAATATGACACTATCACGAGTGATAATGAAATAAATTGGTAAATGACGTATCATTATATCTATATATCTATGTCTCTCTCTCTCTCTTTATATATATATATATATATATATATATATATATATATATATATATATATATATATATATATATATATATATACAGTGGCGTATTTAGGGGGGTGGCTTCCGGGCTTAAGCCCCCCCCCCGAAATCTTACTTAGTATAGTAAAGTAAATGAAATATCTTGCAGAATTTTCACATTTCCAGGCAAAGCCCCCCCCCCCGAAAGTTAGCAAAGCCCCTCCCGAAATAAAATCGTAAATACGCCACTGTATATATATATATATATATATATATATATATATATATATATATATATATATATATATATATATATATATATATATATATATATATATATATATATAGGAGTGAGTATGTGTAACAAACTCCGGAATTACTCCAAAAACCGCTCCTGGAGAACACTTTTCTCAGAAAACTTGCCTTATTAACAGCCTGAAGGAACATTTGTGCAAATTTCAGAGTTTTCATGCCGAACTATTACAGAGACCTAGTGAACAGTAAAAAAAGGGAAAACAAGAAAAAAGAAAAACGGAGATTATGAAGGAACGGATCTACTGTACAAAATAGAATAAATGACATCTCATTTGGTTTTCTATCATCCCGCAGTCCAACCCAATACTGAAACACAAGAGAGGGATTTCTGTTTTTAAAAGAGATAACTTTCCTAGCTAAGACTTTACATTGTGAACATTATATTAGTGAAAGTTATACAAATAAAACTTAATATACATATTACTAAGTATTAAGCTCCCCCATTGCTATGTAGTTAGCGTAGGAGTCTATACTACATGTCTTCGGCAACCGGTGTTTGATTCCCGGTAGGAGCTCATGTGTTTCAAATCCCACGTTAAGCTGTAGGTTCAGATCTTATAGAGCTTTACTCCTGAAAGGGACGCTAAACTATCATTTAAATTAATATTACTAAATATTAAAGAATAATGACGTGACCAAGATGACGTGAATTTGGCAGCCATCAGATCCGTTTGATATTTTCACTTAATTCAGTGGATATTATTACAACAATTATAAGACACAAGTGTATAAATTCCGAATTAAGCACATACAAACACGGACATATACTCAAATATGTACACTTCAAGGCTATTTACATATGGTGAACTACGCTGCTTCAAGTACAGTTCAATCAAATTTCCATCATCTTCTTCCCATTTGTCTGCATTATTTCATTCACCGACAGATTTATCATATATATATTTGCACTTATTGTTGCTTTTAGCATTTTGGGAGAGGTTTCAGGTTTTTTTCCTTAGCAAAAGAGTCGGTTCTATGTATTGAAAAGAGGACAGAGGAGGAAGGGGGAATTTATATTTTATGAATGGATAACATTTTGAGAAATATATACAAAACATGTTGCTACCGACACAGCTCTGAAACATTTCTTTCAGCGGTGTATTGCTAGCTGTCCCCTGACGCTTATATCCCCTCCCATCTCAAGTTGTAAAGTAAAAAGGGACAAACATCCCAGATAACCAAACATTCAGGTTTCAGTTGACAGTGTAAAACTATGGGTAAGTAAACATCTTTTGCAGAGTCACGTTTTGCTATTTTTGAACATTTCTGTGAATTCAACAATACAACATGGAAATACTGACTGGTTTTATTGCTCCAACCATCGCTTCAACTAAAAAAGATAATTCCCGACGCTCCTTGAATCATCTAAATTTTTCTTTTTCTGTTCTCCAGAGGGGAGAATGAAATTATGCTAGATTTGGCCAAGATGCTAAAGTCAAGATGCTAGATGCTAAATGCATGTGAATTATGCTAGATCTAGCACCAAGATGCTAGATGTGGCTTCACTGGTCAACAGTGAAAATGCTTCGGAGATAAAACTAATCAATTCTCACTAATTTTAGGGTGCTGATAACGAATATGAAATTCGTTTTTGAAGATTGGTTCGGGTTTCAAAGAAATACGTTATCATCCAATGTGCTCTGCTGGGCAAATTAAGGGTTCGTAGCAACAGAAGCTGTCTACTTATTTCAATAAACTTCCATTGTTTGACGGTTAGTTTCATTGCTACCCTCAGGGACACACTCAGGGGTGGGTCCTGTGGGTCTTGACACCCCGACTTGTTTGTAAATTTAGTCTAATTTCAGGTTAAATTTTACAAATTTTAATATAATTTAGCTTCAAATTGTATTTGGACCCCCGAAAAGCTTAGGGCCCCTCCCAAAATAAATTCCTGTGTAGTCTCTGCCTATTCATATTGCTCGCACTTCATCGCTGACAAAGAAATATCAACCACTTCACGGTTTAGTTTGTATTAAAGAGTTTGACAGAGAAAACATGTTGTGTAACGTTATTTTGTAGTTACAATTTGCCATCTCGGACGTAGTGGTGGTGGTATATTGGGCGGGTGGGTGGGTGCTATTATTATTATTATTATTATTATTATTATTATTATTATTATTATTATTATTATTATTATTATTATTATTATTATTATTATTATTATTTATCTTTCTATGACTATACTAAGCAGAAGCATGTCGCGTAAATGTGTTTGCAGTGAAGAGCAAATTGTTGTTTTAACGAAGTGAAGCGAAAAGTGGTATTTCGCTCCTATCATAAAGAAAGCCTATCACTTGTACTTTGGCTGTAAAGTGGGAGATGTGGACAAGAACTGAGCACCACATATATGTTGTAATACTTGTTCTACAAATTTGCGGGACTGGCTACACGGAAAAAGGCCATGCGTGCCGTTTGCAGTTCCAATGATATGGAGAGAACAGACAGATCATACTTCAAACTGCTATTTTGCATAGTTCTTCCAATTAAAGGTATATCCAAAAAAGAAAAAAGTGGACTGCTACTTATTCAATTCAAATATTCCTTGAAATGTTCATCACTGAGCTACACTCTGAAGAACTAAAGGTTCCACAACTTGTCGTGCCTTACTCCAGTGTTTTACCCGATGAAGAACAAAAGGTGAACAATGTCGACCCACATTGTCAAATTCTGCTGCAGGTTCATCGTCTTCCAACGATTCTAACCTCACAAAACCAAAATATAATTATCTACTCACCATATGATACTCAACCTGAATTAAATTACCTGGGGTTTTCAAAAAGTGGCGCAGAACTGCTGGCATCCAAACTCAAGAAGTGGGGAGCTTATTCTGAAGATCTAAAAGTGTTCGTGTTTTGAACAGGTCAGAATCTCCAAACAGTATTTTCAGTGGAAAGTGACATATTACGTTGTAACTACAGTATGTAGGCCTAACTGGTTTTATGAGTAAACTTAACATAGACGATAATCTCAATGAATGGCGGCTATTCATAGACGCATCAAAACATTCTTCAAATATATTCTGCGTAAACTTCCACAAATTGCTGAAACTAAAATCAGGTATGAATCCTTATTGGCACTCAAATTCGCCTCCTCAATTCAACTCCTCAATGATCCTGAATTTGATGCAGTGTTAGAAAATGAAGAGAGGATTGCATGAGATTTTTTCCGAAAAGTGGTGACGAATGTTTTGGGAAACGAGCGGTCTCAGAACGATAAGAAAGTAGAGTTGCACCTAATATCTTCTACCGAGCAATAGGGTGTAATGTATCACTAAAAATACCTATGTTCCACTCCCACATAGATTTCTTCCCAGAAAATTGCGGAGCAGTCATTGATGAACATGGGAAACATTTCTACCAAGTTATATATATGATGGAGAAACGATATCAGGGCTACTGGAGCAACTCTGCTCTTGCCGATTGTTGTTGGACGGAAAATTCCCAATTTTACCCTAATTTCCCCTTTTCTCATATAACACACACACACATATTATCATGATATCATTTGAAAGCCTGTTTTATTCTGAAGAGAATGACGTATAAGTCATGATACTCAAATAAATAATAGGGCCGCGGTGGCTCAGTGGTGGAGCGTTCACCTCTGGTGCTTGGGGTCCCGGGTTCGATCCCAGTCCCCGCCAAGTGAACTTTGTGGTGGACAAACACCGTGTGCGTGAGTTTCCTCGGGTTTCTCCCGTTTCCTCCCACTTTCTTCATTCTACCAGTTTTTCATTACTCATCATCACCGTCTCCTTTAGCCTTACCGCCATAACCGTTGGACGTAAAACTCAGATTTCATTTCATTTCAAATAAATAATACTGTTCGGACTAATTTGATTTTATAGTTATCTCACTTTCTTTCTATATGAAATTTGGTATTGTCTAGCAGAACTGAGAAATATTTTTCCGTCACAACTATTGTAGGTATTACAATGAAACTTGGCACATACATTATTTATAAACTACAGTAGTTTTAAAGGTATATTATATTTGGGTGCCTTTAGTTGGGGCCGTACCAGGGGGTGCTACATTTGAACAAAGGGACTTTTGGACGGGAAATTCCCAATTTTACCTTGAATTTCCTTCTTCTTATACATCATGTACACATGCGCATAGTACCATTTGCAAGCTTGGTTTATTCTGAAGTGAATGGCATATGAACCAAGATAATCGGATGAACAGAATTGAAGCAATAGCTACTTAAGTGAAAGACCAAATAGGCTTGTTGGCTATCCAATAATTACAACAAACATTAATCTTTTCGGGTTCGATTCCCAGTGAGAGGGCATTAAAATTCAAACGTGTTACGTCACGTCTCATATAATCTAAGTACAGCAATGGGATACTAAACTCCAAAAACCAACATCAGTAAACATTCATTTTGAAACATAATTGCGAATTTATAAAAGTAACACACATTAAAATTAAAATACCCTTTTCCGCTCTTTCATAAATTCTCCTTCCTCTTCTTCTTTGTAATACTGTGGGACGATGATTGAAGAATACATCTAAAGTAAAATGATAGTTCGGTGACTTATCCATTGGCAGATTTGGTAATTGGCGGATTTGTCAATTGGCAGATTTGTCCATTTTCACAATTGGCGCATTTGGTAATTGGCAGATTTGGAAATTGGCGGATTTGTCAATTGGCAGATTTGTCCATTCTCACGATTGGCGCATTTGGTAATTGACAGATTTGGTAATTGGCAGATATGGTAGTTGGCAGATTTGGTAATTGGCAGATTTGTCAATTGGCTGATTTGTCCATTTTCGCAATTGGCGCATTTGGTCATTTTTGCGTTTGGCGCATTTGGTAATTGGCAGATTTGTCCATTTTCACAATTGGCGCATTTAGTCATTTTCGCGTTTGGCGCATTTGGTAATTGGCAGATTTGTCCATTGGCGGATTTGTCAATTGGCAGATTTGTCCATTTTCACGATTGGCGCATTTGGTCATTGGCAGATTTGTCCTAGGCCCTTTGAAAAAACCCGGGCTTTTTTGAAAAAGCCCAACCCACCTGGGCCCTTATTGGTTTTTTCGGGTATTTTCGGGTTTAATTGGTTTTTTTCGGGTTTAATTGGATTTTTTTCGAAATATTTCAATAGCTTTGGGGTAAAAGTGTTAAAATGTGATTTATATTTCAAGATTGTCATTGTCACAACTTGCAACAATTTTCTACTTACTGCTGTTTTGAAAAAAATTGCCGCCATTTTGAAATTTTACATTCGATCGCCGAGAAAATCTATACAGCAAATTTAGCATATCTCGTGCTTCCACCGTCAAAATTTCAACTTAAAAGACTGAAAATTGCGCTTCGTACCGTGGATACTCGCTGTTTTGAAAAAATGGCCGCCATTTTGATATTTTACGTTGGTATGTCGCCAAAATCTACCCAGGAAATTTAGAGTATCTCGTGCTTGTATTCGGAAAATTTTAACTTAAAAGGCCGAAAGTTGTACCCTGTAGTGTGTGTGGTAGAGGCAGACAAACGAATTGAGTTGATTTTGTGTTTAACGTCCCTTTAAGCAGCGAGGCTATATGAGTCGGGACCTGCTTACTACCGTGGAATCCGAACCACATGAGCTCCCTCCAGGAAGCAAACCCGGGTCCCACGCCGAAGATGCATACACTAACCGCATAACCATGAAGGAGTTCGGCAGACAAACGAACAAATGTAGATCAAGTCATCCAGAAGCCTGACTGACGTTCGCCAAATATGAATACCAAAGGGGTCTATTAATTTAAAACAAAGATACAATTCATGTTGTATGAAATAAATGAATGTTTGAAAATGTCCCATACGAAATTAACATCTTCCAGCGTAAATAAACCTGCCATATTTTCTCCATGAGAATAGGGATCACCTCAGATCCCCCCCCCCCTCCGCCTTCCTCAACTTTCCAAAACAAGGCAATGAACCGAAGTCTGGTTATGAACAAAAGTATAATAGGCCGCTGTGGCTCAGTGGTAGAGCGTTCACCTCTAGTGCATGGGGTTCCTAGTTCGATCCCAGCTCGCGCCAAGTGAGCTTTGTGGTAGACAAACACCTTGTGAGTGGGTTTCCTCGGGATTCTCACGTTTCCTTTCACTTTCTTCATTCCGTCATTTCATTCATTTCTCATTATCACCGTCACCTTGAGCATAGCAGGCATAACCGTGAGACTAAAACTAAAAGATTTCATTTAATTTAATTTTTTTTCAATAATATAATAGGCGAAAGTTCACTAAGCAGCAGCTGCTTTTCTCTGTTGGTACCCTGCAATTAATTGTATAGACTGAAGATGCCTAAAAACTTAAGATGTGCTATAAAAATGCTTTACAGGAAAACAATATGCAAATTATTTAAATCAGTGGTACAATCTACTTTCAATATTTTTCGCGCGTTTAGCAATATTTATTTACATGGCTGTATCTGCCAAAATTACGTTCATCAGTGTAATCTGATGAAAAGCTGATTTTTCTCCTTGTGTTGTGTGTAATTGTCAGGACCAGATTTACATTTTTCTAAGACCTGGACCAAAGCACAATTCTGTGCCCCTAGCCTCTGAAAAAGATTATAATTCTTGTTAATTTATCTAATGTGTTGCTAAAGAAAAGATTAGTCATCTTCCCTGTGTTTGTAAATGTAGAAATACTCAAAGCCATCTTTATATATATGTTCCGGAAAGTATCCGAGTTTCCATCAAGTGCAACGGAAAAAGTAACATTGCAAATTTCGCTCCCTATCAAGTCGAACAGGGTGGTGTTATAACTTCCTCGAAACTGTTACATGCAACAGGGTACTGTTCATTCACTAATTACAGGATTCCCAGCCAATGTCAGAATTTTTTGTTTTTCACTTTTCGAATAAGCTGATATTGATAGCAGAAATGGAATGGAGTTAAAATACGGGACATTTCCTTGTCCCGACTAAATTTACGGGGACGCGGGACACTCGGGCCCAAAACAGGACATTCCAGTTTTTTTTACGGGATGTATGGCAGGCTTAAGCGTAAAATAAATAGTTTTATCGTTGAAGTATTTATTTCCGATCCTTCTGCGTTTAATTCGGGAATTTCCCGAGCGCTTCTTTCACGACGTGTACATCAAAACTTCCGCTAGTACGGAAATTTGAACTCAGCACTTGAAATAGTAAGCGTTACATAGTCTTCAGAACCCCGAGCATTAAGCTTCTTAAATTTGACAAGAATTTTTACGCTATTGCTGGTGTTGATTCTACAGAATGCTTATTTGAAGAGTAGCAACAAATGACTGAATTAAACTGTTATTGTTGGAAAACCAAATTTTAGTTGAAGAACCTTGTGTTTTACATCAAATGTAAGAAATAATACTAATAGTTTTACTAATGTATTTACATATGTTCTATTAGTACAGGCACCTATGACCTTAAACGCGTCAAACGTATGAGTGATAATGTCCCTCGGTGTCGCCAAGTCGACGAGCATAGTATTCACGGAAAATATTTTCTAAAGTACAAAATTGCTTATTTTACTTCAAATAGGCTATAAGCATAATCCATACATTAATTTGTTCTATAACTATCTCAAGCTAAGGTGTTTTTTTTTTTTTTAATCATTTACTGCATTCAGAACTTTATAAAGGTCTTATGTTGAATGTTGTTGTATACCTTAACTTGAAAGCCTCTAATTCGCCTAAGGAAAGTCTAAAATCTGATAAAAATTACTTACAATGTGATCACCTTAGTTGTATCAATAATATACTAACAAATAGGTCAAAAACCCAGGTGGGTTTTAAAGTGGGTTTTTTCAGGTGGGTCCAACCCGAAAAAACCCGGTGGGTTTTTTCGGGCTGGGCCCACTTGGGCAAACCCTGGGACAAACACCGTGTGCGTGGGTTTTCTCGGGTTCTCCCGATTCCTCCCACTATCTTCATTTCATTCATTACTCATTATCACCGTCTCCTTTAGCCTAACCGGCATAACCGTGGGACGTAGAACTCAAAGATTTCATTCATTTTCTTCGTACTACTCTTCGCAATAGTTTATGTGAAGTACAAAAAGTTTTTAAAATTATTTATTTATTTTTATTTTATTTTTTGCTCTAATTAACCATAGAATTTCAATGATGTCACGCAGAGACGTAAGCAGACTACAGCAGAGCCGTAAGCAGCACGCTTGACTACAATTCGCGTGGTCCGAAGTTCGAATCCTGGTGTAGGTACAGTTGAACGACCGAACTGGTTCCACTATAATCAGTAGCACCACGTCTCCTTTAGCCGCGCTAGCATAACCGTGGGACGTTAAACTAAAACAAACCAACCCAAAAATCAACACAATGCGTATTACTAACTGTAATTGCATATACACTGAAAAAAGTCAATCCCAGATTTCAGGAGAAAACGAGGATAATATGCTTTCTGTTGGGAACACCATGACAACACAGTGGTATCAATCGTAATACTGGTGAAACACCTTCATTTCCTATGGCGACATAGTCAGTAAGTGAGAGCGGTGCTTACTGTTTTCACAGGAGTAATTGGTACTCTCACTTACTGACGTACGTAGCCACATGATATAACGGTGTCGCACCCAGTATCACAATTGACATCACCATCTTGTCATGGTGTTCCCAACAGAAAGTATTTTATCCTCGTTTTCTCCTTATATCTGGACTTGGCTTTTTTCAGTGTAGCTAAATGGTATGGATCGAGTTTGAGGCGGTCGATGGTCAAACTAAAACAAGTGAAATGTAATTAGGGTGTAATTAGAACTTTTAATTAAGCACGGTTTTAATCTAAAGTGAATACCAGGCCTAACAAGTAAAGGTTCTCTCCCAAGAATCGGGGATCCGGAAACTGCGCATATATTTAGCTAGAGGAGGGTCATGAAGGCATACTGGTGAAATATGCCGGGCCGACAGCAAAGGATAAATCCAATATGGCCTCCCGAAGGTCATACCAATCGACTTTTGCAAGCAATCTGTCATCCACTTCCCATGGGCAGATTGACTTAATATTTTGCAGATTGATATATGTATGAACACTACACATCTATTGCTTTGAAATTTCGCGGACGTTGACGTATTGAACCAAATATGGCAGATCAAAATGTCAATGTGTCAACGACTGGTGTCTGGAAAACGAATTGTACTGTGAAAGTACAATATCACTAGGGTCTATATATACACTAGCTGAAATACCCATTCTTTGCACGGGTCAGATAAAATATCTATGTAAACAAACAGAACAACGGAAGAAAAAGATATCGGACGTTTCTACAACTGTTACATATCCTGGTAAACACCCCCTGAGACTCCCTGGTTCCCTACCGATGGGGGCTGTATTTGGAATTTAACACTTACGGGAGTATCACCATTGATCTCAGCGACCGCGAAAACTATGAATTCGACACTAATATCGGTCATTCTACTACTTTTACATATATTGGTAACACCCCGCAAATCCCTCTAACAGCACAAGATTTGCTAGGCATGTGCCATTTAGATGTCCCAGCTACTTTTTAGGTACCGGACATTTGGCACATATGATATTCAGGTGCTAAGTATGTACTTCAGATACTTATAGTGTTAGGTACTTGTTACACCTAATTGATATTTGTAACTATGTATCACAAATATAGCATTTATATACCTGGCTCAGTTTCGCACTCTTACAGTCAATTGTTTCAATGTCGTCAATTGGGACATATATCTGTCATGTTCTAGGTGCGTCCTTTAGATACATACTGCTTCAGATACCCTAACAGCACAAGATGTGCTAGACATGCATCATTTAGGTGTTCTAAATTCATCTCCCACATTTGATGCATTTGTTACGTCTTTTTCTAAGCAAGAAACGCATCAACTTTATTAGATGGAAACTGTTGCCGATCATTTGAAAGTGAATATGTAAGAACTATGAAATAAAGTAAATAGACACTCGTCATTTTGTTATAAAATTACATGGCGAGCAGATTTTATCTGATCCCAAACGGTTATCGTCGATATACGCGGTTAAAGGAGCACTCTGATTAGCCAAATTCAAAAGACCTCAACAACTTATCCCTCTACAAGCGACGCTCTCTTCATCACTTCCGTGGCCAAGTCTGAAGAGCACGCGGCTAGTAATCCAAAGGTTGGTGGTTCGCGCCCACCCTGGGGTACGTTCTTACCTGTTTAAAGTGTTTTTAGAGCATCCTTAATGTAAACTTATTACGCTTATAGGCGATTTAACATATTTTGGGGGAGTAATTTTGTGGTTCATTGACGCTTACGGCATGGGGAACATACCTAGAACATAGGTACGTTCCCCAGGTACATGTCAGGCATGTGCCAGGGACGGACATTATAGACTGTGGTTATCATTTGCCATCCATGTGATTTTTCTCTCAGAGGTACATAAGGCACATACTGGACACATTCCCATGTTCCTCAGGAAACATGATAGGCATATGCCTGCTATGTAATTGTGCTGTTAGGGGCCCCCGGGTCGCATACAATGGTAGCTGAGCTTGAATGTCATCGCTAATGGAAGTGTCCGAGAGAACTATGAATTGATCTCAGCGACCGGTAAAACTATGAATTTAACACTAATATCGGTCATTTTCTACTACTTATCGGTAACCACACCGCAAGCGCTCCCCGGGTCGCATACAATGGTACTGCATTTGAAAGTTATCGTTAATGGAAGTGTCACTATTGATCTCAGCGACCGCGAAAACTATGGATTTGACACAAATATCTGTCATTTTGGATTTTTTTTTACATGTCTCGGCATCTCCCCGGTGACCCCTGGCCCATATGCAATGGTAGCTGAATTTGAAGTCATCGCTAATGGAAGTGTCACCATTGATCTCAGCGACCAGGAAAATATGGATATGACACTAATACCTGTCAGTGTTTAAAATTTTTACATGTCTCGGTAACCCCCGCACGCAGCCGAATGGGGTGAATTTGAAAGTGACCCTCCTGAGACTCTGGTTTGAATAAAAAAACACATAGTCTTGGTCTGGGGCCTGGATCAAGGTATGACCTAAATTTGACAACTCTCGGTCCACTCGTCTGGTCCCCAGACCTCACACAGACAGGCGGACAGACAAACACACAAACTCTATTTTATTTATATATATACGGGGTGTTTCAAAACGACACCGACAACGTTTGGGAGGTGATTCCTGACACCAAGATAAGACAAAAAGTATAAACCATCCTGGGTGCACAAATGCTTCCTTTCGGAGTTACAGGCTGCCGAAAACATGAAAAATGAACTTTAATGGTCCATAGCTCCAATAATATGGGATCTACCGTAGTCGGGTCAAGACATCACCTAAGAACTAGTATGTGCCCTATCCAAATATCCATGTATCAGTATCCTGCGGTACTTCTGCAACAGTTTTTACAGAGGTAGTTGGTGAGTACTTCAAATTATATGCCCTTAGCCAAACTCCCTCTATGAAAATTGTTGCGTGAGTACCGCAGGATTATGAAACATGTATTTTTGGATAGGGCACATATTAGTTCCTAAGTGAAGTCTTGACCCGATTACCGTACATCCCATAGTATTGGAACTATGAACAATTAAGTTAATTTTTTCATGTTTTCGGCAGCCTATAACTCAGAAAGTAAGCATTTTTGCACCCAGGTTGGTCTATACTTTTTCTCTTATCTTGGTGTCAGGAATCACCTCCCAAACGTTGTCGGTATTGTTTTGAAACACCCTATATATATATATATATATATATATATATATATATATATATATATATATATAGAGAGAGAGAGAGAGAGAGAGAGAGAGAGAGAGAGAGAGAAGGCTACACAAGCAGTGGATTTTGTTTCGGGAGAGGTTTGAGGAACGGGTAAGAAACATTTGTGCTGTACGTGCAGTGCGAAAAAATGATCACAAATTTATTTCGGAAGAGGCTTGAGCGTGATAGACAGCCCCTAAATACAGGACTGTACATCAGTCAATTGTTCCCATATTATTTAACACTGCGACAAAAGGAATTTTGAGTGAAGGCAATTTTAATTTTATTAATATTCGAGACGAGACCGAGACTTTCGAGACTGACCTAAGTCTCATCTCGATTTATAGAAGCTTGTCTCGGTCTCGTCTCGGTTATATAAAATCCGTCTCGGTCTCGTCTTGGTATATAAAAGCCCGTCTCGGTCTCGGTACCATCCCTACCAGGTTGGTCTTTTTTCTTATCTTTTTATCAGGAATCACCCCCAAACGTCGGTGTTGTTTTGAAACACTCTCTATATATAGTCTTATATATATAATTTAAGTTCAGTAATTACAAACTAGTTTTTCTATTTTCTATTCACAACACAGTAGTCAATATTTCTTGTTCACAAATTGGAAATTAACTTAGTTCTGACCAATGACGCTGATCCTGGGGGGCTGGGGGTCCCGCACCCCTAATCTCATGTGGGCCCCCCTATTGTATTTATGAATATATAATATTTGACACAATTTGAATGCAATTTGTCTTAAAATCCTCATATATATACCTTCTGCATCTGAATGCTCTCTCCCAAATTTACGGAGAAATCGGCGCCCTTGGTTCTGACATATACCGTAATTATAAAATACATTTGTTTTGTCCCAAAAGAAAGCAGGGAATTCGTGTTACTATTCTGTTCAAAATCTCTTGTCGTCGCGAATTCTGTCGAGGAATTTGAAGCTTAAAATATACAAAACGATAATTATGCCTGTTGTTCTGTATGGCTGCGAAACATGGTCACTTACTCTGAGGAAAGAACATAGACTGAAAGTATTTGAGAACAAGATCCTGAGACGAATATTCGGACCCAAGAGGAACGGGAATGGGGAATGGCGGAAACTTCATAACAAGGAACTGCATAATTTATATGGTTTACCCAACATTGTTAGGGTCGTCAAGTCTAGGAGGCTTAGGTGGGCGGGTCATGTAGCTAGAATGGAACAGAGTAGAAACGCTTTCAAAGTCTTGACTGGAAGACCAATCGGAAAACGACCATTAGGAAGACCTAGGCGCAGATGGGAGGACAATGTTAAGATGGATCTCGCAGAGATAGGAATACAAAGTAGGAACTGGATCCAATTGGCTAAGGATAGAAGTCAGTGGAGACCTTTTGTAAACGCAGCATTGAACCTCCGGGTTCCATAGGCCATAGAGTTAGTTAGTTAGTTTGTCCCAAAAGAATTGAGTAATATTAATATTTACAAAATTCTGGGAAGCCTTAAGCCCTCTCAGCCCTCGTCCTTGTTTTATATACACAGGGTGGCCCAAAAGTAGGTACACAGTACCGTACAGCATTTTATATGATTTCTTATTGTTATCCATCAGGTAGACTTAGTTTCTTTATTATTTGTTCTTAATATGTTTTAACTTACATCTTAAGCTCACTTAAGCTTACAGCCTAAGCAAATAAACACATAAACTAGAATGTTATACTTGATCAATGCAGTTGTGAATACCTACTTTTGGGCCACCCTGTATAATACTTAGCATTAAAACATAATTATTCTATGTGAACATCAGGAAAGTAAATCTATCAAGAAACAATAAATCAAGAGGATAACTATTGTTTAGCTAAAACATAGCTTCGTTTGGCATGAGGCTTTTGATAGAAATCAGCTTCTCACATAACTCTGTGCCTCTTATGATTTTTGCTTATCACCTGACAAAAGGTCATCTAGGTTTTTGCAGAGAAGGATATAGTCTTCTCTCTTGGAAAGTTCATCAAGTTTAAAAGGGAATTCAACTTTTAATGTGTTGCGTTTGAATTGTTCGAACCTTTCCTCTACAGTGGTTCGGGCGGTGTCAACAAGTGATAGAACATCTCATTTCTTAAACGCTATTGTGGGTCAATAGGTGGTTGATCGTCAGCTTCATATCCAAACTGCATCTTCTTCCTTCAGAGTCGAGAACTTTTTGAACTTTCCTTCCATTTGTAAATCTTTAGCTAGCTCTTTGAGTTTCACAGTAGCTCAAGTGGTAGAGCGTTGGCTTCGCATTCGGGAGGTCGCGGGTTCGATTCCCGCTGCCGACCATCCTGATTGGGGTTTTCCAGGGTTTCCCTCAATCCTACCAGGCAAATGCCGGGATGGTACCTACTAAAACAGGCCCTGGCCGATACCTTCCCAAATCCTTTCCATTGTTGTTGTTGTTGTTGTTGTTACTGTTAGATATCCAGTGTAAAATGGCCTCAGAGCTGTATCTGGTAATTGTTAAATAAATAAAAAAATAAAAATAAAATAAAATAAATTAAATTTTCGCGAAAATCCGTTAAAAAGAAAGTTGCCAAAGGATTTCCAAATGATTACGGCTTGAGATAAGTTAATAACTTTGGTTGCAAAATTTTACTTGCCATGTTGGTATGAAAAAGAACACCGCACCATGCAATTTAGGATTCCAAGAAATCAAAATCTTCAAGTGTTTCTGACAAGTAAATTGCCTCACTTCTAACCTCGTCTTCGTATTCTCGTAGGGACCCCAAAGGGCTTGTCGTACTTGTATATACAGTCTGGCACCTTATTGCTTTAAGGCATTCGATTTATGCTTCCACGGATAACGGAGGATCCTTCGTTATGTGTTTGATAAGCAGAGTTCTCAGTTGTCAATTTTATCGTAACTAATTTCAAGTAGAAGCTAATATTTGAAATGGATTTCTGAAAATCTAAGAAGAGCAAATAAACAGAAAAAAGGTCTAGAAATAAGATACCTAAGATTGGTGAACTAAAACAAAACCGTAGATATTATGACAATATGGCCTTGTGTCCATCTTAAATAAAGAAAAACACAGCTTTCTTACAAGGCTGGCTAGAATATTTATTATAAAAAATTAAACTAGAAAAGTAATGGTTTCGGAAGTGTAGCACTTCCTTCATCAGACTACACTCTACAATAGGACTGTGCCATGGAAAATCAGCGCCCGGGGCGAGAGTATGCGACAGTGCCCCATATATATATATATATATTCCAAGCAATTTTTCCTATCTTTTTTTCTTCCCCCCAGAATTTTTCGCCCCCCTTACTTCGGCGCCCGGGGCTGTGGCACGGCCCTGCTCTACAACTCCAGTTGTAGTTGTAGAGTGTAGTCTGGAGAGTGTAGTCTGAGGAAGTATGTGCTATACTTCCGAAACCGTTACTTTTCTAGTTCAATTTTTTATAGTAAATATTCTAGCCAGCCTTGTAAGAAAGCTGTGTTTTTTCTTTAAAATAAAACCGTATAGAAGAAGAAAAATGTTTGGAAATATTTCTAAAATTTAGAACGCTGTAATACGTAAGATGGGCAGAAGCTTTAACAAAGATACAGTAGAGCTTCCTCGTGACTAAGTGGTTAGTCTACGTGCATATGGCGTGGGAGACCTGGGTTCGATTCCCGGTGGAGCTCATGTGGTTCGGATCCCGCGTTAAGCAGTATGTCCACTTCTCATACAACCTCGCTGGTGAAAGAAACGCTAAATTGAAGGTGAAATCAAATCAGAAATGTGATAAATTTAATCTAGCGTTCCTTTTGAAAAGTTTGGTCCTATTCAGTTGATTAAAACGAGTCAGATATCTTTGTCAGTTTACAGATATAAAATCCTTCAAATTCTTGACTAAAAAGTGTGAATAACAGTATGTCACCATTAAGTTATGTTCTAATTTCAACTAGTGACGGGGGAGTGAATGCGAAAACGGACTAACTACATTTTTGACGAAATTGAGATAGTGGCATTTCTGTTCTGATCTGAAAATTTTATCATGCCGGAATGCACTCGTTATAACAACTTACACCATCTGTTGGCAAACTAAAGAATTTACAGACTTGGTTCATTCTCGCATAATAAACTTTCAGTTCACAATATAAATGTCCTTCTACTTCAATTTCGTCAAAAATGTAGTTAGTCGGTGTTGGCATGAAACTTTTCCCCCCAACTCCAGGTTATGAAGCAGGGGCATCATTTAGGGGGGCAGGAGGGGGCAATTGCCCCCCGAGAGTTTGAGGAATGTATATAATTTAATGGATTTTATAGTAATATACTAGTACGTAACGTGAAAATCTTATGTCGGTGGTGCTCTTGCCCTCCTCAAGAGAAGTCTGAAATGACGCTGCTGTTATGAAGGACTAAAAAGTGTATATGAAAGTTTTAACTGTCAAACTGTGTCAACGGCTACCGTTCAAAGGTCTTTCAGCATAATCAATCCAATAATAACATCACAAAAAAATCAATTCATTGGAGTTGATATCGGATACTCATGATACCGAGTGGAAAATCGGAGGTTCATCATTGGACCACTGCATGAAAATTTCTGTTGAACGAGAAAATGTCCCCATTGAAGAATTTTGAATTCATTTTCTTTGAGCGGTATGCATCTAAAACATGAAGCAAAATTCACTTGGTTTAAATAGAGAATGCCTTTGCAAGAATTATTACAGCATGTAACATAATACATATTAGTATTACATTACATATTGTAAAATCACATATTACATATTAGTAAAATAATAAGTTTTTTATTACATTTAATTATCTGACATAGACCTCCTATAAATTATCTTGATATTAAATTTAATATGATCAGACATTTGTAGTAAAATGTAGACAACCATATAAGTTTTGTGTTTAATAAGTTGCAAATAATTTTGTGATGGATGAATTCGAAATAAGCGCTATTTTGAAAAGCTTTACACAGTAGACCTAGTTCAAACTCAAATTTCTTTGCTGTCTGCTATTTATTTAGAGAAATCAAGAATGAATTAAAAAGACAACAATAGTACAGTTTTAAAATCATAGTAAATATAGGCTTCACTCAGATGTAGTTGTAGTTGTATTATAATTATTTACTATTTATTGAGATTTATTATTTACTACTTACAGATTTATTTAGTAATTTGAATTCGTTTCTATGTTCTTCGTTCTTTTTAAGAAAAAATAAATAAAGAGAAATGAAACAATAAACAATGTTACAGTTTTTTTCATCTTGTATTATTTTGTGGACTATCCTGTGAATAAAACTTATGTCAACTTCATTATTTTAAAACTGTATCACCAGTGATATATTTAGGATTTTGTTTCAGAGTTGGAGGCTAAATACAAAATAGCAATAAACTTGGTTTTATTATGATATTATGTATTAAATACCGGATGGAGAAAAGTTTGGCTTATTTTGGGGGGAGGGTAATCTCAAGTCCTATAGGCCTTTATAAGTACGCCTCTAAGTAATGCCAATCGTTCTCTCCACGGATCCGAAAATACATCTCTCCCCAAACGATGTTTTTGAAAGAAATCCTGAGACCAGGTAGTTGAGTGCACAGTTTGTGATGCCGCAATTGTCGGACAATTCACTAAGTTCTATGCTGTAGATATGAGATTTAATGGAAACAAACATTAGTTCAATTGTTAGCATTTTGTTGGTTTTAAATTGCCTACTTTGAAAAAAAAAATCGCATATTGTTGCTTCTTATTGAAAAAGAAAATAAGCAAGAAAGGTAAGAGTCTTAGCAGGGACGTACGCAGGAATTTATTTCGGGAGGATTCTAAAGCGTTTCTTGGGGGGATCAAAATACAATTTGAGGCTAAATTATATGAACATTTTTAAAATTGCCTCTAAAAGTAGACTACATTTACAAAAAAAAAAATCGGAATTTCGGGGGGGTCCGGGCCCCCAGGACCAACCCCCTGCATACACCCCTGAGTCTTAGTAACAATACAATATTCTTAAATTGTTCTATTCACTATTTACTTCTAGGAGTATCGGAATCTGCACGTGATGTTTTAGAAGACGTAAACTTCGGAGTATTAGATGAACAAACAGAGCAGAATGACTACCCAACCGCTGTACATCCGTATGTGGTGCCGGAGAATCTAAACTTGTCATCACCAGGAACAAACGTCTTGTCTAATGTTACAAAGGCAACTACCATACCTTCAAAATCAACACAAGATAACCCACAAAGCACATCTGCTGTAACTTCTCCGAATACTGAAACATCAACCTCATTGTCAACATCAATTACGGTAGAGTCCAATCCAACCACCAGTACTTCTACACAATCAACGGTAACCCGTGAGACAACTACGGAACAGACAATCCCATCTACAACGATTCCTCCTGACTCTTGTGTAATAGGTCACGAAAACGAGTGTCCTCCAGACAGAGGTTATATTATTTTTAAACAAGAGGTAAGTCATATATTCAAATCTTTCTGGTTTAGCAACCATTACCACTGTATAGTCAGTGACGGTTTTTGAGAGACGTCACAGTAGTAATAATTACAAGTATATTGCTTCAAGATGAGGGTAGAAAACTTGCTTAATATCCTAATTCTGGTATCCGAGAATTAGGACAGATAATTTTTTTCTCCTATAAATTGTAGCAATAAAATTGTAATTTCTACCGATCTGACTTCTCTCATGAACTGTTCCGGTTTTTAAATGAAATAACGGTCAGCCCTCTATAGTCAATTAAATTCAAACGCACGAAGTTTTGTGTAATTCACCGGAAATCAATACAATACATTTTAATACTTGCTTAATGGTCCTTAGTGATAAAAAGCTTGTTATCACAAATGAACACGATATTTTCATATGTTTAGTTACAGGTGACGTTAGTTGTATTTGTAATTAGATTAATTGGAAATATTGGAGTGACACAACACGTTTCGTTACCCAGGATTATTAACTAGTTCCTAATCTTATAACTTCTTAATTTTACTTCTGTAATATAAGAAATCATAGGATTAATAGCAATTTATATTAATAATTCCAGTTATGTCCTCCACTAATACCAATTATCAATTTATCTCTTCATTCAATCTTGACTTTAAGAAGGAAAAGTTCAAAAAAAGACTTAAAATTTTCAAGGGAAGACTTGAAGTTGAAAATATTATTTCGTTTAAAACTTCTACTTTGATAAATGTTCACTCCTGGTGCTAGGACCCTGGTTCGATCCTAGGTCATGTAAGTTTGTGGGGACAACATTGTATTCGTGAACTTATTCTAGATTTCTCAATTTCTTCCCCCATTGTCATTCTACAAATTCTCTCACGGTCATTCACTTTCATTAACCCCTTACCACATGCCGTGCCATATATGGCACATACCCTTTTTTCACTTTAGCTTTTTTTGTGACTTATCAAAAGCACCAAATGACTGTTTTGTCTGCTGTGTGAGATATTGACGTGTATGAATAAGAGATTTTGGTGTCATCTGGCATGTTATTTGTGAGTTGTATGTGTGTCATATATGGCACTTAATTATTTCTCGTCGGAAATCTAAAATTCAAGTTTTTCCAGTTCCCATATGAGGATTTCCAGTACTAATTATTTATTTTCGCTAAAAAAAAAAAAAAAAAAAAAAAAAAAATCATGCCGAAAGGGGTTAACCAACATCTCCTTTAGTCTAAAAGGCATAACTGCAGGACACAAAACTTAGAACTTTCATTTCATTTCACTTCACTTTTTAGGAATCATATAATTAAAAGTTTATTCTTTCTTCTTATTTTAGACTTTTGACTTTCAAATTCTGAATCTTTACTTTGCCTCTCTTTAATTAAAACTTAAGGTGCGCGTTTCAAATTTTAGGAAGAGGGAGTCAAAAGAAATCAATTGAAAGTAAGCAGTAACTTATAAATGTATAAAAAGGTATAATCAATAGCAGAACAATACGTTTCAATCAAGGCTCACTTAGATTTGAAGAAGGAATTTGGAAGTCAGAGACTATTAAGTACGTACGTTTAGAATCAGGTTCTGCTATTTAGATGAATTTACGAAGGTTCGTCATGCACCAAGAGAGAGAGAGAGAGAGAGAGAGAGAGAGAGAGAGAGATGTACATGGTTCGTAACTTAAGGCACTGGATCAGACTAAAATTCTAGATTAAAAGTAGCATATTTTTAAAGTTATAACTAGGTCCCGGATTTTTATGTGCTAAAAAGCTGTAAAATATTTATTTTTATGTGCTAAAAAACGGAAAAATATTTGCTAAAAATTAAAAAATATTGAACAAAAATAACAGGGAAAAGTATGAGAAAACGCCCAACATAAGAAAAATAAATACTGGTACTCACCAATAGCTCCTATTCATCAGATGTCGAGATTCCATGCGCATTGCAGTGAATAACTAACAAATTGTCCATCGTAAAGCCATGCCTATTGTAACGCAATAATGCCTTATATTGAGAAAAGGAACGTTCAACATCACACGATGTTAACGTAGAGTATTTGAAAACGGGTATATCGCAAATATTCACACCAACTTCACTTGTGTTTTGGCGTTCCCATACTTCAGATATAATACATAGGGTTTTATCCTGTTTTCCTCAAACAAATCCTTAAATTCTTTTTCTTTCGACTTCAGCTTTCGAAGCAGAAAGAACATTCAGCTTTCTTTCAACGCACTCTACTTCTTTACCCGAAGTACTCAATAAATCTTTCATAGTTTCTAGTTTCTTTATAGAATGAGTCAAGGAACCGAAATTGGGATATATGAAAGTCAAGTCATATTTCAAGCTACTGTCACTTACTAAAAGGATGAACCGTCGTCTGGGTTTAATTTAGTTACTACACATACAAATGCTTCAAAATGATCCGCATAATATAGTACTGCATTAAGCCAGGTAAGCCCGTGGTTACTAGTGTTATAGGAAGTGAAAGATTGGGATTTGTTTCTTTGAAAAGTTCAATTCTAGTTTGCGGTTTTACGGAAATGTTTTCCCATTTGACACTAACTTGTCCACTTTAGGATAAAGGGTTCGGATTTTTTCACAATCGATGTAGGGCGTGTACGACACATGTCACGATTAATCATGTTAGGGTAGCATATGGAAAGAGCTTTACCAGCTTTCCTCGTATAAGGAGCACCATCAGTCAGAAAAAGCAAAACATTGTCGTGTTTCTCACATTGGTCACAAAATGTGCAGATTCATCGAACAGCCTGGCAATTGTCAAGAGATTTGTAACTGAAAGTTCTTTAAAGGCTACGAGTAACTAATAGCCTCCGTAACTATAGTGATTTCGGAGTGATTTTTGTGGTCGCTGTACGACGAAAATTCAACATGAGTTCCTTGAGTGAGAATATCTTACGTATCAATTTTGGTCAAGAAGTCAAAAGCCTACTTCAATTTTTATACATGAATGGATACGAAACACATTCAAATTAACAACTGATCAAATCCATAGCATAGAACTGGATTACATAAGGAAACAACTGTATATTAAGCTAGTCAACAAGATGCTGTGTGAACGAATTCTCTCTTCAACTAATGGTGAAGTCAAATACACCGATGGCCACAAGGAACATTTACTTCCTATTGATCTCGCTAACAACAGTTTTACAGTCGTTAAAATGTCTTTGTGCCCCATGGAACTTAGTAACCAACAGTTAACTCGAGTTTTTTCTCAATATGGAGAAATACCGTCATTCCTAGACGAACAGTATTCTGCGGACCATGTGTATGTCACCCGTACTGGACGTAATTTAATTAACATGAAGGTTAAACAAAATATTCCTTCATTTATTACAGTGTGTGGTTTGCGGCTATTTTGTAGTTACTCAGAACAAATCCAAATTTGCGCATTGTGCAATTCACAGGACCATTTTGTTCAAGAGAGCCACAGCAAAAAAGGTCCGCTATTCAAAGTTAATCCACAATTCGAAGTTTCCAACCGCCACTGCTTCGTATATCTCATAATCTTCTCATGAAAAAGATTCTTTGCACACTCGTAACTACACGGAATTTCCTCTGTTTATTTCTGCTCGCTCTGGTGCTTCTTCTGCTCTGGAAACTACTACAGTACCCCCATCTAATCCTGATCCCAAGGCCCAGGAAATTATCCAGGACGGACAATTTGCTCAGGTAGGTGACCGACCGTCAGTTCAGGATTTAAAAGTTGATCCGAGTGCTCCCATGGACCAAGATAATCAATCTGACGTGCACTTGGTAACAAACTCAAACACCATCCTTGACAGGAGTGTACTCACACTTACTAGTGACTCTGCCAGTGAATCTGATCTCAGTGCCTCTGTATACGAAAAACGTAAACTTTCCAAACTAAAGGCACATGTTAGTGGAGTTTCGAAAATTCTAAAAGAGACCGTACTTCAGATGTTACCCAAGTTTCAGGTGCACGAAACCGGGACACTTCGAAAAAGTTGAAAGCTGGTACCTCGGATGGAGACGACTTATAATTATCTCCCTTATTATATTGTGGTCTCTATTTCAACAATTTATGCGGTGTTTACCATTTCGCTTCACTCTATTTTTGTTTCTGTTTATCTTTATGTATAGTTTTAGTTTTGCTACCATTAATTTAAATGGAGTTACATCTCCTGTTAAACAATAAGCATTAAGAGACTTTATTAGAAAGGGGATACTGATGTGTTGTTCGCTCAAGAAGTGGCCCTTCAAGAGTACGGTTATCTTTCAAATGATGCATGCTGTTCTTGTTTTACGCAGAATGGGCTAGGTATAGCTATCATCTATCGTAGTGATCTAGAGTTTAAGGCCGTTAATGATCATCCAAATAAAAGAATCTCCGTTGGGATGCTTCAACATATCAAATTATGTAATATTTACGTCCCGTCTGGTTCTCACAAAAAGCGAGAGAGATAGGATTTCTTCAACACTGACCTTGCACAGGCTTTATTTAATGGTACCAACCCTTGTATATTAGGTGGAGATTATAATTCCGTTTTAAAGCCTATTGACTAGACTCCAAACTTTAACTTCTCTCCTGAACGCCAGCGAATAGTAGACACATATAATCTAATTGATGTGTGGAGTCAACTTTCGACCCACTGACCCAGGTCACTCATTTCATACGTCAAAATCATCCAGTCGTTTGGATCGTTTTTACATAAGTCGCTCACTGGTTGCACAAGTACGAGATGTTACCCTTGAGCCTGTCTGTTTTAGCGATCACTATGCTCTTATTATGAGAATAACCCTACCAGTGTCAAAATTTTTGAGAAGTAGTCCCCTTTGGCATTTTAACACTTCTATAGTTATGGACCCTGAATATCAGCTTTTAATTAGAGAGGAATGGAGAATCTTGTTTCCGTTAATATCACGCTGTCAGGGTAAACTTATGTACTTTTGGGACAACCGAGTTAAACCTAAATTTCGATCCATCAGTAAGCAATATTGTATCCAAAGAAACCAAGCATATAATACTCAATACAACTATTACTCGCGCCTACTCAAAGAATAAATGCAAGAACAGATGCGAGGCCGTCTGGTCAGGCCTCAAATACAAGAAATCAAAGCCCATCTACTGTTATTACATAAACAACCAATGCTCGTTTTTTTTTTTTTTTTTTTTTTTCCTTTTTTGTCCGAAGCAAGATTGTCCCAGCCGATGACACGGAACAGGCTAGCATTGCATAAATTCAAAAAGAACGACTCAGAGGCAAACAAAAGTTGATCTTGTCCATTAAGGGCAAGGATGGCCAAATATATGAAAGTTTGCAGGTACTTCCCCAATTTGTTCAGCATTATAAAAAACTGTATTCTGCACCTCAGGTAACGAATGTGGATGAATCTCTTTTAGACTTTATCCTTTCAATCCTAGATGTTAATGCTCAAGAGTATATAAACAGTCCCTTTACCAACGATAAAGTTGAGACCTCCATTAGATTAGGCAAACGTGGTAAATCTACTGGAATGACTCTCTTCCATTAGAATTTTATCTTAGTTTCTTTGATATTCTTGCCCCCTTTCTCATGGATCTCTTCAATGAATATCGAGAAAATTTGACTGCAGAAGAATCTCTCTCTACGGTTATTACTGTTTTAATACCTAAAAAGCATAACTCTACGTCTATTGATAATTATCGCCCGATCAGTCTTCTATGTGCAGACTTAACCCACAAACGCTCCTTGTGCCACCAGTGACTCGCTTTATTTTTCACTACGTTACCTGAGCTATATCATTCATTTAGCCAAAACCCCGTTGTTCCACTTCAGGCACACTACCCGTTCTCTTGTTGTACGAATTTCGTTCAGTTTTCTTCTCAGGTTTTCGATGTAACACCGTATTGTCCAGGCAGTTGCTAACGAATAAAACTGGTCTTGGGCGTTTGTGGGTTAATAATCTTAACCCGATGCCTAGCGCTTCGTATGAACAATTATATGGGAGAGTTACTTAGTTCCTGTCAATACGGTCATGCAGAAAATTCCTGTGCAGTATAAACAAATACATTTTGCAAACTATTTGGTTGTCTTAGCTTCATAAACTAGTATGCACTTTTCTTAATTGTAAATTGTTATCTATATTTTAACCAACATGTTTTGTCTCGACTGAATAACAGCCCAATGTAATGACTATAAACTCTTTGCAATAATTTGATTGTCTTACCTTCATAACACTTCTGTTTACTATTCATCACTGTCAATTGTTTCTACTTTATTCATTATTTTAAATTTTTTCTTTCAATTTTTTTCTAATTTTCTGTTATATATTTTTTCAACCCATTGCTTCTGTATTAGTTTTGTAACTGCCCAATGTCACTGTAATTAAATTGTCAATAAAGTATTTTTTTAAAAAGTCCAGAATCCAGTATGGATGATGCGAATTACGAAAATAATTCATCTTAATTAGGTAGTTAAATATAAATATTTAAGAGAATTTTAAGTTTTCATCTAAACTTTATATTCAAACTAAATCTTTCTTTTTTATTTTAAATCAGGAAGCAAGTCATTTTCTGCAGGGAAAGAATGGCAGCTACATTCGTCTGATCCTGAGCAATACAAGCTTGTTAAAAGACGAAACTTTAAAACTAATTTCGGAAAACAGAACTACAAGTGTGTCAGTAGACGATTTCCAGAACAAATCTATCATTTACTATGCAACTAATACTAGCTCATTAAACATCACATTCATACCACCGAAGAAGCCAATAAATGGATCATTGCATGGGATTCAGTACGAAATAATTGAGTGGGGTAACTGTATTTTTGTTATTCTTACTTAGAAATGCATAGAGCAGATACTGTGCATGCATTCAATTTACAGAATACATAGTATATCAAGCAAGATGAAGTACGAAATTCATTGAAAGTTATATTGACGTAGCTTAGATAATAAACAGAAATATAAATTTGCATCATATTGTTCGTTAAAAGTATTTGTTATATATATATATATATATATATATATATATATATATATATATATATATATATATATATATATATATATATATATATATAAAACTTGAAACTGTTTCGCAGGTGAGAGTTTTAAAATTATTATCTCATGTAAAGTAAATTAAAGATATTCAGGAAGGAATTAAGCATTAGTTGCACTTTAGTATCTTTAAGCATAGATTTAATTAAATTTCATATCACAATACATTTGTATTATAAGTAACACATCAACAACTATATTTAACTTCAGATCACGAAGTGTTATGTAGATTCAATTAAATTTTAAAAATCATATTTATTTTTCTCAATAAATCACTATTACAATATAGCATTTTAAGTAAAACAAATCAGATGCTGGGTATAATACTTGGGGAGTTCAGAAATGATTGGCACTACAATTAATTTGTTTTCACAGGAACCATTTATTGAACAAACCACTACAGTTTATTGTAGAGGTATTCCCCGGCAATATCTATGCACCTTCGCCACCGTTCTGGAAGCTTCCTTATTTGTGTAGCAAACCATTCTTTAGGGGTATCTCTCTGTCACTGGCAGACAAATACGTGGAGTTAATAATTTGTGTTGAACTTTTTACCTCTCATGCCCTCTTTCATTGTGTCGAATAAAGCATAGTCGCTAGGAGCCAGATCCGGCGAATATGAAGGATGCGGCAGTACACTAAACTGTACTTCATGAACTGTGGCAATTGTCTGGTGATTGACATGTGGCCGTGCATTGTCGTGTTGGAGAAGAACGCCACGGCTCAATTTTCCTTGTCGGTGTTGGATGCGTCGGCGGAGCCTATGCAGTGAACTGCAGTAGCTCTCACTGTCGATGGACGTATTGGGAGGGAGCCATTCCACCAGCAGTATCCCTTTCTGATCCCAGAAAACGGTCGAAATTTTGCTTCCGCACGAATAGTCCCATCCATGCTTTCTTGGGTCAAGGGCTTCCAGTGTGCCTCCATTCCATGGACTGGCGTTTCTTTTCTGGAGTCTCGTAGAGGAACGAAGTTTCGTCGACTGTGGCCAGACGCTCAAAGAACTCGGTCGGACTTTCACTGTACTGTTGCATCAACTACTGGCAAATCTCTACACTCTTTTGTTTCTGCGCAACGGTGAGGTCATGAGGAACCGATTGTGCACACACCTTGTGCAGCTTCAAATCCTCATGAATGATAGTGTAGAGGGAACCCCGTGATAGACCTGTTTCTCTCTCGAGTTCATCAAACGTGATTCTCCTGTGCTCCATTATCATATCATTCATTCGCGCGCCATTGTTTGGTCTGCGTGCAGTTGCAGAACGCCCAGTGCTTTTGTTTTCTGCAGCACTGTCTTTGCCTTCTTTGAATTCAGATACCCAACGAAACACAGATCTGCGACTTGGTGCTGTGTCCCCACATACGGCTGATAATCTGTTGTGGATGTCTGAAGTATTCACTCCTTCCCTCTAGAGAAACCACACTGTCCACCGTTGCCCATGTGTGTCTGCTTCCATGCTGTCTTTTCTCTGTCCACCAACGTTCTGGCAAGTCGGAACAACTGCTGCTACAATGTGCTACCTACGGAAAGAAACAAAACCATTTAGTGGAGTTTGATAGTACTATAGTCTATCTTAATGCATACATCAACAAACATTTCAAACTTCTACTTGGCACCAGTTATAGGGGGGAGTGCCAATCGTTATTGAACGAACTAAATATTTTTAAAATTAATGTAAAGATAAAATCATTAGTGCGACTAGTTGTATTTTAGAATTTCTAAGACCAGTCCATATTTCGAAACATAGAATCAAAACAATATCTTTTACATATAGCTGTAAAAAGTTGATATCGTAAATTTTCTTGGTATCAGCATTAGTATATACTGATTATTTTATGTGAAAGTTTGGGAAAATTGATAAATTCTCGCAAAGAATAGTAGAACTAGTTAATTTCCAAAGATGACATCGACATCCTATATCTTGATCTAAAGATAGCTAGTTCCTTATTGGAAAGTAACTGTATAGCATTGCTGTATACTCAATTAAGACATGTTTTGTATTCTGAAATTTAGATGAAGTGCTAAGGATTATATGAGTATCGAAGTTTTTAGTGTGTTTTCTAACGGAGGATATTATGTTTTGAAAAAATTGTTAAGATAATAGAAAGAAAATGGTATAATAATTAAATCGTATTTGATAATTATGAATGCAATTAACATGTGTATATGCAGAATTTTGGAATCGCTGGGTTTAAACCCTTAATTTAAATACATCAGAATGAAAATTGATGGAGCTTTATTAGTATGGTGTCTTAAACAATATAATTATGAAGTCCAAAAAATCTCACTTGAAGGAAGAGATGTATCGTCATCAAGAAGGCGGTGAACAGAATTTATCCTGTAAAGTTTGAAAAGTCATTTCTTCTGGATATTTCAAAACAGAAACTTCGTCCTTGTTTCATTTTACAGAGAATACGTTAGAAATCGTTATTTATCATGTTTGCTTGTCATTTTCTATTATTTATCACGTTTGCTTCACTATTGCCATTTTCAAATATGGTGCCTTAAAGTAATTGTGTTTCAAGATTTAACTGTGCTTAACTTCGGAACGAATTCATATGTGGAAAAATATCTTGAAACAATCGTAATTTGCTTTATCAAGAGATTCCGAGGAGTCCAAAAGCATTGCTATATCTTTAAAATTAAAAGAAGTTAGTTTGTTTTGTGTACTTGGGACTCCAATTTTAGATTTTTAATGTTTATTATTATTATTTCGTTAAAATTACTGAATATGTTGTAATTATATTTAAAGGCTGTTCGTTAAACTAATTATGATTCTTTATCGATCGCAAGTGTGAGAAGCAGCAAGTAATGACGAATAGCCAAAGCGCAGTTGCTAGGACTAATTGAAGGCTAATACAGTAGAAATGGAATAAGTCTTTGTGTTTGGTAATCTAAACAAGTGGTTCTCAACCTTTTCAAGCCTAGTGCCCCTTGGGTAAAATGCGATTGTTCTGAGCGCCTCTCGTCATCTTAATTTAATCCACCTATACACAGACGAACGTAAGATGTGGACGAACAGTCTAATATCCAGAAAACGGCTTCAGTTTTTAAAACCAGACTTGAAAAATCTACATTATTATTTATAAAACGTCTAAATTTGGTCATTTATAAAATGCATAATGACTTTTGATCATTTATAATAAGAATAAAGTTATACAGGTCATGAAATCTCAAACACCGCTTAAACAGTTTATCTCCTCCCAATTGCTCCTTTTTATTCCAGCGTTTCGTTTTGAAACGGAAACGCCCGCTGGGAGCGTTAATGCTCAAGTTGAGAACCATTGATCTAAACTATGGAACAGCCAAAGAGTATGTCATGAGTGATGTTTTGGAGAAAATAATTAAGTAAACGAAGAAAGTATTTTCTCCGATTGTGTCTTGTTACACACTCTTTGAGTTATTTCGAGATTGGTCGGTTGGACAGGAGTTCAGTTCCTTTCGGCATCTAGTCTATATGAGACGTGGAGTTACAGCTTAATGGGTCCGAATCACGCAAGTTTTGCTGGGAATGATTTATTTCAAGAGTTAATTAAAACACATAAGTACTTAATTAAATAACAGCTTCGATACTTAACGTTGCAGAATAGATGATTTAAACGATCTCAGTGGGACATTCGGCCATCACTCTAAAAGAATAATAAAGAATGAATAACAATTTCACAAATGTAATACTTGACTATCTCGACAGTAATTTAACCATTGATCATCGAAAGTACGTAATATACTACCATTTATTAGAAGACCAACATTACATCACTATTTTACTAACCTTGCGGAGAAATTGTCTTGTTTATACCTCCAAAGAAGGAAAGATGGATGGAAAGCGAAGAATAGGAAGAAGAGGAACACAGGAAGAGGAACGATGATTTGAAAAATAGAAAAAAAATATTGAGCGTTAAAAGAGGAAGCTGAAGACCGAGAAGCGTCGAAGAAACCTTTCCAGGCTCAAATCTAAAACTTGAAAATAAAAATAAAAATAAAAATAAAAATTCTTCATTTGTCCCAGAACCTGCCGAAAGACAGAATACTTAATAATAATAATAATAATAATAATAATAATAATAATAATAATAATAATAATAATAATAATAATAATAATAATAATAATAATAATACCAAGACTTATCCTTTTATCAAGATATAATCGACATTTCCTGTTCTGTTACAGTTTGCAATAGCCCAAATTTCCTTTTCGCTGCTGATTTAACTGCTAACAATACCCCTCTGAGACCCAATTGCAAATAAATTTTAAAATGTAACTTTTAATACTTCTGTATACAAAAATCCATTGTTCTACAAGAATTGTACATGATACTAGACAGTAAGATACAGGGTCTTCTGGAAAGAATAGTGAAATTTCATTGGACTGCTGTGCAGGAGTGATGGCACCTGGGTTATTGAATAATACGCCGTTCCATTTGGAAACTCAAATATCTTTTTCAGTGCAAAAATAAATGCAGTGCTCCCAGAATTCAGTATACTGTGACAAAGAAAAAACATTTTAAAGTGTTTTTGCATGTCAGTATGTTTCTTGTGAGGTTTTCTTTAAAGATATTGAGTAAAGTGAAGAAATAGATCATGTGAACAACTTCAAAGCAAGAACCAACGAGGGAGTTGGTATTCTTACAGAAGTCGTGCTCGACAAAGTCTGGGCCTGTACGTGTGCCCTACTCTGAATGGTGCACTCATAGAATGACAGCTTTCGCTACATACTGTCGAACTTTCTAATACGGAAAGAAAACAACTGTTCAATTAGAAACAGTTGAGGTAGAGAAGAATTAGGAATATGGACAAAATCTCGCGGCCGAAACCTCGCCGTCCAAAACCTCGCGGGCCAAAACCTCGCCTCCCAAAATCTCGCGTGGCCAAAGCGTCGCAGCCCAAAATCTCGCCAGACCGAAACCTCGCCGTTCAAAATCTTGCGTGACCAAAACCTCGCGGACCAAAATCTCGCTTGGCCAAAAATTTGCGAAATGAAACCTTTCCTTAAAATTTACCCAATGACTTTCTTAATATGCAATTCCATATTACTACTACTACTACTACTACTACTACTACTAATAATAATAATAATAATAATAATAATAATAATAATAATAATAATAATAATAATAATAATAATAATAATATACAAAACATCGTGTGTGTGGACTTCCTTGGGTAATTCCATTTTTCCACTTTCTTCATTCCATCATTTCCTTTATCCTGATCATCTACGTCTCCTTTAACCTACAGAACATAACCGAGGGACGTAAAAACTCACATATTTCATACTTTCATAAATATTATTCGATTTTGTTAGAATTTCCTAAGGTCACCGTCAAAGTGAAATAAAAACCATCCCAGGCTCAAACTTCATCTATATTGAAAATTTGATCGAGACAGGTCGGGTGGTTCAAGAGTTATAAGTCACAAACGGGGTCAATTTAATTTTTATGTATTTCTATATGTTTCCCCCTTTCCCCCCGCCTTCTCGTCAAAGTGAAATGATAAAAACCATCCCAGGCGGTAACCTGATTTGTCTGGCAAATTCGATCGAGATTGATCTCTTGGTTCAAGAGTTATTAAGTTTTATTTATTTTTATATATCTCCCCCTCCACTTCATTATGCTGTCAAAGTGAAATTACAAACGACATCCCAGGCCCGAGCCTCATCTATGTTGAAAATTTGATCGAGACCGGTCGGGTGACTCAAGAGGTATCGTCACAAACATAGTGATTTTCATACATATACAGATTTTTAAAGCACGCGTTAGAATATTTTCTTGCCATTATTTTAATGCAATTATGTGTTATTACAAAATATATGTACATATAGCAATATATAGAGCATTCTACATCAAAGAAATGGTCGTGACAAGGTTTTATGACGATATTTCTTCCCAGGCAAGATTATGTCCCGCGTAGTTTAGACCAGGCGAGATTCCGTGTCCAGAGATCAGGACCGCGAGGTTTTGGCAGGCGAGATTTTGGGCCGCGATGTTGTCACCGCGAAGTTCTGGCCGCGAGGTTTTGTACCCAAACCGAAAAATTATATTTTTACTTATCGTATATAGGAGGTAACTTCGTACAAGTTTCAGCAAATTATGTGACTCTGGGCATCAAAATATTTTTGAGTTAACATTGAGTGACCAACATGCCTTTTAATAAATGGCTTTTTAAACTGTTGAGGTTATCTTACAACAGAGAATTAGTTTAAGGTATTTATTTTTGTCATATTTAACAAGTAAATATATTTATTTCTAGGAGAAACAAATACAAGATTAACAGAGAGATCCGGAAAGATTGAGTTTCCTGGTTCAGATCCGTATCCTGATAATGGATGTTGGTCATGGTCTGTTGTAATAGAGAAAGCAGCCGAGATTCTTGTTACAATTCATAAAGTGGATATAGAGAGCAGTTTGGGAGATTTTCTCACTATAAATCCAGGTTTGGACGTCTAATTTTATTAAATTAAATAATGCTGAAACAAAGCTTTCATTACAGTTTGAACACGTTTAATAATTTTAAAAATTGCAAGAACTAGTAACTTAATAAATTATTTTTTTTCTCTTGAGTAATTTGAATTTTTCTTATAAGTAAAAAATGAATTGTTTTATTTTATTCAATACTAGGATTGCTGAGAAGGAATAGTATTCCTGAAGTTAAGCACAGTAAATTCATTCGTACCCTTTTTTATGCATTAATTAGGTATTCATAAATTGTTAAATAGTAGTCACTAGAGTACAGAAATTTCATGGCACTTCATGGCACTATACAATACACGCCACCTTGTTATATATACTGTACTTTCTGCTGTTAAGATATTTGTTTTTGTTTTAAGATATTCAACTACAAAAGTGGGATTATAAATATAACATCCAGTAGAGAAAATAGATTAAATGGATAATAATGAATGTTAAATTTTATATCAATAAAGAAATTAGATTTTTTTACCTCAAATAAGTGTGATATTAGGTGGTAGAGTGACAGGAGCAGACAGGGAAATGATATGACGAAGATATGATACACTTGAAAAATTTTTCTCCCCTCTTGGTGAGTTATCCGTGTCCAAATTTTGTCCGGCACCATCATCATGTAAGATTAAACTATCCGATTGTTATTTTAAAAAATCTGAAATCACTTCGTCAGATCAAGAAGAAATCGAACCATAGTTTCTACTTCTAAATTGATTTTTTTTTTCAATAGCGTTCTACGGCAGTACACAGTATCCGTACTCCAATGTATCAGTATGCTTAGCATGCTACAGAGTTACTTGAATGCAAAAAGTTAGTAATACCGTATCTGCAACAACAACGATGCGAATCGCTGTATGCTTACCTTAGATGTCCTAATTAAAAGTCGCTAGTTCTTTTGTAAAGCTGTGACAAATAGTTTAAGGAAATTAAAACAAAAAAAAAAAAAAAAACGCTGATCCTAGAAATCCTTGTAAAGGCTCCAGGAAAATATTTGGAGCAAAAGACAAGAAATGAGTGAATTGAGAAGGTTTTATCATATGAAACTACAATTATGAGCCTGTTACCAAGTACAGTGCCAATAAATGGACTCAAAAGTTTAAGATGAGCACAGCTCTAACTCGCATAAGAAACACGTCCAGGATACACAGAGGAATATTGGTTGGAGCAGGGGTGCCCATCCCCCCAAAGCTGATGGCGCACTCCCCCCCAAAACTAATAATCTCTTCCCTCCTCAAAACTCAAGTCCTCTAAAAACAATTGCCCAGTGTAGCAGTAGTTTTTATAGTACTAGTAATTGTTATTTTTGTTGTTGTTTTTATTTCCTGTAGTAGTATTATATAATACTTGTAGTAGTAGTAGGGGCAGTAGTAATTATAAAAATGGCATTACTTTTATTAGTAGTCTTGGTAGTGTACAATACTAAATATGTTCTATAAGGATATTGAAGGGTATAAAAACTTCTACACACTGTGTATGGCACAGGTATTCTTTTTTTACAATTAGTAGTATTATTTTTTTTCTTTACAAAATATTGATATAATTCCCTTGTACATGAAAAGTAAGACGCAAGTTACAAGTTATTGAGTTTGATACCAAAAGAAAATGTTGTCCTCGAAATTAGCCTACAAAAAGAAGTGATATCCAACAAAAAACATTCCTGTAAAAGAGCCAAGTACGAGTGGCCTTAAAAAGAATTGAAGTCACAAAAATAGGCGCCAAGTTCTGGTGGACAACAGTTACAAACACTCAAGGAATCACTTTCAAATTTAGATTTGAAACTTGGCTGTTGTCTGTATGGTTACCATTAGCTCACATTTATGTCAAACTACTTTATAACTTTCAACAGACAACATAGGCAAGTTTCAAATCTAAATTTGAAAGTGATTCCTTGAGTGTTTGTAACTGTTGTTCACCAGAACTTGGCGCCATCCTTTCATATAGCAACTTGCGCGGTACTTCATTCATAGAGTTTCTAAGCAGGGGGTAGGGGGATTCATTCTCGAGATTTAAAAAAAAATCGCATCGTGTTCCAATGTTATTCTGACGAGAGCAAAATTACTTATTCGACATTAGAGTAAAATTCTTCCCCAATTTTTTTATTCCACCCAATTTTTTTCTCGATGGCACAACTTGCGCCATTCATCCCTTTTGCGGGCGGCCCTTCTCTCTTAAAACGAACCAACCTTTCCTTTCATACGGCTACTTGCGCGGTACTTCATTCATCGAGTATCGAAGCAGGGGGTACGGGGTTTCACCCCGGAAAATTTTTGAAAATTAGCTTCTCAAAATCGTGTTTTAATGCTATTCCTACAGTAAAATTGCTAGTTCGAAAGTAGAGTAAAATCCCCCCCAAAATTTTTCTCAATGACGCAGCTTGCGCCATACATCTCCCCTGTGGGCGGCCCTGGGTTGGAGAGCTTTCAAAGAAAAGGAATAGGTCGAGAGAAAGATGAGGTGACATAGTATGAAGAGATCTCAGATGGTTGAGTAATAACTAATAACAACGCTGACAGGTTGAGCTGGCTCAGGGCTCTCTAACTCTGGCATTTTGCTTGTGTGGCTTTTAACTAGAGGATTCTTAAATCATAGTTAGTTAGTCAATGAAGGTCGCTTAAATACACATAGCGCAAAGAGTAGTTACAGCACAGGTATTTACAATACGTTCATTTTGTATAAATTATGTTGCGTAGTTTTTTATGTTGTATAAGCAATGAGCCTGTTTAGTTGCTAATGTTTAACGAGTGCCGCATAATTCACTGTACCCAGAAAATGCAATAATCAATGGGATTATGTGGTTAAAATAGCGAAACATTACATATTTCACTCACTGAACATAAAATTTAGTCGGAAACAACGGACTCTAATGTGATAAGTAGTGGATGTCTGAGAAAAATCTCGTTTGGTGGCGATTATTACTTCCCAAAGTCCTTGGATATTGACATATTAAATAGTTTTCTTTCTTTTTTACCAGGAGAGCAATTCGTAAACGATGAAAACACCTATTTGTTCGCCCATTCATTGGAAAGAGAGCAGAAATATCTTATTCCAAACACAAATAGCTTTCACGTCCATTTTGAGGCTAAGAAACACGAGTTTCCCAGTCAACGAAAGGGATTCAACATCAGCTATGAAATGACAGGTACGGATTCAAAGGGTGATAGCAAAATCAGGCAAGTCTAAAAATACTAAATAAAAGAATACAATCGGTCTATTTTCCACCAAAACATCAGTATTTAAAAATTAATTTCAGTAGAACAAAATCTGTTTTGAAGAAACCGTTTATCTGATTATTCATACTTCGATTCATAGAAACATAATTATAATAATTATTGTTATTATTATTATTTCTGTGTGAAAGTTTGGACAGGTAATGCAGGTGGATCATCTACAAAATGTAAAAGTTCAGTTTAATTGACCTAGGTTTAAGATATTAATTAATAGTAAAGAACATTTTATTTTAAGGTCAAGGATTAGAATATGATTAGCATACGACTACAAAACACAATTCTGCTTAGACGCTCCATAATCTCGGTGTTCTATGGACGCATAGCTCCATTGAAGTTAAAGAAATAAAATAAAATACCTAAAAGGTTCATGGTTCTCCTTTTCAAATATTATTCAATGCCCATTCACTGGCCATTTCCCGTCCAACTGAAAGGAAAACAGGATAGTAAAGATACCAAAACATGACAAGGATGTAGACTATCTTCACAATAATCGATATTCAATATCCTATCATCCATGATTAAAACCATCGAATGTTTCTTACAGCACAATATTCTATACCATCTATAGGATTACTGCATCATTGCGCCCAGGTAGGCACACACACACTAGGAGTTTATCTTTACGTGAAAAAAGCATTCAGCATGATGTGGCGAGCCCATCTAATATACATATAAAATGCTCCAGAAACAATTTCCAACTGCTGTAATCTACTTGGTTCAGTCCTTCCTGATACGACGAATGTTCAGAGTTACAATCAAATTCTGAAAACATTGATTAGGAGAATTAAAATCAATTCTACAATTAATTTTGCAAGTATAAGATAGAGGGTCCAAATTTTGTCCCCTAATCACGTTTTCTTACGTGAAAACTACTTGAAATTTGTCAAGTGAGCCAAACTTTTACATTATCTGTGCTAACTATTCCTTCGCCTGGAAACCATAATGAATTGACTGTATCAAAGTTGTTTTCACTTTTAAAATGTAATTTCAAAAGTATCAATTGTTCAGCAAAAACAAAAAATATCCCAATTTCGTTTCCCATGAAAATCAAAACAGAAGTGAAACATTTAGTGGTTGTTATTTAACTGACAATTTTATTTATATTAATAAAGGAAGATATTCACAAGGAACGTACATGAATGTGTCATCCGAACATCCGAATCAAACCTAGTCCATTCGATAAACATAACAAAGATATGTTCATGCACAAAAAATTAGGTGCCATGGACAACGAAGTAAGTCCCCGGGGCCCATTAACCCTGTTAGTATAAAGAAAATCTTAGACTCTCAGTCAGGGAGTAATCTACACCCCCCAACACCCCCTAACACCCCTCCAAATTTCTTTACACACACCCCTGGATGGAAAAGGAATACTCCCCCAAATCCAATTATATCAATCAGTATCATATAGGTTATTTATTACATCAAGTTAGAAAAAGGTTTAGCTTTTAGGAAAGAAGGAAATATTTTTACTTATTTATTTCACTTCAAAATACGAAGCGACTTCGTTCTCATAAACGGCTTCGAGAAACACACGACCTCATTGTTTTTGGGCAGTGTTTTGATCGAAACAATTGACAAAGCAGACCGCTGATACCTACCCTTCTGGGCTCCGCGGTCGTTTCCGAGAAAAGAGATTGATGGACAGATGCAGGTGACTGAAATTGGCAACGTCTTGAGCGGTCATTAACCTACCTCCTCCTCAATAAGGAAAAGTGTGACAATATAGTAATAAGCCTATACCAGATTCAGTTGGTAAGTGCTACTCTGCAACAGGCTCGCAACCAGAGGGGGGATAGGGAGACCTCAATACAAAATGCACAATTTAGATATTTGTAAGAGAATTTTTAATGACTTGGCCCCTCCTAACATATTCATGGCCCCCCAAAGCTCTGTGGCTGGTTTCGAGCCTGCTCTGCAAGTGGTGGTGTATCAACGGACGGACGTTAGAAGGGTGTAGTCAAAACGCTGTTAGAAATGAAGAGATAGATCGAAGTAAGAATTATATATATTTTGGACTGAGTCTAGTTTTATGCAGGAACGCATTTGGTGCTAGTTTAATTTTTTGTAAAGTATGTTTTTATTCACGTAAATTCATTGAGCGGAACAGGGATCATAGCGAGTCACTTTTTTAAAACTAAATTTTACTTTTTTTCAAGTTGGTCACTAAAAGTTACTTTTTTTCAAATTTGTCACTAAAAGTTACTTTTATGATAGGTAAAGTGACTTTTTCGTGTGATTTATGTTTTGCATTGGCAGTTTTCTAAGAAAAATATAAAAACAAATGGAAAAAGGCAAAACCTTGTTACCCATTACTCTTCTGAAAGCTTCAGTACTTGCTGCCACATGTCAAACAGTCTACTTTATTCTCACTTCAATTTTTATTCTTTCTAAAGCACAGTGGATGGTTTGTGGATGCTTAAGCTCTCAAGGTGGGGTTGAGAACCCTTCTGTGTCTATTTTTTCTTCTATCTTAATAATCTTTTAGTTTTCTCTCGTAATAGTTTAGTTTTCTCGCTCCGTTCAACGTTGTGTGAGTGTGTTTGTGTGGTTCATCATGTTCGTATTGTGTTATGCTTCTTCTATGTTCTTCTTAAGAGTAGGTGATGGATTTGAATATTTCACGTTTCTGAGAACTCTATATGCGAAGTTAAATATAATGTCTAGGATGAAGAAATTCAGAAATAGGCCAGAACTGGTTCCACTTACTCAGAAGCTTTTTACATCTGCTAAGTCTGCTTACCGTAACTACAAAGCATACTTTGAAAACCTAAGAGAGGAGGAAGCTCAAAAAGAAAGTAAAGAAGAAACAAAACAACAAACGAAGAGAGAGGTGATGGAGAAATTGACAAAGGAAAAAAGGAGCATGATGAGATTTTGGTCTCTTTTTCGTGTGCTTTTGGCCATTTTTGGTCACTTTTCACCTATTTACAAGAGACCAGATCACTATGAACCTTGAGATTATTAAAATTAGGGTATATTGAAGAAGACAAAACAGAAAGATACAAAATATTTGTAAATTGAAAAAACAGGATTTCTGGAAAACAACTAAATCAATGAATAATTTTCTTATGAAAGATATTCAGAATCAATAACGTAGCCAGGAAGGGGCAGGAACGGAGATTAAGAGATCAAGTAATATTACAACAATTAACGTTAACAACAGGGTTAGAATATTAAAATAATGAAATTGGAAGTATGTACAGTATTAATTACTAAACGAATGTGATTTCTGCATGGAACGAGGGAAATTTTTCCCAATTAATATTTTGGAAAAAAAATCACCCATAAAACTTGCTGGGGGTGAAAAAATTGAAATAATAGCAGAATTTTGGAAAATAATTACAATAATTCGTATGTAATCAATTCGCATGTAATTACTGGGTAAAATAGTGGAGGTTAATTCCTAATACAGTGAAACCTCTCTTAACGGGCATCTCTCAATAGTAGACATCTTCATAAGAGGACAAACTTTCTTATTCTTGCATACCATAAATATGTGTGGTGTGGTATTATGAGAGAGAACCCTTCCTTTTAGGGACACCTCTCATTTACGGACAAATAATCGGTTCTACCGATGTCCGTTTTGAGAGGTTTCATTGTATTACTTAGTTTAATAATAATAATAAATGCTCAAATGTGTGAACTTACTTTATTGAACCTACCACTGCGAAGAGCTGATATTATTATTATTATTATTATTATTATTATTATTATTATTATTATTATTATTATTATTATTATTATTATTAATAGTAGTAGTAGTAGTAGTAGTAGTAGTAGTAGTAGTAGTAGTAGTAGTAGTAGTAATAGTAGTAGTATTGCAATAGTTGCGTAACAAAATATACTGTTTTCTTGTTTCAGTTTGTTTTAAAATTTTATCACTATTCTGAGAGCACACCCCCCCCCTTTTATTTTGAACAACCCCCCAAGTAAAAATTTCTGGCGTACTTACTGCTCTCAGTGAAATAGCTATTGTATCAACACTGTTCATCGGAAAGTCATGGTTTACGATAGCTCATTCTCTTCAGCATGAAACAAGCTTTCCAGAAATGCTATGTGATTGGCGCCCATAACGTACTTGGACAGGCAAAACTGGGATAACGTCGGGAAAATTCCTTCCAAAAATCACACCTATCAACTTTGGCCCCCTTTGGAATGGCCTCGGGTAAAACACACAACTCAAATGTATCTCGAAAAATACTATAGAGGTTAATAAATGAGTGTACCAAGTTTCGTTTTGATAGAAGGAATAGGTATAAAGGGAAACATTATATACCAACACGTTCTGTACATACAAAGGTGTAGTTTACAGCACCTTATTTTTAGTTTAATTATTTGATGTCACAAATCACCTCGATTTCTTCAATATACTGCTAATCAACTCACTACATGAATCACCGACTATGCGTCATTAAAAAGTGGATGCAAGAGCAAGATTGTTTCCTTGCGCCTTTCTGTTTCTCATTAAAAGTAATTTCTAAAACTTATCTATATACTTACATAATGACATGAACTCTGAAGTATACTGGTAAACTTACTCAGTATTTCTTACTTTGTAGTTTAAGAGACACGAGAAATCTGCTTTCTTCACGTGGTACTTTCTACGACATGTTCAAAACTCAAACTTTAATCCTACCTGAACTGACGTGATCTCTTCAGTCACAGGGTAAATGATTGTGCTTTAGACGAAATGAAGAAACATCCCGATTGTAATTCACTAGAGACTAAGAAACTACCTATCGCAGGGTGTATGGTATCAGATTCCCTACGCATGAATAGCTTGCAAACAAAGATAAAATGTCAGTATTGTAGTTGCACAAAATATCTATCAATTTTGCCAACATGCCGTAGAAATAACTCAAATTAAATTCATGTCTAACGTTCAAGTGCCATTAAAATATCTGGAATATTTTGAAACTTCGTTTCATATTTGGAATACAACGAATAATCTTATTTCTGTCTTGCAGGTACTTTAACAACAACTGAAGCACCCACGTCTCCTCCTACTACACCTCCTCCATCAACTGCGGCAGACACCATTAAAGTCTATCTGAAAGGAAAATCCGATCAGGAGGTAACTTTAGTTTTTAGAGTCGCCAAATGCAAATTCCATTTTATCAGTCTCATTTTTTAACTGAGTTCTGATTTTGAAACCGTTTATACAAAAGCATTTACTTGAACACATATGGAATTGGTCACACTTTTTGGCATACTATGTTGCCATATATTAATTTATCCTACAGAGTGGTGTCAAAGACAGAGTTTGCTCACTTACTAACCAGCCCGAAAATCATAAGAGTTATATGAAATAGACTCCCACAAAAATTTTAAGAAAACTTCAGTGTCTCAATGGTTGAATAATATGAAAGTCTGGTGGTTAGCCAGACTGCAGGGAATGTTAAATCTTATGTACGTTTAAACTATTTCTAGCAACTACTACAGCAGTAGTCTCACTAACAGCAGGGTGCGAATTGGCGGGGGGATGCCAGGGATTTCCCCCCCTGACGAAAATCTTTCCCACCCTGGAGAAGAAAAATTTTATCCCTGGCAGGGATAACTTTTTCCTCCTCTGGAGTATTTTTAAATGGACATAAAGATAAGATAGAAAAAGGGAAAAATTCTTACTTTCCGTAACTAACCTAAATATTACTTGAGTGAAAATTTATGAAAGATCTCACATGTCAACTGTTTTGTACTTGTTAGTATATATATATATATATATATATATATATATATATATATATATATATATATATATATATGATATATATATGATATATGTATATGTGTGTGTGTGTGTGTGAGAGAGAGAGAGAGAGGACTGGGTGCGCATATGGGTGAAATTCATCCCCCCCTGGGAAAATTTTTCAATTCGCACACTGACTAATATATACAGTGTATGGTGAACAAGGAGATTAATTATAGAGAAACGTACCACAATTTTACAGCATATACACAACGGACAACTAATTTACAGGCAGAAAAGTACTTATCAGTGTGCACAATTAATTCAACGCAATGGCTCTGTGTTATTTGAGTTGTGTTAAATTTTCCTATATACCTGATGCTACTCCGACTCCATTATACATTAGAGTAAATTGTTAAAATGGCAACGGTTATGTCAACTTTCTGACATGTGACTGGTAGTATGAAGTTATTTTATTAACATACCATTCGTGTTGTTTTGTATACGGTTGCTAAACAATTACGTTTACGAATACACTTTCTTCCTTATTAAAGGGAACTGACTTATGAGAAATAATAAAGTATGAAGCATAATTTTTTATAAATGGTTACGAGGAACGAACTATAGTCGAAGAGTAAGAGGAACATCAATATTTTAATGTTGCAATTTGGCAATCTTGCTTCCTAAATGAAAGAATAGCATCGTAAGATGGCTAGTAAAGCAGTCAAATGCAGCTTCAAATATTCTTGGATTAGTCATATTTTGAATAGTCTTCATGGCGTGAAATGCACCTAAAATAAGTGTAATAAAATCGAAAACAGATGGTTGCACTTCTTTTAATGTAAATTTTGTCAGAAAATTTATAAACTCACAAAACTATTTCCATGATGGATTACAGAAAATATAATGCATTGTTTGTTATCTATACATAGAAAAATGAAAGTGTTTATGTTTGTGACTTCGCACCGCTTGAACTACCCGACCGTTCTCGATCAAATTTTCAACATGGCTGAGGTTCAGACCTGGGAGTGTTTTTATCATTTCACTTTGATGGTGTAACTTAGGGGATAAGGAACTATATAAAAATGTTCGAAAATAACCAATATTAGTATCGAATCCATAGTTTTCGGGGTCGCTGAGATGAAGTGTGAAACTTCTGATGACGTTTAAGTCCAAATTCAGCCCACAATAGTAATATTCAATTTTTATTATCATTTTTACCACATACTTGACATAAGGAGTTGTGCATTTCAAGTTTTTATTTCAATGCATCGAAGCGTAATCAACGCTAGTTTGGTATAAATGTCAAATCTACTGCGTAAAATTTTGCTCATAGCTCAAAATAAAAACGAATACATATTCTGAAAGTCAGTGACTTAGATATTTATTACATATGCACACTAGAAACTGCAGTATAGACGTATCTGTCTGATACACTGGATTTTGAAGAGGCTGTAATACCTATGCTAAGTCATTGTTCATAGCAAATAAAAAGTTTGACTGATGACTGACAAATAATACTGTTATCAATATTAATACCTCAATGCCTCGCGTTTACCATGAGAGGCAAGATGTTACTAACAGCACAGGTATATTGAAAATACATCGTGGAGCTCTTCGTATTGTCACAATCTTTCATTCATTCACCTCGTTCTCCAACAGTGCCGCAGTATTATTTTTACACTACAAGACTAACACCGGCTAAGCCAAACCGGAAACAGCGGACCTTTGGCGGAGAAGTAATCAGGGACTCACTGGCCTCTGTTAAAATTCCATTGTATTACCATTGCCATTGTCTGCTGTGTAAGAGGGGATGCCATTTATTAAAAATTTGCTCCGACGCACTTTTAACCCTTAATAGGGCGCATAAGGAAAAGTTACGTAATAGGGCGCGTGGCGTACAAAGTACCACATACACTCATTTGGTCTCTAAAGTCATATTTACTGTAATTTTTCAGTCCTAAGTTGTTTTTTAAACAATTTATATGTTAAAAACTTTCAAACTTGACAAATTTTTAAACAAAATTTATTTAAACATCATTTTAAGCAGTTACAGGTAAAAAAAAAACTAAAAGTTGGGAAAACGACTTTATTACAAGAAATGAATATAAAATGGAACGTTTGACTGATATTGTGGAACGAAAGTACTCAATTCCTAGTCCATCGTTTGCCCGTAGATCTTCCATACGTGTATGCGAGGACCGCAGCACACCGGCAAGAAATAACAAGCCCATAACAGCATGGATTTCTAATCGGTTATAGTGCGTCCAGTAAGAGAACGTCTCTGACAGCTCGCAGTGACATTGCCACTACTCGCGTGTCAAGGGTTTTTTTCGGTGCCACTGTAGTGGCAATTTAATTAATGGTATAAGACAGAGTGATCGTGGTTGGTAACACTGGTATCAAAGTAGGGGCTACAATGTCCCACCGCATGTAGTAACAAACGTCAGAGACCATCTCTTGTTGGCCGTGCTATAGTCTCTTTAGCGCCCCTTTCAAGAGCATAATTTGCTCTATTTGTCCGTATCCAAACATTGGTGTACTCAACAATTTCGTCAATGAGCGAGTCAGGGAAAAGTAGCTTCCAAGTTTCGTATGGAGTTTTCGTTGCCAAAGCTAGGAAGACGCACTCCTATTCTTTCCGCTCGAATAATATTTTGTCTTCGAACTCTTCCACGTAAATTAGCATCGTTCATGTGAGCATTCCATTCAGTTTCCTTGTCTTTTCCAATTAACACATTCCGGTTTACTGTTCCATCACTATCATCTTCTATTGCAGTTTCTTCATTAGCAGACGTTTCTGACTCCGTATCGTGATCACTGTGTTCTAATTCATCTTCGGACTGATGAGATCCTTCCCCTTCGATGACATCTTCTTGCTCAGGTTCATTAGTGATGGGCCGAATCGAATACAGCGAATTCGATTCATTCGATTCACTCAAGAATTCGGATACCTCGAGTACTACGGAAAAGAATTCGAATTCTTTTTGTATTCGCTTTTGTTACTTTGTGCTGTACTCGTTTTTTCACAATTTATTTTCGAAAAAAAAGTGTTGTTTAATATTCCGTACCACGCTAAATCTCCATCATGAGAATATAACAAATAGCAAAGAATTACACATTTCTCTCTCTTCCATTTCCTTGCCTCCAGCCCGAGAAAGCAACAGACTTCCGCTGCTAACGTTGACTACAATCACAATGCGAAAGCTGCAAAGCAGACAGAAGACTCGGATACTGTAGTATTCGAATTCACCTGCAGTGTTACCAATTCAGTCATATTTTAGGTTATCTATTTTACCCTACATCTTAGTCCAGCTACAAGAAATGATGACTTTTATTCTTTTACAGGGTTTCTAGACCTCATTTTTTTCTGAATATAAAAGCGAAAGAAACGATCCCTAACATACAATAGCAAATAATTATTGACTTTCGCTTTAATTTTTTCTTCCCTTCTTTTTTTTTCTTGCAGCTATCGTTGGCAATATTGTTCCCGCTGCGCCTGCGCAAGAGTGCTTGAATCGAATACACCGAATACACTAGGCCTGGCCGTACTCCATGCAGAAGAAAGAAAGCGATAAACAAATAAACAAAACGTTATACACATACCCATTGCTCCTTGCCCTTCCTCTTATATAGTAATTTGCCGACTCGTACCTGTCTGTATTTTATACAAATTCATTAATTTTTAGCCTGAGAACAGCTCTTTGTTTGGACAGACAGGGATAATATAAGCATGATTGGAGCAACTGTGCTGACATTCCGTAACAATAAAAGCGTTTATAAAATGTGTGAAGATTTACGACTTAAATTATTTCATTTTTATTTATACGTTTAAGATTTTTTTTATCAAGTTCACAAAAATTGCTGAAAAAATCAAATTATGTACAGGCACATAGTCAGTTAAAAGAGTAGGTGGACTGCCTCCCCTTAAATTTTCTTAGCCCCTTAAAAATCTATCTTTTCATGTGTAAATAGGAGGTATAAAAATCGTGATATTTATTATGTGGTTGGCGATATGATCAGAAGTAATGAGTTGCCATGGCTCAGACGGTAGCGCATCTTACGAATCAGGTCCAGATTCATATCCCGGCCAGGATACTACAGACTTTCTCGCATTGTTCCTATGCCTGGCGCTCTGAGATGCATTCAACCTTCTATCAAATTGAGTGCCAGCGTCGCGCCGTCGTCTTGGTATTCCTGGGCACCTTCGGAAGATAAAGGTGGTCTACCGTGAGATTGATCATCCCACCTCACTTCGTACCGTAGGTCGAGAATATATTAGGCGTGTGCTAGTTGCACAGTTGATATCTTCTATTTATCTCACATGCCTACTAATCCAATATTTGTGAAACCAAATAACCATTGTCATGCACCCATTTCTTCTCTGAAGGCCTGTTAATGAATGAAGGAATAATTCTTTTTTTCTCTCAACACAAAATTTTCTTTTTTCTATTAACCATAAGAAACGAAAGAATGTAACCTGTCTTGAACTAACCACACTTCACTCGCTACCACTTGCTCAGCATTAATTCGCGTAAAAAGAAAAAGAGGAAAGAAATATAACCAAGATGTTTATGGAGAAATAGGAAAAGAGCGTCAAATTCTCTCTTCACTTCAAAATACTTACTTACTATCAAAGCAATCTGGTTCTGTATTGCCCTGCAAAAGTACATTTACATGCCTTCACGGATACGGAAACTGTATTTGAAATGTTTCCACTTTATCTCAAAATGCGCGAATGATTCATTTTTACTCACAACTGCACCTTAATCGATCTTTTACTTAATTTAAGATTATCAGGGATTCTGCCAGACCTCCCTAATTGTGGAGTGTCACTCCTTCAAATCAACTTTCTTTTCAAATTTAAATCGTCGAGCAGACACTTCAACTTTAAAACTGTTTCTGTTGAAATATTTTACTAAGATTGCAAAACTCTACTTCGGATTTACAATCCCCCCTTCCCCTCCCAAAACAAAATCTTAACTGCGTGCACCATTGAAAACATACGTGCTGCTGCAACACAACCTAGATTTCAGAAATCTAGGTGGTGTTGGCTGGTCCCGTGAAAGCGTCTTTCGTCGTTATCGGAGAATACCGGTATAAGAATGCTAGCCCGACCATGCTGAGAGATTTCCCTGAGTCACACTAGGTGAATGTTGAGTGGTACATTAAAATAAGGCAATGATCGTAATTTCTGTCCCCGGAGCGACGTTAATTCTGAGATAACTGAGAAGTTGCAAAGTTTATATTGCTCGGAATTTTCATTGATTTCCATTAAATGTAATGCATTTATAATCAATCCGGTTTATTTTTTCCAAAGAGATATAATCATTTAAGTTGCTCGTATTTGCAAAATTTTACTATGCTACTACTCAATTCATGTAAATGTTGTAAAATAATATTAATTCGCATTAATTACTAATAACATACCCTCTAATATTCTAGGAAGGTATATGCAAGAAGAAAGCATTTTTCCATTTGTAATTCGTAATATATAAAATTGGTTGCAAAGTTGATGTCAAGCTCGTACTAATGTCCAAAGGACAAGTCGCGAGACTGCATTACAGTGTTGAAGTCATTCATGTTTAAGGGGGGCCTGAGCCCCCTAGACTATATATGTGCCCGCCCTAGAATATCTATACATATGCATTGAAATATTTGCTTTTTCTGTTTATTTTTCTCGGAAATAAAGTCTTAAAAACAAAGTTTATTGTTTTTATCTCTGTATATACAAGAGTGCAGGTGGAGCATCGAGCCCGGTTCCTCAGTGTTCACCTAGCTTAATTTTCCTTGGTCAGTGGAGCTTAGTTTATCCATTTTTCCAGCGTTCGTGTATGATGTGTGCCAAAAAGGTCAAATTGAGAGGGGGTTTGTTCCCCCTTTGTGGCGGTCGGGTACAAATCTCATTTCTCCCCCCCCCTAAAAACACATTTTAAATCTGATTATTGGGAGGCATGTACCACACCCCGAAGGACATCACTCGGGATTTGCGCCAGTGTGATTATCTCACAAAGACTCGTACTGCTGCCTTTCTCATCCCTATTCCAGGAAGAGTAATCGCCGAAGGACATAATCTATCAGACGTGACGGTCTGACGCCGAAGTTACAGGCTTTGGTAACGAATTTTTTTTTTTTTTTTTTTTTAATGCGGAGAATATGATAACAAAGATGTTAATTTTGCTATTTTTATAACAATGTAACTAAATGGAACTTAATGTATAGGATAGTTTTAAATTGGCATAAATGATTTCAAAATAATGTAAATGACTGTTCTTTCATCTAATTGAAATATAGGTATTTTTATTACGTTTTTCTCCTATCAGTGACACTAGCGTCCAGATGTACTGTCAGCGACAAAGGTTCTTTCCTTTCGGTGAAGTTTCTTTCGTTTATAAGTTTCAAACGAATTTACTAATTTGAGTTTTTTTTTTTTTTTTTTTTTTGTAATTTGCAGAAAATCACGCCATCTCTAATTTAGTGAAAACTGTACTCAAATCATTTCCAAAGCTATTCGCAGAAGGAATTTTTATTTAAGGGAAAGAACTTTTGTCACTGACTGTAGATCTCGAAGCATTCACTTCAAGCATGGTGTTTTGCCACTTGTATTCGATTCACCTTACGGTAGGCCTATTACAAATTAAGTATTTAAAAATATTTATTTATTTATTTAATTTACCTTTTCCACATTCTCGTTTAGCTACAAGTATTCTTTATTCTTTCGCAGTGATTGATCTAGTCCTTTTTTTATTGAGAAATTAAATTAAAGAACTATTCTTGGCTTAATACTTTCTCTCTTGTAATTTATCTATCGTTGGTAATATTGTTGTCGTTGCGCCTGTGCAACACTGCGAATTCGGGTAAAGAATTCGCTTCTTGAATCGAATATACCGAATACACTAAGCGCTGTGCCTCAATAATAGCAGAAGTAAAAACTTGGTTTATTCAAGTGTTCCCATCCGCCTTGACCTACTTGTCAACGTCTCCTACTGTTTGCAAAATTATCCCTTATTGTCAAGGCAGCAAGGTTCACTCTCGTGCAGTACAAGAAACAATAGTTCAATATCCAACCAATCCACTTCGCGCGTGAAAGAACCCTCCTGAAATACTCTCTCTGTCTATCCCCATCTCTTTCCGTGAATTCGAATTCACCGAGTTCTTCAGAGTCCAGCTATCCGAGCTTATAGAGGGAAGACGTTGTTTCAACCTCATCTTGTCTTTAATAAATTCAATAAATATTGTTGCACCTACTTTCTAACTATTTAGCCAGTCTCCTGTGAACATTGATAATGAATCGTGAAACAATAATAAACAACTGCGTGTATTTGTACCGAAGCTACCATGAAAACGTTCGAATACAAATAATTTATTACTATTTCTTCAATCATTTCCCCATAAATCCCTTAAGGTGATTATGAATGTGCAATATTAATTGGTCACACACACACACACACACACAATATATATATATATATATATATATATATATATATATATATATATAGACTATATATATAATATGGTGTATTCGTAGTATTCGAATTCGAATTCGATTCGTTTGTACAGTATTCGAATACGTATTCGATTCGCTAAAGAATTCGATTCAGCCCATCACTAAGGTTCATTACTTCTACTATCATCTTCGTTATTTGCAAACAAATGTCTACGCAAAGTCTCTATACCAGGTTCAGCATTTCTTTCTTCTTCTTCGATTTCTTTTTTGACGCTATCAAGTAAAGAAAGCAAACGATTTCTTTCTTCATTTTCCATTGAAGCCAAAATATCTTTACCACAAAATTCTACAAAGTAATAGGTCTATTTACAGATTCAAATTATAATACATTAAAAACACACAACACAAGGCCACATGAAACGCAAAACAAGACGATTTCACTAAAACAAGTACATAAAAAGTTTGTAAAAACAGTGTCGGTGTAAGGCGCGCGGCGTACAAAAGACAACACTGCTTCCTAAAACGCCTAACCTAGCCAGAGCTGAGCGTCAAACGTGTTCTCTCTCTAAGGGTCAGGTAGAGGGGTAGTGGGGGGTAGATAGGGTGGGGGTGAGCGGCGTGGGTGCCGAATTGTGTTTCATACAATACTAAAAGTATTTGCTGCGGAGCTTTGTACACCGTGCGCCCATGCGCCCAGATCTTTCCCAAATCTGGAAACCCTTTTATGAATTTTAAAGCAGTAGTCACAAATGCAAGTGTGTTTATCATACACTTCTAAGAGATTTTATCACATTTTTTGTTATATTTTACGAAAGTTCATTTTAATGTTCATTTGATTAACAGCTCAACTGTTTAGAAATTAGGATATGATCCGAACTTTATGATTGAAAGTTTGAGTGTACGGGGAAGATCCTTATTCATGATTGGTTCCCATATTATTAACTATTGATGGATATATATTGATACAAGCATGACCATCGAAGTTCTATAAAGGTAACCAAGAAAGTTTCGTCGCTTTTTGTGGAGGTCTGTGTTCAATTGGCCCTCACACCGCGACTTGAATGCGAATGGAGATAAGGAGGTCAGTTGTTGGTGTGGGTATATCCAGCATACTACCTGGTTGTAGCAGTTCAGTTACATCGTGAACTTCCGTAAGGATGGAGTGAACATAGGACCTCCACAGAGCGTCATAAAAGCATGTATGGTGTACGAGTTCAAACTGGGGTCAGACCCAGCTGCAGCTTGGCAGAAAATATGCCAGGCCTTTGGTGAGAGTGTCGTGATTACGCGGACAGTGCAGCGGTGGTTTAACAAGTTTAAGGACAGTGACGAAACACTCGAAGACCCACCACGTACCGGAAGGCAAACACATGTACAGAATGAAGATCTTGAGGCAGCAATTGAGGTGAGCAGTGGCCAGACATGCGAGGAACTGGGAGGTACAATTCAATGTGAGTGGAAAAACCATTCGGAAGTACCTCCATCAACTTGGGAAGCACTACAAGTTGGGTCGATTAGTCCCACAAGATTTGACTCTGGCCAGAAGGCAATGTGAGCAGACACCTGTGTTTCTTTGCTGTCTCGCCTGAGGAAGGAACCATTTCTGGACAGCGTGTTGGCATGTGATGAGACGTGAGTCCTGTACGAAGGTCCACGGCGCCGTCATCATTGGTTAGTATCCCATGAACGGTTCTAAAAAAGCCGAAACCTCACTGCACCAGAAGAAAATTCTTCTGTTTGGTGGACTCTCGCGGCATCGTGCATCGAGAACTGCTACCAGCTGGTCAGAGCATTAATGCAAGTGTTTACTGTCAGCAGTTGAACTGTGCTTAAGAAAAACTCAAAACTCTGGAGCCAGCACTTCTGAATCGGAAAGGGGTTCTGTTAAAGGACAACGCTAAGCCACACGTGGCTAGGATGACCCGGGACACCATTCTACGCCTTGAATGGGAAACACTATTGCATCCGTTATACTCCCCGGATATTGCACCGACCAATTATCACCTGTTCCATTCCTTGGACAATCACCTTAGAGGACGCCAGTTCAAATCCCTAATAGAGGTGCAAAATGCACTCGATATCTTCTTCACTTCACGGTCCAACAAATTCGACAGCAATGGAATCCATGGCCCTCCAGAACGTTGGCAGAAGGTAGTCGATGTTGATGGGAACTATCCTTGATCTTCCAGGTACGTCTTAGGTAACATCGATGTTCGACGATGGTGGGTGTAAAAACGACAGAACTTTCTTGGTTACCTTTATAAAAAATCACTCTAAAAATATTTAAGTATACATTATGATCATAAAAAAGAATACGAAAGCATTTGATAAATAATCAAATGATCTCTCTCTCTCTCTCTTTTTCTCTTGTTGTATTTCAAAGTAGATGACCTAATCTAAATAGATCTGGTGCCTTATATCCATGCTTTTTGCCAAACTTTGTACGTCTTCTCTTGGTAGAAAGAGGGAATATTCCTCAAATTAGGTTCGAGAGCAATTTAAGGTAGGCTTCCTCTACAGTACTGTTTTATACTGCCTTCTGGTACACTACTTTCATACGTAATCGGATATTCGCGAGTGTCTCTCCTTTGGCTACAGCCCTGATCATGTATAGAACCTCCAGAAATCATTCAATTCTTCGTTTTAAAAATACTTCATATGCAGGTTTATGCATATCAAATGTTAAGATCATATACAACGTTAGGAAAAACGTATTCACAAAAGTTAGTTCGCTGGAATTTAGCTCGGCCCTTTCCAGCACTGAGTTGATATGAGACGTGTATCTACAGTTTTAGGTAGAAGTTAAACCACTGTAATATGTTCAAATTTCATTGGTGTCCCTCTGGGAACAAAATGCGGGCCCTGCACAACATAGGCGGGCGCGCTAACTACTAGACCAGCAAGTAGGGTTATTCAAAAGAAAGAATTGGGGTTTAAGAAAAAAAATTATCTACACTTTCCTATTTAAGAAGTTTTTAATGAAGAAATTTGCAAAATCTAATAGATAAACATTTATAACAAACATTGATAACACTTAAACGTTGTTAAATATGTTTACAGAACAGAAGATTTTGTAGAACAAAACAATGTTCGAAATATCCTTCTTTGCAGACACGCTAGACGTTCATATGTAATCTGGTTTTATGCCTGACGGGCCAAACTGTTTGTTTAACTACACAAAGTTTACTATTCAGCCATTCCACGAAAAGTAGGAATTTCACGAGGAACGTTGACATGAAATCTGAAGAATAATGCTATCTACACTGGAGTTGATCATCCTTATATTGTATAAAAACAACTTATTTGTGCATTTATTGTACCTCTTTGTTATATATTTGTATCACTAAATAAAACTGTTCGCGCATAGTCAAAGTTTCGTTCAAATATAATGAATTTGGATAGCTTGTATCAATTTAGTGGACGAAGTAAAGTAACATATTCTTGGGAGGAACGAAAGAAGCTCACTTGCATTTTTCAAGAAAGCAATAAATATTGTCAAGGCAGGTACTGTTTTAAACTTATACAGGTTTTGATGTGTAACAACACGATTACAACAAATATTGATTAATTCATATAAAATGGAACATAGGTGTGTTATTTGCACCAAACGTGCGGAGAGTAATGATGAAGACGTAACTAATGCCTCATCTACAATAACTAGTTTATAAATATAATATTTCCTTTTTAAAAGGTGTAACGGAGGTTACATGTCTTGAATTGACACTGACACGATGTAACCTCCGTTACACAAACGAATGATGTAAATTCGTGTACAATCGAAACAATAGATTTCTTAGTCACATTAAACCTTCAGAACGTAATAATAAAGGCACACAAATTAATTCTGCACAAGAATTCTGTGACCATGCTGCCAATTTGTCTAAAACTGTTAATGTGTTTTTTATACTTGATATCTCAAGCTGATGTTGAAGAAACGGCTCGCCTCTTCCTGAACAAACGTTGGATATCATTGGAATACACAACTTCCATCACTTTGAGAAAATGGATGAAAATAATATTTTAATTGGTCTTACCGCAACGTCCAACTTAATCAAATTACATGTTTCTTCGAGATCGACTGAGCAACCAGCCATACAAACACTACCTCAAAGACATTTAAAGTATAGTGATGTTTACACTGATGACGATGATGATAGTAACACATTGTCTAGAATACAAATGAACTATTCTGATGTTCTTGAGCCATCAGTTAAAAAACCTGTATCGGAATTCGAACTCTCAGCACATAATACAAAGCCAGAAACTTAGGTCCTGATTGATTTCAAGTAAAATTGCCTATATATGCAGGCATCTGTCAGACTGAATGTGAAGATGATGAAGTCCTGATGGCATTTCTAAAATTGTGTGGAAGTGACGGTACATTGTTTCAGCTTGATGAACATAATGAAAAGTATGTTAGTTACGAGCAAATAGACAAAATTTTACTTCTGCAAAGCTGTAGATAATAAGAAACAGGATATTGTACAAATTTTCGCATCAATTTGATGTATATGAAAAGTGAATATTTCATTAATATCAACCGATCTTCTAGAAACAAACTTTAAAACTTGATGGAGTATATTTATTTCTGTTAATTATTTTACGCAAGTAACAGTTTCATATGTTTTTCTTCCGTTACGTGAAGTTATTTTGTATCTTATGTTCTATAATAGTTTTTAATACTTTCCAACTTCACTGCACAATATTTTGTATTGCTCTTGAGTGGAAATCATGAGCTTGGTATCAGTTATCAATAGACTGGTTGTCTTATTTGTGCTATGTAATGCACTTTTCTTTACACCCACGATTTTAGTATTACAGAGATCTCGTCTTGCAAGTCTTTGTCTTGCTTGGTATTAGTATTAGACGTTATATATATGTTATAGACTGCCTACAGTTGTATGTATGATACAAATAATTATTGTATTAACATAAACCGATTTATATTACGATATAGTACCTCAGGAGTAGTTCAGTCACTGTTCTCAAATTACTTGTAATCTTCGTTACAAACCACGTTTAACCTCCATTACACAAGAAACATATCAGAAATAAATCAAATATTATTTTTTCTCCTCACAACTGTGCTTTCAGTTCATAGTTTTACCTTTTAATAAACAGAAAAATCGAACGGCAATAGTTTCGGTGCTACAAGAAACCAGAGTTCTGATTGCAAGAGTACAAAGAGTTAAACCTGTTCCCAAAAAATGTAACCTCCGTTACTCAACAAATAACGTTTTTTCTCCATAACGATGTGATATTTCCACATGTATCTTTATAGTTTAAATGGTGGTATGGGTATTTATTGTTTGGTCTATAACAACACGGACAACACAAGTTTTATTTACATAATATATCACTTTGCAGTAGTAAAAGTGTAACCTCCGTTACAAATGGAATGGCTGTATTTCGAATTCGTACGGAGATCATTGAACCCTCTCCCTCTTGGACTCTTTTTATCACACAATAACCTCTACATATTGAACAATGGTTTGCCAATTGGAATCTTAAATATATTAAATTAATTTGAGTAGATTTTCCTCAATTAATTAACTCATAAAAGAGGAATAATGTCATTTGGCCCTTTGTCGATAATTTTAGGTAACGAATAATGTTAGTAATGAAACAAAGAAATGTAAATTTCTAAACCAGATTAATAAATGAATTTTATTTCAAACTCAATTACTTTTAGAATTCTACATGGATTGTTTTTCTTTCTTTCAGTTTTATGAGAAATATTCTGGTCAGTTCAAGAATATGGTGGCAGAAATGTCAACTGTATATTGCAAAACATATCTGAACGACATTATAAATTGGAACTTTGGCATAACGTAAGTAAATACTAACTGTGAAGGTTATGTTTATGAACTATTTTAGGGAAACGCTTATAGCCATTTTTAGCTTATAACAAATGGAAATAATTTCTTTAAACCACATTTTGAGATGTAAAATATGAGCTGCATTAGAATAGAAACAGTGGTGAATCATATTGGCTTCTAAATGTGTTTCTTTATTTGTTTATTTAGAAACTTCGTGTAGACCAGACGGTACAAGGCCGCTTTAGAATTTACAAGAATTTCTGGAAGACATCGATCAAGAAATATCATGTATCATAACTTTCGATTATAGCAAAGCACAACATTTTGCTGTAAAAATTTAGTTTCTCTACATCAGCTGCTAAGTGAATCCAAAATTATTTATGCGACCGAAAACAGTATATGGTAGTTGCCAACTTAGTTTCTGGTCAGCGTAATCTCTCTTGAGGGGTTCCACAAGGTAGTGTTTTAGGGCTTCTTCTTTTCTGTCTTTATGATAATGATTTACCACAATCTCTATAACACTATGAATATCACATGTATGCGGATGATGTTCAATTGTATCTATCTTCTTCACTAAGGCAAATAGATACATGTATAACAAAGATGAACGAAGACTTGAGTAACTTGGATAATTGGTCAGCAGATAATTGTTTGATTATAAATCCAGTCAAACCAAAGTCAATTTTAATTACTTCCAAACGTGCGACTACGTTAATAGATGTTTCACTTGTTCCCAATATAACTTTAGACAGCGTAAATATTCCCTACCCTTTCTCTGTGAAAAATCTTGGCAAATATATAATTTAATAAATTAACACATCATGGAAGAAGGTTTTTGGAGTTCTTCATTCTTTCAGTCAAAAACTTTTTCACCAATGCAGTTGAAAAGACTCTTGTTCAAACGATAGTGGTACGTGTGACACTAATTTAACTGACGCTGATATACATTTACAAAACCGTTTGCAGCGGGTACAAAATGCTGCATACGTTTTATTTTTACTTTAAAATTCTCTGATCACGTAACGCCATTCTTGGAAAAGCTACAATGGCTGAAGATGCAGCAACGGCGTAAATTGTACTCGGTTGTACTGCTCTATAAAACTTTTACAGAACCTTCTTACCTCATAAAACACCATTTTTTAAGTGATTATTGTGACATGGACACAAGATCATTTTTTAACGACCAGCTTGCAATTCATCTTCATAGATTTACTTATTTCTCGAAATCATACATACTTATCATGATTTGTCGTAAATGCTTTGCCAACCTTGATACGTGAGTCTAGCTCTGTAGCGTATTTTCAAAGAGCAGTTTACAATTTATTGTTATCGAAGCAGGGTTGAATGGACACAGAGACAGAAGAACCAATAAAGAACCTCGTCGTAAGGATATAAAACTTAACATTTATTACATATTGTAACACGTATGTATGCATTGTTTTAGTGTGGCCCTATAATATTTGTGTTGTGTATGTGTGTGTAAGTGAGCACTTGTTTTCTTCCTTGTAATTTATTTTTACTTTTTTTGTTACTTTAAACTATAACTTTGAATTTTGTATCATATTTAGGTGGTTGATAAGGCTTCATATATAGCGTTAACCTCGACATGTAAAACAAATCGAAATAAATCAATAATAAATAAATAAAATAATTTCGTCCAATTTGCGGACTCAATTATAAAAAGGGATAGCAACAGCAGAAAGAGAAGAAGAGAAAAGCATCCATCATTAGAATCAAAAAGTCACCAAGATTTTTAGAACATAACAAATGCTTGACATATCCTTTGCAGGCACGGCAGACGTTCATCTGTAATCCAGTTTTATGTTGGACTGACCAATCTGTTTGTTTAGCAGCACAAAGCCTACTATTTTGAGTTTGTACGATGATCATTGAATCATCCCTTTGGAATCTTTCTGACACATTCAAGCACGTCAATAGCTATCTTTGACGTGTAAACACCGTAACATTGCTACTACTGGTGAAGAAAACACATAATTACTGCGCAACGCAATGCAATGTGCTCTTATCCTACGAATAATGACATTTAATGACGTGTTTCTCTTACAAGTTGGTGTTTTTGTCTTGGTTATTTTCTTTTGAGTCTGAAAAGCCCATAAGAAGTTATAATACATCACTCTATTCTCCTGGTAAGACTAACAAGTAGACCTCATCACTTCGCCGTTGCGTTAGCAAAAGGAAACAACTACTGTCCTAGAGTAGGGCTGAATATAAGATATTGACAAAAATTTTAGCTGCTAATGAACACTAGAAATATGGGAAAACGAAATAGAAACATGAATGTGGGAAAGCCATCTACAATATAATTTGATAGTTGCAAGACCGATATTTTTTCGAAATAGATGGAGGAACAATAGTTATGACTTCAACTATGTAAATAAAATTAGGAGGAATGTTTGTATAGCATTCCGGATCATGACCGCCATCTTGAAATCCACCATATTGGATCGACGTTAACTTTTTCAAATGGGAAGAGGGCCATGTAAGGTATCAAGCAACAATGATTTATTCCACCCAATCTCATACACTAATTAGTTTGTCCATATCTAGAACTGTTTACAACTTACAGTTCTTTGAATGTTGAAAAATTCATTGTTTGTGGCAGATAAGAGATAACTACAGTGGCAATGAACATAGCTCTAGAGACAGCATTCTAACAGAACAAAATTACGGCAATGCAAGAAATGCAGGCCCTCAGCATTCATAAAGTGATTCTGACCTCGCCAATTCGTGTGCGTTTGTACATTCAAACTGAAACTATAAGCAGTAGGGGCAGCACGATGAAGAGAATAGCAACATTGGCTGCCAACGTCATTCCTGGTCGTAACAGCTACGGTATAAGGTAGGAGCTTACGTGCATCGTGTACCAGTTTACAGCGACAAACTCTTTTGTAAGAAGACAAGTGCAGGAAATATTTATTCTCACTGTCAGTTCTACCCGTGAACTCGGAATTGTTTGAGAAATAGCTATTTCATTTATTGTATTGTGTCTGTAATTCTACGAGGTGCGTGCGTGTATGTGTTAGGAAGAGTGTGTGCAGGCAACAAATATGGACTAAAAAACGACACGACATAGCGTTAAATAAGGCAAACGTTGTCATGTACCTCTTGCAGCAGTTGCAGACATTACGGTTCAAGCACAAAGCAACTAATATATCAGAACAGGAAAGAGCAATCGCAGATGACATAATTGGATTCCTAGCGGATGAAGAACTGGAATTCGAAATGGAATATACTCTGGATGTTCTAGAGGAGGCACATCATGAGATAAACTATCAAGAAGATAGAATGGAAGCGGAAGGGGGTAATCACACAACAGATTCCGAAGATGCCGACAGAACACCAAATGTCCAAGAAACGCGACCATCACCAGCGAAACGCAAGAAAGGCGCTTCACTCTCAGTTGAGAAGACGAAACAAATTATTAACTACAAGACACAACATCCAAACCACATTAAAAAGACAATATGTAACCGATTTTGCATTAGCGAGTGGACCTACGATCGTGTTGTTAAGAAAAAAATAAAAGACTATCACGCGAAGACAAGAGTTCCCTTTTACGGAAGACATTGTACGTGCAGTTTATCCATGCACGTGAAGTACTTTTGAAACGGTATCAGACAGTGATCTTCAGCGAATGGCATGCCACATTGAGCGTGATATTGAGTATGAACAGTTTAAAGCCTCGGAGTCCTGGCTACTGAACTTCAAACGACATTATAATATCGGGCTACGGAAAGTGGCAACCTTTAAAACACTTCATCATGAGCGCCAGCCACACCTAATGAAGACTGCTGAAGACTACGTTAATGGCATCAAACAGACGTTGCCTAATTTTGAGTTTAAATATGTCTGTAATGCTGAACAAAGTTGTTTTCAATTTGAAATGCATCGCCCGAAAACTTTGGATATAAAAGGCAAAAGGAAAATTGAGGCCCTTGCAATAAATGTAAATGCTGTGACACATTCCTACCCAAACATGCCTTTAATTAATTTAAAGGAAGAGTTAGTTGGTAAGCTGTTCATTGTTCTCCAGGAAAAGAACGGAATATTGTCTATTACATTGCAGACTGGATTTAATAAGTTAGTGCAGAAACTTGGCAATATATATGTGACAGCATCAACATCTGGTAAAATGGGATTACATGAACTGCGAGAATGGTATGTGAATTGCTATTGGCCGAATGCAGGTAGCAGGAATTTACTTATGGTGGATAGCTGGGCATTATGAAGAGGTGCGACGTACAACAGCTTCACCTGGGAAATCAGTGGAAGTGCGACAAATTCCAAAAGGTACCACCGGCATAATTCAACCTTTGGATGTATTTTTTTATACAATACAAAACATATTGGCGCACCATATGTGATTATGCAATAAAGGACCAAAATTTCCATTCAAAACTGCATGACAGAGATACTATTGTCACTCTACATTCCCTTGTGTACAATCAATTTCAGTCTCCTCGCTTCACATGAATGATTCAATATGCAGTTTGTAAATCAGGATATATTAATGATCCGATCGAATGTTTCGAGGTGCCGAAGAAGTATGCTTTTAATATTCCCGGCATTAACTTTTGTGATATTTGTAAACCTTTATTTTTATTAAATGTTCATGGTGCTCTGCAAAATTCTGTTTTGACCATTTTATGAATGCTGAGGACTTGCATTTCTCGCATTGCCGTAACTTTGTCCTGCAAGAATGCTATCTCTGGAGCTATGTTCATTGTCACTATAGTTATCTGTTGTCTGCTACAAGCAACGAATTTTTCAACATTCAAAGGACTGTAAGTTGTAAACCGTTCTAGATATGAACAAACTAATTAGTGTATGAGATTGGGTGGAATAAATCATTGTTGCTTGATACCTCACATGGCCCTCTTTCCATTTGAAAAAGTTGACGTGGATCCAATATGGCGGATTTCAATATGGCGGCCGTGATCTGAAATGCCATACTAACATCCCTCCTAACTCGATTTACATAGTCGAAGTCATAACTATTGTTCCTCCATCTATTTTGAAAAAATATTGGTCTTGCAACTATCAAATTATATTGTAGATGGCTTTCCCACATTCATGTTTCTATTTCGTTTTCCCATATTTCTAGTGCTCATTAGCAGCTAAAATTTTTGTCAATATCTTATATTCAAACCTACTCTAGGACAGTAGTTGTTTCCTTTTGCTAACGCAACGGCGAAGTGATGAGGTCTACTTGTAAGGACATATATCCAAAATTCAACAGGTTTCGGAGTGCTAAGCAAGGACATTAGCTATCCAGCTACGTCAGATTTTTGAAAAGTATAATAGTAAACTTCTGGCGTCAAAATTGAGTCAAGATGGGATTTAGTTGAATCGACATTACTTGCTGAGGGATTCATAGCGATATATAAAATTAGATGCCGAACTTCAGCAATCATGTAACAAGCACATTCATTTTCTGAAACAACCCGTCGCTCTTCTTGACTATGTTTAAAATTCATTATTATTATTATTATTATTATTATTTTAATGAAATGTTTCCGTTCATCTATTTGTCCAAAATCAGAAGTTGGTGAACGCGAAACTGAAAACCAATTTTGCAATCTATTTTCTTCACTTTAACATAGAGGTCCGCACTGGCTCAGGTCGAGCCCACGGGCCGGATTCGGGCCAACAAAGCATATATTACTTCGGGCCCGGGCAGTAAATTTTTAAATATACAACCATATTTTTCGAGCCTTTCTGGGCCTAACTTTGTAAATATACTATACAGCGATATTTATTGGACTATTCTTTCTGAAGAACTTTTAAAACACAACTGCAAAATTAAACCTGTTATTGCTGCAAATAAAGATGCAATTTTGCGTTAATTATTAAGTTTCTGTAATTCGGGCTCATTTGATTATCGCATGAGCTCGGGCCAAGCTCGGGCCTAAATGCTAAAACATATTTCGGACTCGGGTCGGGTCTCACATTATAAATTTACGGGCCGGGCCAGGCCCGGGCAATAAATTTCGGCCCGTGCAGATCTCTACTTTAACATTCCTTAACCTTACTGTATGATAACGGTAAGTTCCGCAATCTCACATAAGTTTTCTTAAAGTGGAAAAAGATATAAATTGAAGTAAACTATTTTGAATTTGGTTTTAGTTTTCTCCTTCCAACTGCAGACTTAATTATATTATAATACAATATTGCTTAATGATATGCAATATTCATCTGTGTTGTAAAGCAACCCTTGTTTGATCCTACATCACGTAAATATCCACTGAAGAAAATCGTCTACGTGACTTATCTCTGGATTATTCGATTTCCTTGTATTATCTTCATTCCTCCTTTATTTTGTAGCATTTATAATATATTTTAGTCTTTAGAATGTAACCAAAGAATGTTAAATATTTTATGCGTGTATTATAATAGTAAAACATCCTGATTTCACGTAATGAATTGTACCATTTTGAATGTATTTCAGGAATCAAAATGTTATCTTCTGGAAAGTGCTACCGTGTCCCGTTAGTTGGCCTGAAAGTGATACCTGTGTTTCAGTCAATTTCTCTGTATCTTTGATGACAAAAACTAATGAATACCAAATGATGAAACCTCATCTTGAGAAAATGTGGGAATTATACAATACGAACATAACGCAATCAGTAAATATGAACGTTAGTATTAAATTATTTCTTTCTGTTATTATTTAGATGACATATCTCTTTTTAAATAATGATTATTACCTTACAGAGTGAGAACTTACTTAAAAAGCACTTACAACTGAATGAGACTTCTTCCATTCGATTACGTACTAAAATTCATACATTCGTATGTAGCAAATGTATAACTACTTTTTAGCTAAGACTTTGATGTTACTTTTAACACCAAGGCCATATGCTGCTTGTATCTAGAGTTAAGTTTAGGGTCCTCACAACACAATGCTCCACTGCCAATATATCCGCCGTACTAAATGGAACAATGATCATTTAGCAAGAGAAGTGTTTTTTTTTTTTTTTTTTTTAGTTCTTACAATTTATATGGTTTACCCAACATTGTTAGGGTCGTCAAGTCTAGGAGGCTTAGGTGGGTGGGTCATGTAGCTAAAATGGAAGAAAGTAGAAACGCTTTCAAAGTCTTGACTGGAAGACCAATCGGAAAACGACCATTAGGAAGACCTAGGCGCAGATGGGAGGACAATATTAAGATGGATCTCGCAGAGATTGGCATACAAAGTATAAACTGGATGCAGTTAGCTAAGGATAGAAGTCAGTGGAGAGCCTTTGTGAACGCGGCATTGAACCTCCGGGTTCCATAGGCCATAGAGTGAGTGAGTTAGTTAGTTTAGTTCTTTCAATAATGATATTTGCGTTTGGACTATGGAGTTTTCCCGATAAAAAATTACAATGAAACACTGAACGAAATTGTTGTTAAATTATACCCTATACCCACCATGTTGAATGATAGGTGATCAATGATAAAATTAGATTACAGCATAAATACGAGTGGGCGCAATGGTGTTTGTAATAAGTTGAGGAAAATTTGTAAAAAAGAAGAAGAAGAAGAAGAAAAACTTCTACACCCTGTTTAGACTAATAGCGCCAAGTGTGGCGATAATAATAAGTAAATTGCGAGCTGTATCGAGAGGGAATGGTCATCAAACCGATCATCAGCCACTTTTAGACTGGTCATCAAACCGATGTATTCAAAATTCTGAATTATACTAACTAGGGAAGTACATGAAGTGGTACGCGGGAATCTGCATGTGTTATATATCGTTAGAAAGGTCACGCAGAGTATACTTCACATGTGAAATATCTCGCTTGAGTGGGGCCTGTAGGGGGCGCGGCGGCCATTTAAAGATCAGAACAAGGTTCGCTCCGAAACACCAGAAAACGTGGATAAAATAAGAAGCTATGGCGTAATTGTTTTGAGACGTGGTATATATAGGTTTGAGAAGTAGCTAAATACGAATCTGACACCAAATGTTTACAAATCAAAATGGCGGATCCAACATGGCGGATCCAACATGGCGGACACAAATTAAAAAGAAACATGCTATGAATCTGAAATCAGGTATATGGAGATATTCGACGTCGCTGTGTAGAATCGGATGCTAAAAGTGTAAAATTCAGTATGGCGGACAAAATGTAAAACACTGCTGGAACTGAAAGCAGGTAGGTAGAGGCCTTAGCGAATTCAATGTTAAAAGTGCAAAGTGCAATATGACGCATCTAATATGATGGACAAAAGGTGCAAAAGTACAAAATAGACATATGAGTATCGAGACGAGCCTGGGCTCCGTCTCGATCCTCTCGATTTGGAAAAGCACACAAGATCGAAATTATTCTCGTTATCAGTACCACCCCTACTACGGAGAGTGAACATTTATCATACATATTGCTTACAAGTGTACATGACATAATGTGAAACCGGGAAGACAGTTATGGAAGCATAACGATATTTTAAACGCTTACTTTTCGCTGTCATTGTTCGAATTTTCAGATGGTATATGAAAATAATTGCAACATACCCTACAGAGGCCATTCAATCGAGATATTACACATGTGAAGAGTAGTCGATGCAGCTTTTCAACGATATATAAAACATACCGATCTCTGCGTATCTCTCCGGCGACGGGGGAAGGAGTTGGTAGTAAAATAATTATTGCCTATGATTGCAATCTGTTCATATCATAAAACTTTCATGTGCACTACAAAACCTGCCCTGCATTCTGTGCCTCAATGTTGGCATGATTGCATAGCAAAACACGTTCCCTGTTTATTGTAAAACATCATCTACTTGCCCCCTTATGCACTGTAGGTATTTTTCTACTACATGTGTAAGAATGATATATACCCGTTCTGTACATATCTTTTTTGCATTTTGCGTCCGCCACATTCGATCCGTCATATTGCATTTTGTACGTTAACATTGAATTCGTATTAAGCGACCACGAAAACCTCTATCTACCTGCTTTCAGTTCCATAGCAGTATTTTACGTTTTGTCCGCCATTTTGAATTTTACACTTTTAGCATCCGATTCATACACAGCGACGTCGAATATCTCCATATACCTGACTTTAGACTCATAGCATGTTTCTTTGTAATTTGTGTTTGCCATGTTGGATCCGCCATTTTGATTTGTAAACATTTGGTGTCAGATTCGTATTTAGCTACCTTTCAAACTTATATATACCACGTCTCAAAACAATTACTTCATAGCTTCTTATTTTATCCACGTTTTTTGGTGTTTCGGAGCGAGCCTTGTTCTGATCTTTAAATGGCCGCCACGCTCCCTACAGTCCCCATTCAAGCGAGATATTTCACATGTGAAGTATACTCGGTGTGACCTTTCTAACGATATATAACACATGCAGATCCCCGCGTACCACTTCATGTACTTCCCTAGTAAGTGAACAAATTGTATACTGTGTAAAAGTTATTGTAATCGTTATTGTGTGTTATATATGAATAATATTATAAAGTTGAGTGAAATACGATTGTATTCTGATCTTTTAGTTATTGAGTAAAGAATATTTCGAAATCTGTCATAACAAGTTGAATGTGGTATGTTGCAAGTCACCTGTTCTTTAGTAAGCTCGCTTTTGTATTTACTATTCAATATTGATATTCAAGTATTTTGTACAGTATTGAGAATAATATTCTATAGTTTGTTTGTGAATTGAGTATATGTATGTTTTTGGAAATATTTCTGATTATATTATATAGATTTCGAAAGCATTGTGGAAACACTATCATTTTCCTCATTCGAAACTCCCAAGTAATAATCAAATAGTAAGATTGAAAGTATAATAATTCCTTTTCAAGTATTTGCTTTCTTGAAGTTATTTTTAGGATATACATGTATAAGATGTTTGTGCAGTATCGATCAGTTTTCAAACTCATTATTACTTGATAAGAAAACGGCCTTTTTAAAAGGGATTAAATAGGGAGAGGTGCTATGTAGTTACGCCCTGCCGGAAAACAACGGGTTAGGTATTCTAAATTTTATTTAGACATCTTAACACACGTTACATGTTATGCACTTTTCTGTCGCATTTCAAGCTAGAGTCTCCATTTCTTAGCTCAACTTTTGACTTAGAAACCGTCGTTATACACGGTACTCCAACGGTGTAACAGTAGACACCTCTCATATGGTGAGATTTTTCAGTAAGTTTACAAAATGTTGCTGTTATAACATTGTTGCTACTTTAAAATGAAGCCGTAACACAAGAGATGCAGTTGAAATTCAAATAAAGATTATTATTAATAAAATAATCCTAATTATTGGCAGGTTCCTTGCCGTAACTGAGAACCTTCCATGCTCCACGGTCTTCCGCTAACCTCTTCGTTTCCATGTACGACTTTTCTTTTTCATTTTCCACTCCACCCCATCTAATTCTTTCCATTCTTCTCCACACCCATATTTCGAAAACTTCCACTAGTTTTTCATCATTTTGCGTAATGTCCATACAGTACAATTCTCCACACGAAGCATTTTATGAGCATTATCCTTAACTCTTTATCCAGGGTCTTACAAAATAGTATTTTCTTCCTCCTAAAGGCTTCTTTGGTCATTCCCATCTTTGTTTTTATTTCATGTTTGCACTTCATATCATCACTATCGAAAACTAGTCACTTTTCTTACCTCCTTCTTCTATATTTGACACCGACTCCTTCGCTCCAATCACCATAGCTTTTGTCTTTGTAACATTAATTTTCATCCCATATTCTTCTCAACCCTTACCCAAGTTTTCTAACATCTTATTGATTTTCTTTTCAGATTCTGCAACAAGCACCATATCATCTGCAAACCAAATACACCTAATCATTCTACCATCTTTGTCACTATCTCTTCTAGATAGATAGATAGATTGTATTGTTGGCATTGTATTGTATTGTATTGTATTGTTGGGAGAGACAACATCCCTATCAGAGACGGATCCAGGACGGACTCCTGGGGGGGGGGGCGGTGGGTTGGAATACTGCTACTTAGAGCTACTTTTAAGATGTCCAAACTCTAGGATGGGTTTTATTTATATATATAAAATAAGAAAGTTTCCTCTTCTGCGGGGGGGGGGCGATCGCCACCCTTGGATCCGCCACTGATCCTTATCGAGATCCCTTTCCAATTACACTCTCCTCTGTCATTTCCTTCCCTATTCTAAATAACAATAAAATAACGGTCAATAATAATCACCATAATAAATTGTCTATTTAATATTTAAATCGCATTACTCGATAAATTGTAAACATTACCATTTTCTCGGCTTCGATTCCCAGTAGAAGCTTACGTAATATGAATTCCGCATCCGCATTAAGTTGTAAATCGACGTTAAACTTCAAGACGAAAGAAGAAATCGGTCTCTCCAAAGTTATAATTACTTCTCCTCAACATAATTTACGTATTTGTGCTTAAAAGTTATTTTACTACAATAATTATATTCTGTAGGGATGCTTCGTTGCTGTTGCAGGAAGTTCAAATCATGAGTCTGAATGCTAACATAATAACAGCTATTATTAATTAGACACGATTACTTTAGAATATTACATTTGCTTTTACAATTTAAGAATATCTTATTTTTACTAAAGCTTTTAAATCTAAGTCTAAAACTAAACTAAGTGAAGTAATATAGTTCAGAGAAAACATACTAGGACTATGTATTTGTTCAATTGTCTTACAGAATTAGGTATGAAAGAAGATATTATGTAGCGTGAACTAATATGTAATATTTACTAATTGTTAAAAACTATAAAAATTGGTATTTAATCTTCCTACAAACTTCATTATTTCAAATGTATTGGTTATTGTTTACTTTAAAGCATATTACAATGATTCAAATTTGGCCATAATGAAAAGAAAATGTCTACAGAATATTGGTATCTTCTTTATTCTGTTTATAGATGTATGTTTACCCTGAAGATGAATTCAAGTGGTGGTTGGGTGGAGCCTTTGGCACTCTGGCATTTATCCTGCTTGTATTGATAATTGTCTGGCGCTTACGAATAGACAAACCTTATGACAAGTAAGTACATCTTATCTCATGATGTTGTGTTCCACCTACCAATAAAACAGAAATACATTTTAGCATATGAAAATGTTCGATCGATCGATTTTTTAAATTTTGCCAAGTCAAGATCAGGTAAAGATAATATTTGGAAGGCTTGAAAACTACATAATTATTTCTAAGTTCACTCACTTTCTCATCAAATCTTAGTTTTGTGAATTTATCACTTTTTGCCTGACATATACAATGCTCCTCATAAATACGGTGATTTATTTCTATCGTGATTTTCTATTGTGAGCTGGAATTGGAGTTTAATCCATTCACAACTAAGGAACATATTTGTCACATTTCTTTAAACTGTCCTAAAATTATGCTGGATTATTTAAAACGTTTCAATTTCCGTGTGTTGGGTGATAACTATCTAGTTAAAGATACCATACAGTAACTATCTAAATGAGCTTAAATATAAATTAATCTATAAGCCCTACTAATATAATAAAATAATGTGTGTCTGTCTGTAACCAGCTTTTTGCATTGAAAGAAGTGACCTAGAACCAACAAATTTTGTATTCATATAGAGCTTGATCAGATCTATTTTTTTTTTTTTCGATTTTCGGCTCGGGGGGTCAGGTTTGGGTCGGGGGCTGAAAATATGCGAAAATATATACACGTTCCTTACAGTTTCTGATAATGTCGTGCGTATATGCAACCCCTATTACCTCACGGTTGTGTGAGCTTATATAACAGCAGAGGATAAATACCAGAGAATCGAGTAAGGACTTTTCTTCTCTTTTAGTTAACGTTGTGAATCAAGACCCGAGAGCGACGGGCACTTACAACTAGTATAAATATATATTTCTCTATAATCGTTTTGCAATAAACCTCTGATGTATTTTATTTAGTAGTTACATATGCATTTATGAAGTGCAGCTAGATAGGAAACACTATTATTGGCATAAACAAACATTACCATTGGTTCTGTATATAGAGGTAGAAAAGTAAGCAAACTTATCATAGATAGAACTGCTTATCTTTACAAATAATATGTGTGTGTACTGCTGGTAATATCCATGTCATTGTTAGGAGTATGTATGTGGCCGTTAGGTGATCATAAACAATAATAAAGACAATCTGGTAGTTAACAGTGTATTTTTCTCATATAGGACCTATAGAGTGTGCAAATAAATAGTCATTTCTAGCAGAATACAAGCTGTGAATTACTGTTGTTAAACGACCTAAATGTCCTTCATTCTCTTCTACACTCTATGCTGGTAAAGGCAATTTGAAAAACAAAAATAAAGGTTGGTTAAGTTTAGTACTGATAAAATTAATCGAATAATAGATACTAGAATAATTCTCTGCCAGTATTCTAACTAACTAACTCTATGGCCTATGAAACCCGGAGGTTCAATGCCGCGTTCACAAAAGCTCTCCACTGACTTCTATTCTTAGCTAACTGCATCCAGTTTCTACTTAGTATTCCAATCTCTGCGAGATCCATCTTAATATTGTCCTCCCATCTGCGCCGAGATCTTCCTAACGGTCGTTTTCCGATTGGTCTTCCAGTCAAGACTTTGAAAGCGTTTCTACTTTCTTCCATTTTAGCTACATGACCCGCCCACCTAAGCCTCCTAGACTTAACGACCCTAACAATGTTGGGTAAACCATATAAATTATGTAGTTCCTCGTTATGAAGTTTCCGCCATTCCCCATTCCCGCTCCTCTTGGGTCCGAATATTCGTCTCAGGATCTTGTTCTCAAATACTTTCAGTCTATGTTCTTCCCTCAGAGTAAGTGACCATGTTTCGCAGCCATACAGAACAACAGACATAATTATCGTTTTGTATATTTTAAGTTTCAAATTCCTCGATAGAATTCGCGACGACAAGAGATTTTGAACCGAATAGTAACACGAATTCCCTGCTTTTAGTCGACATTTAATTTCTTAGTGCATATGATTTTCCTCTGTTAATATTGATCCTAGATATTTGAAACTATCCACTTTATCAAAAGTATTATTTAATATTTTAACGCATCCATAATTTGCTGTATTCCTGTCCCGACGCACTTCCATGAATTTAGTTTTCTCTGCATTTACTTCTAAACCCATGTCCCTGCAAGCGTTTAATAAGATCTCTGCATTTCTTTCTATTGTTCTTCTATCATCCCCTATTAAATTTACATCATCGGCATATGCCATAACCTGGTGAATACCGTTCAACTCTAGGCCCTGCTTGCTATCTTTGATTTTCCTTATGGCGTATTCTAGAACGAAGTTAAATAATAATGGCGACAACGCATCTCCTTGTTTCAGGTCATTTTCGACGTGAAAGCTCGTGGACAAAAATTTTCCTACCCGGACTTTACTTTGGGATTCATTTAAACATTTCTTAATTAATCTAATTAGCTTTCTCGGTATTCCAAGTTCTGTAAGAACGTTGTATAATGTTTCTCTCCTAACCAAGTCGTACGCCTTTCTAAAATCAATAAATCAATAAAATCAATAAAATCTGCCAGTATACGGATAGCCAAATATTATTCATTTTCAACATTTGAACAATTCTTAGAATAAGTATTCGACATTTGAATAATATTCGAATTCCTTATCCGAAAAGTTGTACAAATATTCTAATTTTAACAGTATTAGCTAAGTCGATTCAATAGAAGAATGTTATATGCATGTTTGTCACATGTAAATGCCAACATGTGATTGATCCTCACTTCTACATCTTTTTAAGCAGAAAAAAAAATCAAGAACACTGAAATCTGCAATTTAACTCTCGGATATTTATTATATTGTTTAACTTCGGATTCCCAACAGGGGTACAGGTGTACCCCAATACGAATTTTTGCAATTAGGAATATCCTTATTTGTGGTATCGATAATATTTGTATGTTAGTTTATGTTGTGTAACGTTCCTCTTTGAGCGTTACATTTTCTCAAAGAGAATATTTGCGGAAATGTTCAATCAGCTCTCAGCTAATATTATTTCTTTTTATTTTCTCAATTCTCGACTCTCATGAAGGATTCAAGATGGTCGACAATTGGACTAGTGCGTGTAGATGTAGTATGCTATTTCTCTTTGTACGTCTATGGTTTGCGTTGAGCGGCTTTGAGAGTAGCTCAGATCGTTTGAAATAAATTTAAATTTTTGCGTTTCATGTAAAACGGAAGGATTATTATGAATCTGCATATATAAATGCCCGTTTATATAATTTTTATTCTCCTTTAGTTATATTTGTTTTATTATAAAATCTGTTATTTCCATTCTACGCTCTGATGCGTAGTATGGAATGACCGATCCGGAAGTGAGAGGGCTGCGGAGAGCCCCCTCAAGTTCACCTTTTCTTTGTACTACGAACTGCGAACATGGCCGTGGTGAGGTGGAAAAACACGATTGTCCATATTTTCGGATATTAATTTACAGTGAATTATGCAGTGAGTGGCCGTTCATTAATATAAATATTTAAAGAAGCTGTTTAGTCGAACGGTATGCTAGCCTAGCGGGTATAAACAAGAATCACAAGAGAACTTACTCAAATATTCGACCTGTGCGTTTGGAATATGGCTGGGATTGGTTAGATATTTCCTAACTATTAATGTGATGAAAGCTGAAGTTCAGAAATCCCTTTTTGGTGCTGTCTCCGAGACTGAACTCGATTGATGTATGGCTTCCTTCTCTTGACGTTGTAAATTTCCGTCCACCCTTACTGCGTTTTCTTGGCAAGGGACTTCGTCCTATATTACTTGTTGTCAGCTCAGCCTGCCTCTCCGGAATTTAATGTGTCTAACTGTGGTCGCTGTTGTGAGGATGAACATTGCAGCAGCTTTGCAGTGATTGTTTGTCTACCTGGTGGAGATAGCAGTGGAACGTATGCTTCGCTGTTAACCAAGGAGGGGGTGTGATCAATCCACGCCGAGGTTATGGCTGTCCACATGGTGAGATGTTGGAGGAGTCGTCAGGACCGGTCGCCACCCTGGAGTGCTGTTTCACAGTGTTTCCTCAGTGTCCCTATTCGTAAAGTGAAACCACGGTCGGGTGAGCTTTGGTAACTGTCTACTAGGTAAATATGTCTATTTCTTTTTATTCCGTCTTGTGAAGAAACTGGTATCATCCGGGAAGTTGCAGAAGAAATTGTCCACCGTTTATAGTTGTCCAAATTGTCTTAAATATAACGTCTAACGTCATATTAATGTCTTCGTGTGTTCATTATCTTACTGCAGATTACTTATGAACAAACAATAATATACGTTCAATAATTCTCAGTTTTCTTGGTGTATACATATATATATATATATATTATCCGAGTCAGTTTATAATGTCCATAATATTGTCCGAAATGAGTTTTGTCCGTAACATGTCCGAGTAAACGAGAGTGAGTCTCTATCCAGTAAGTTGAATCATACGCCAGCGGGGTAGTCTGATATCAAAGCCGTCTCTCTCTTGCTCCGAATAAAATCATCTCTTAGAGTTGTCTAGATGTATAATATATTACTCGCTGCCATCTAGCACATGTATGTTAGCAACAGGTATTCCGTATTGTCTATTCTCTCAGGTATTCCATTTGATAAATTAAGGATTGATTAGCGATGGCTAGTTTACGTCTGTCCAGCAGCGGGCATTCTGTATTGTTTATCAATAACTCTATACATAAGTATATCTATATAATTTACATCTAAGCATTAAGTCGCCGCACCCCAAGTTTGCATTCTCGAGTTGTCCTGTTACGTTTGATTGTGATGTTGCTCACTAGATCAGTGAGGCACGTTAAGACGGTGGGTGTACGATACCACTCGTACTTCAATGCGGGAGTGTCAGAAGTCGAGTCGAATTTCATTGGCTGGTTTTGTGTTCCCCATAATGTGCTACAGAGTTTAATGTTATTACCGCCGCTGCTAATAGTAAATGTCGAGGGAAATGCCCTCTTAGCAGTTGGATGCGGGTGAAGTGGAGAAGTTATGTACTAAAAGGGGGAAGGTTAATCGACGCAGCCGTAGGTCTCTCTCTCTGCAAGGAGATGGTTACGAGTGGTAATGTAATTGGTAAACTTCCTTTGGTGAAGTAGCCTACCAAGGACTTTGTGCTATTGTCTAGAAATGTAAACAACTTTCTTACTGTTAGTACAGTGTGGCTTAATTTATATTGTTATTCACCTTTGAGTTGTGTTGGCGTTAAAGCGTTTAAGAAACTTAAACGGAATACAAAGCTTTTTTTTTCCTGAACCTAGCTATCCACGATCATAAATGTTAATGAGAGTCTTTGTTATACGTTTATTACAAGGAAAGTTAAATAAACAGAGATGCAAGATATATGGTGTTATCTTAAATGATTTTTTTTCTTTCTTTTCCTCGTCTTTTCCTTAGCATTGACAACGCAAGTAGTGTACAAGAATCTGGAGTAAGTAGCGTTGTGTTTACTGGTCTCTAAATTATAGTGTAAGAAGGAATTACGGCGACCCAATGTTTTTTTTCTTTTCTTTTCCTTCGTTTCCTTAATGTTAGCCATGGAATCGAACTAGCGTAATCAGCGCTCTTCAGTTGGGTTGTACTTTGTTAGAGTATGTTGGTTTTGTTGGATGTATGTGGGTTAAGTTTATGTAGGTTAGGTTAGCGAAACGGAAATTTGTTTAGAATTATTTTAATTTCGCAATGTTTTGTGGTAGGAAAGGTTGCAATATTGCAATATGAATGCAACATTGCAACGATATATTGCATAGGCTCTAATACTATCTGTTCTCTACTTTGCTTTTTACAATAATAAAATACAACAATAAAATGCTTGAAACAAACATGGTAACAGAGATACACAAGAAAAATACAAACGTACCCCAGTGTAGTTTTAGCCACATGCCTAAGCAGATCACCTTACAACATAATTGTCATTGAGGAAATAAGTTTCCTTAGAGTCCAGCCCACAATGTAAAGAAAGTTAGTCAATTTCGGATGTTTGTGACATAAAATACACAGCAAAATATACGCATAGGGTACGCTTGTACCCCCTTGGGTATCCGAGGATTAAAATATTTCATAGTTGCAAAGATAAAGTCCATCTAATGTTCGTGTATATCCGTCTTCAGGGCGAAAATACTTTTGAATATCGCATAAGCTAGGAAGAAGAAGAATATAAAAAGTAGCTAAAATATTCCGATCAATATTGATTTATCTATTGTTTATTCTAAGCATATATGTTGATTTACCGGTTGTTATGGCAACGAAGTATAATATCTAGCTACTTGTTTATGTATCATAGTGATGATATAACTATACTGAAGGAGATAATAAGAGGACGCAAATAAGTTTTGCTGTCATGTAAACTTCAACTATATACAATAGATTTGTAATTTAAGTTAAATCAATTAATGAGTTATATTTACATAGTGAATAATAAATATTAGTAATTACTTAAGTGGCAATAATCGAACTGTTTGGGCAAAATATAGTATCGTTATACAGTATGTTCTTGCATGTGCAAATAATAATTAAACACCTACATATAATTATAGTTACTGTGTAAACAAGAGAGAACATTATTTATTTAAAAATAATTAGATCTTTTCTGACTCCTTTTTTTTTTTTTTTTTTTTTTACATAAAATGTATTATATTTTTCGTTTAACTCTTGAAACGCAAAAATTATTTGCAGTACCACGAAACAATAGAATTTTCGAAATAACAAATACTTGTACAAATGGTACTTGAAAAAAACAATGAGCACTTGCACGAATAGTATATGGAAATCAAGGCGTATGTGCAAACAATTGACATTTCCGATTGTCCGTGCCTTGTTAATCCGATCGTAGCATTTAGAAGCTTAATGCACTGTTCCTGTTGTAAAGCGTATATAAGTAGTACCAAAAACATCTGGTAACACAGAAAACAATGTCTCTTCATACAGCCAATAACGATAGTGTCCCCTTATCAATTATCTGCGAAAAACTTATCAAATATAAAATTATCAAATTTACTTTACCTTATGATAACTGTAGAGGAAATTTATGAAAAAAAAAATATAAGAAATTATTGACATTGAGAGGAGGAGTGCGTGCGTAATTGTAATGGGAGATTTTAACGTAGTTGTGGGAGAAAAATATGAAGGTAGTGTCGTAAGCAAATATTATTTAGGCGAAAAAAAGTAAGAGGTGAGGAACAGGTTAATTTCTATAGACATAATTCACTAATAATTGGGAACACTTGGTTCAATCAGCACAAGAGAAGAAGATGTACAAGAAAATCCTCAATAGACTGCCAAATATATCAGATAGACTATGTTATGATTCCAGACAGGTATCGGAATAGTTTAGAGAACAGGAAGACCCTTTCAGGGTCCGACATTTTGTCCCGTCCCGTTGTGCTGGTCCAAAGGGATATTCGACTGAAAAGTGTAGCCAGAACAAAATTAAGAAGCAAGAAGTTGAATACTGAAAAATCAAAAAAGAAATGAAAAAAATGTATATTCGTAGAGAACTTCCAAGTATGCTGTAACAATCATAAGAACACTCAATTTAGAGCATTATACATTACTCATTGCAAGAAAGCTGATGTTTCTTTTCTACACAAAATAGCAAATGAAAAATTAAACGGCCATTCTCTATATCCCACATTTAGCTTCAAAGTACCCATTCTTATAACACGGAATACGAATCTATTACATGCTCCGAAACTTAGGATTGCAATAAACCTAAGATCGCTCATGTACAGACTTCCTACTGATTTCAACAGACTTCCATCTTCCTTTATATATATATATATATATATATATATATATATATATATATATATATATATATATATATATATATACAGATGGTGATCAGAAAAATGGAAGCACCTGAACGAAATTGCAACTTACCAGATTAATATGGTGTCGGGCCACCTTTCGCCTTCAGAACAGCCTTGATGGACGTGGGATGGAGGCATAGAGGTCGTGAATGGTAGCAAGTGGAATTTTACACAATTCCTCGTGCAGGGCATTGGCCAGTTCTGTGAGAGAGGATGGAGGTGGAAATCGTCGCCGGAGTCGTGTTTCCAAGACGGACCACAGATGTTCAATTATGTTGAGATCTGGGGATTGGGCGGGCCAGGGGAGGTGTTGAACTTCATCCCAATGTTCCTCAAACCACGCTGCAACAACGCCAGCTGTGTGAATGGGTGCATTATCATCCTGGAAGATGGCGTCATTGTCCGGGAACAACATCCGGACCATAGGATGCAAGTGGTCTCCTAAAATTGCGACATAATCGTTGGCAGTGATTCGTCCGCTAAGTGTGACCACAGGACCCAATGAAAAACATGATATGGTGGCCCACAGCATCACCGAGCCTCCGCCATGTTTCACAGTTGGGCGGAGACACTGCAGATCATAAGCTTCTTTGGGCGTTCTCCACACATTAACACGGCCCGTGGTTGGGAATAGGGTGAAGGATGACTCATCCGACCATGTCACACGTTTCCAGTCCTCAACGGTCCAAGTTGCATGGTCGCGGCACCATTTGCGGCGTGCGAAAGCGTTATGGTCCCTGATGAACGGTTTGGCCCGTGCAACACGATCCCGTAAGTTCATGTCATGTAATTCGCGGCGGATTATGATTGTCGAAACAGGGTGGGGGAGGTGCTGATTGAGTTCCTCCGTCACTTGCTCCGCAGTGGCACGACGGTTCTGCGTGACAATGCGCTTTAATACCCGGCGTGACCTGTCACTCATGATTTTCTTCCGCCCACTGTTCCGCTTCCCCGATGTGGTTTTCCCGTGTGTTGTGTAGGCCGTCATCACCTTCAACACTGTCCCACCCGACACACCTAACACAGTAGCCACTGCCGTCACACTCACACCACTAACCGCGCACCAACAATTTGCCCTCTTTGAAAATCTGAGAGGTCTCCCATTTTACACTACCTCCGTCTGCTGCAGCCATTGGACACTGCTGTTCCACTGCGCCTGACGTAGTATGGAGACCGACCTAACACACCACCACCAGCGGTCCGGTGCTGCGGGCGCCACGACACCACTGCCAACCCATACATCTGACGTGTTGCCAACTACAGGTGTTTCAATTTTTCTGATCACCATCTGTATATATATCTGTATATATAGGCGCGGATTCAAAGAGGACTATAGGGACTATAGCTCCCCCCTTGACGCTCAGGAATAAACTGGATAAAATGAGCTTCAATCCTACTTTACACTGGATAAAGCTGCAAACTATGGTTTAGCCCCTCCCTAGATAATATCCTGGATCCGCCACTGTATATATATATATATATATATATATATATATATATATATATATATATATATATATATATATATATACAGTGGTGCCGACCCCCCTTATGTCCATGACGCACCCCACCCAATTGTCTATCCGTAGATGTTCTTCCATGAAAAAAAAACTTTTCGATAAATTTTACACCCCCTCAAACATATTCATATAGTTATTTACCCCCAAAAATATTTCAATGACGCAGTTTGCGTCATATCCCCCTTTGTGGGCACCCCTGATATATATATATACCTCTGAATGAAGTATCAGATCCGCATTTTGCAAAATTGGATTGTAAATATTGTTATACAAATATTTGTTAATTTTTTCTTGATATTTTGTTATTTTTTCCATTACTGTTGTTACATGTGTTGAATTTTATTTTTCTTTTTTAACTAACAGCTAATATATGTTTCAGTGTCAGATGGCCAAAGTGTTGGAGGCCCGTATTCACAGAAGGGTACCCCCGAAATTTTTACTGCCCCCCTTAAAATTTTAATGGTGGACTTGCAAAATGAACTATAATATTGTTAAATCGGGCTCCCACACATTCTCTCTCTCCGCCCGACATTTTGAGGGCGGCTACGGGCCTGAAGTGCCGTACCTTAAACTATACATATAAATTGATACATGAATTCTATTATTGAAGTGAAAATATCTGGTGAAGAATTTCGTATATGAAATGACATGGACAAAGATATGTAATTGACCAAAGTATTTAGTAATTGGATAGTAATAATTGAATGCACAAAACAAGAAAAAAATCATATTTAAAGATTTTATCACAAATTATTATTAGGACAAATTGTTCATATTAAAATATCTTGGTTATTTAATTTAACGAAATTGTATATGTATCACAGATGTGTAGCTACTATCGAATCGATTTTGCCATATTGATTTGCCTATAACTTCTTTCATGTAACTATAGAATGAACAGGAGATCATCGTCCACTATAAAGATTGCTTCCAGTAAGAATGATATTGATGATCCTTGGCCTGCAGTGAAACAGGACGTTCCACCATTTTTGTGCCAAGTGAATGACGAAATACTTCCTGGCTACAGCGACTACGAACCAGCATGGCAACAGAGTAAGTACTATTCTGAGTTATTGCTAGAAGCTAAGACAGTTTTATATGTACATAATCATAATGTAAATTTGAAGATCTGTGAATAAAATACGCATAAATATATTATTAACTTGAGACACAAGTTGGGAAGAATGTCATTAAAGAACCACTTTTAATGAAAGATTCGACTATTTGTATTTATTCGTAACAATAAATCAGAAAAGCTTTTTACGAGTTATTGCATTAAAGACAGATGCACTTTATACGTAGCATATCTGATGGATTGTAACATAATTCATTAATTGGCATTTTTCAATTTTTTGGATAAATTTTATTAGGTTACCATAAACACTTTGTCAGAGGTTTTCCGAATGAAACAGCAGAACCGAGCTTGATTATATACCAGGGCATTAGTCCACAGAACAGCCTTTGGAAAATTACAAGATAATGCCCCTTTAACAAAAAATCATAATATTTTGCTACGTATGCTCATACACCCATTCTTAAAACCTGTTTCAGCAGCCCTAGGAAAATATCCCTGAAAATACTAGAAACAAGCGAATGTATCATAAAATTGGAATGATGCCCTTTTGGCAAAACTCGATTCAATGTGCATCAGTAAATTAATTCTGTCACCATTTGATAAACATGATGAACTTATGTATTATTATTGTTGTTGCTCTTTGGAAAATAAGAACGAAAGATTATACTTTATTTTATCTCTCATTTTCATTCCATTTCATGTGAAGTTATTCAAAGTATTATTTTAACTACTTTACTAATAAAATTTACACAAAATCAAGCTTTTAAGAAATAGTCCAATAATTAATTTTATTTTTGCTTACAGCTCTTGGTGGCGCCAACAATTTAGCTTATCCAGATAATACTCCAGAAATAATGGAGAACATCGATGATTTTGATTCTGACGAAGAGGAAATAGACACTTATACACACTATAACCATCAATCAGTTGAGCAGTAAGGACAAATAAATCAGTAGTTTAAGTGATAATTAGTCATTAAATCATAAAATATACATGATGAGTGAGAACTAAATGGGCACTTGAAAGTAGATGACTTTTCTATTTCTAATGCAAAAATAATTATTACATATGAATACGGATGCTTCAAATTCGAATTTGTTGTAAATGACAACCATCAGCTTCTTTAAGTGACTAAAAATATATTCTTAAGACTTGTGGAGGTATTCTTCTATCGTGTTAGTTATAATATCGTGAATCTGTGTCCTCCATTTATTCAAGTGTGGTGTTTAGTTCTGTACACTTCCTTTCTCCTGTTTTTTGTAACTGACCAGCCGCTTCAGCTAGCACCCTGTTAGAAGGTTACGCTCTCTCTTAGGGAGCTGAAATGTAGGAATAGTAGAAGTAAGGGATTGTATGTCTCAAAGTTCTTTATTAAAGCTTGTTAGAAGAATTAGCAATGACTTAAGGGTCTTTGCAGGCCATAACATCAGACAGGGTAAGTGAGAAAGCAATTACATAATGTACACTCATTTTCAAAATTATTGTTGCATATCTGCAACTATCTTCTTGTAAGAATATAATTTGATAATGATTTTGCAGGATACTTTTAATACTGAAACTATGTGTATAATCCGGAAATGTATATTAGTGGTAAATTTCATAGGAAAAGAATTATAAATATGAAAATTAGAATGAGTAAAATAAAATGTTGCTAAATGGACAAGAACATTTTATTTTTGTTTTATTGCTCTTATTTACTGCTCTTTTGACATGAAATTTGCCACATACATGTCTTTGCCGATTATACACATACTAACATTATAAGAAATATCAGGCGAATGCGTTATCAAATTATATTCCTACAACATATTTATAGGCATGCGACGATAATTTTGGACACAAGTGTACATAAACGTTGTGTCTGAGGATAATCAGAGGAAAAGATTGTAGAGCGTTAAATCTGAACTTTCTCTCAGGTCACTCGTGAGATTCAAGCTATCCCAGACAATGCCTTGGAAACATCCAATCGAATTAGCCATATGGAGAGAGCGGTGCTCAAGAGATTGAAGTCCAATTTTGTCCAATTTTGACATACATAGGTATTTCCGTTTAAGATCCTTAGCTGAAGCTCCTTTCAGTGCTCAAAAGATTTGGGTCCAGATATTGTAAATAATTCTTATAATGTAAAAATCAGTGTTAACATTTTCATGTATTTAAACGGAGTGTACAAACTTTATTTCTCTTTACCTCATAACTATGGTAATTGAATATGAATCCTTTATCCTCTGAATGCCTCATATGTCCATGCAAGGTAATGAAGTGCTCTGTTCTGCATGTAAGCAAGAATTTAGATACAGTACCAGCACGAGTAGCAACATATAAATCAGCAGCATCTCAATATAACGGTTAGCATTCATGTTGTTATGCAAAAGATATAAAATAATAATCTAGAGGCCTTAATTTCGTGTTGATTTGTGTGGACTGCGTGTGGACATTTCCTGCGTCAGTAAATGTAACGTTACTAAACGATAAGATCACTTTATCCAACAACCAAATCTGTGGCAGTAATAATCAAGTGACTGTTTCTGATTTCTATTTATCTGTGGAATTTCTTTTCCGCATTGCAGCCACCTACTCTTGACATTAATCACTGATTGACAGTTTATGGCGTGAAGCAGTCTAAGTTTGCTATGTTTGTCTACACTATACGCTTGCTGCATCTCTCCTAAACTGGAAAAAGATTAACCCTTTAGCGCGCAGCTTTTCATATATGCAAAGTTTACTTTGAAATTGTATTGCACCACGTAGTTTCATGTTCGGACATAGAAAAGCAAGTTTGCGTATGGGCTAAGATGCCTTTTCACTAATGAAGTTCTGAGTTTCCTTCTAGATGTCATAGTAAGCCAGCGTTGGTGTCTTACTTGTTGCACGCGTAGTTACGCCATATAGTCATTTTTGAGCTTTGGCGTTTTCTGTGTTAGACAGAAGTGAACTTAGTGCAAAGTGCAAGTACGCTGACATTCGTTTTGTTTTATTGGTTCTGTTTGGTTTTAATGAACTTTGCAAATATCAATACGCAACTTTGCATAGACCCTATATGCAAACACCATAAAATATCTCATAGACCCCATATTATTTGCATTATTGTTTTAAAAAGAATTCTCGTGTTTCCTACACCGAAACCACTCCAAATTAAAAAAAAAAAAAATCAGTTTGATGGCGCGTTAAATCATATTTATTGATGCATACACGTTACTTTCATTGTAATTGCATTAATACCGTACTACAAAACATATAGTAAATATTTACTGCCTGGCTAATTCTCACTAATCTCGTATATTTAAATATAGGAGAAGAGTTTAATGAATATTGGACCTATTAATGTTATTATTATTATTTATTTACTGTTAATTTATTACAAGGGCTATCCATTCCTTTAGTTCCAATCAAAAGTAGTCTACAGCTAAAACAATACACTTGTCTTACTTCTTTTCTATTCCTGGAAAATATGCAGGAAACTATTCTTCAGCAGAAACTTCGGACTCGACTTAAAAGCTTAAATCCCTGGATTTCATCGTCAAAAAGCCACCCCTTAAGATTCTTCTTAAGTATAGTATTCAAAAAAAAAAAAATCAGGAATAGAGTTCAGAGATGCAAGACGGTGGTACTGCCAGGTCCGGCTCTACTATATGTGGAACATGTGCATTTGCACCGGGAGGCAAGTTCCGAGGAGCGGCAAAATTTGTCATAACTATAGGCCCTATTATTTAAAATAAATATTTCTTGTTGGAAACAGACTTCATGATGATGGTAGTTAAATTTACTAAGCGATTTTCTATTTGAATATTACATTCATAAATCATGTTTAAGTCGCATTAATTTAAGGTCACATGGACATGATCGAACGAACGATCAAGCAAATCTCAGTGTGAATTGCTTGATTGTTGTAACATTCAAGAACTCAATTCTCGAACAGTAGAGAACATCTGTTCCATTTTGTTAGTTATCACAGTTTTGATGTGAAAATTAGTCTTGTCTTTGTCACAAATAAGTTCCTTATCATTAAAGGTGGAAACAAGGTTTTAAAAAAAAAAGATAATAGATGTAGAAGGAAAATCAAGAAATAAAGATAAAAGAGCTAGTTGCACTGAAATTGCAAACTGATATATTGAGATTGAAGCCCGATATTGAATACTATCCTTTCTGTGCAGATCTGTTTGCTAAACAGACAACGAAATTGTACCTAGGTATTTGTAGATGTAGGTCTTTCTGAGTGCGAGTCCTCTTTCTCCCTCTTCATTGTTCATGATGGAGTAGCATACTTAAAATCGTGTATTTTAAGATTTGTTCTTTCTGGGGAAGGGGGGTGACAAATGATGCCAATGCATGGGGGGAAAATTGCCTAGGGCCGGCCCTGGTACTGTAGAGATGTATGTTACATTTGGATACTCAATCAGTACCTGAGCCACATGAGGTTTCGTGTTGTCATTATACAGCTCCCACTTTTCACCAAGTTCTCCTCTTCCTGATTCCCTGATCTTTAATTAACTGTTAAAGAAAATGTTGACAATATGTGGTATATGTGACAATATGTGTTGACAATATGTTGACTGTAGTACTGTACGATTTCGAATTGTGTTTGTACACGATTCCCTTATAATCGAAGAAGGTGATAATCGTGGCCTTCATATCTCGCTTTTGTTTCTACTCGCATTTCTTTTTGGCTTCGTTAATCCCGTTACTATCTTTCACACACTCTAATATGTTCAAAGTTTCTTGCAAAATCGTATGAGCCGTGGGTCAGTGCAAATAATAATAGCAACATTGTTTCTCCCGATAATGGTGTACCGGCTGTACCGGCCATGGTGTGGTACAAGAAAGTTATAAGTGCTTATCAAGATAAATAATTTATCTTGTATTTACGTATAGATAGATATAGATATACATAGATATAGATATACATAGATATAGATATAGATATAGATATAGATATAGATATAGATATAGATATAGATATAGATATAGATATAGATATAGATATAGATATAGATATAGATAAAAGTAAAATATATAGATATAGATATATTTTGTTTTCTCCTCTTATGAATCATCTAAATCTATTTATAGAAGCCAGTTAAAGATATAGCAATAATATCCTTTTGTCTATTGCATATTCAAGAGACTTAAGCAACGTTGCCAACTAATAGATAGAAATAAAAGTATTGAAAATGTATTTATTTAACAAACTCTTATGCAACAGAACCTGTAAGACCAGTTTACGTTGAAAGCATTAACTGTAAGGAATATTAGGAAAAAGTCGGTCTAGAATTCTGTAGTGAAAGGTACCATTGCTATTTGCCTGGTGGGACCGAGAAAACCTTAGAAAACTCTTAATGAAGTTGGCTAGTCGGAAAGTTTAACATCCCCAATTCACGGAATTCATTTGTTGTTGCATACTGGCAACACTAGCTGATGAAAATAGATATGATGTAGATTGGTAGAAACCAAACCAGGTAGGCTGTTTCTTTAGAAGAAGTCTTGTCATGTTTAAAGAGTAATAGTGATTTATATATGTGTGCTAATACTAACTACTATGATTTTGCAGGGAACATTCCGACCACATTTATGAAAAACCTGGACAAAAGCTAGAAGACATAAACAGCCATATGTCAGAAACAGTTCTCTAGTGACAAGGAGTTTCAACATCGTCATTGTGTTATATTTATTCGCATAATATTTGTAGGCCTTCATTGTGAATCACACAGTATTTCAGTGGGCTTGTGTTCTTTGTTGTACTATATATACATTTTTTAAGTATAACGCAAGTTTATTCAAATATTATACTTGGCTAAAAATGTTGTTTAGAACATATCCCTCATTTTCAACAACTTAATCTAGGAAAAAATTAGGAAATTCAATTAATCTTTTTCTCTAATTTTTTTTAGTTTATATGTTGATATACTTTTGTTTGGGACAATACAATCGTATTTGCATAATTAATTTAGTAGATTTTCTTTAGTTTACGTGCAATAGACACAGGCTTTACAATTTCTGTTCACTTGGATTTAAGATACCAAATGCCTACGTACTATTAAATTATTAAAATTTTCCAATAATTCATATTTGTTTAATAATGTGCACTTACGTGATCAATATTTTAGAAATTACCACTTTATTGTGCATCACGTAATATATGTGTGCTTTACACTTTCGCATATACTCCGAATTCTCAACCTTTGGTTCATCTTAAGTCTTGATCGAGCTAAGGTCAATTTTATCCATCTCAGTTTGTATAGAGTTTATTGTCTGAACATTTGCCTAACAAATAAAATGTCATAAATTAGAGAATTATTCAATCTGTTTATAAAAACTTGTCTGAAATTAAAATACCGTTACACCTATTGTAAAGATTGAAGTATTTATTACTTTCCATTACATAGATCCTACTTGATGATGATATTACAGAAAATATTTAAGATAAAATAAAACTCAAAACACTAAATGAGTGCTATATATTTACTGCATGGGAAAAGTTTTTTTTTTTTTTTTTTAATATTAATGAGTATGTCTTTAGAATAGTAGTGCAGTCATGTTAAAGTAAGATGCAATGTAAGTTAGAAAACGTGATATTTGTGGTAACCAAGAAGCTGTATGTATTTAAAATTCACGTACATTTTTTTTAAATTTAAATATAATAGTGGTAACAAGCACTCAAACTTATGAAATTTAAATTATTCAAAGTATTTTTATGATATTAATAAATTTGTACTTATAACACTGAAAAGTTGTGGACCTAATAATGTATCTTTCACTTATAATAAACTAAAATGATTTCTATATATTTGAAGCTATTCAGTTACGTGAAGAGAGACCTATGCTATCGATAGCTCTAGTCACTGGCGTCTCTGGCATGTAAAATTTGGGGGGACATGAAAGAAAGTGATTTAAATGGTACTACCTAACCCACCTGTTTATTATCTTCGATTTCATTTGTTACCTTTCTACTTACCTTCACGGACCCCGTGAGGTATATCAAGAACTCTGTTATAGTCATTTCACAGCCTGAAAATTATATTCCAAATAAATATAATTATTATTATTTATATGTTATTCTGTCGTTAGCAAAAAAATTAAATTAGAATTGAATATTTTGTACTTCAAAATATTAGGGTATGCGTCCCCCTCGTCCTTCTCCCCGCCAGAGACGCCAGTGGCCCTATTCTTCTGATTCGTTTTGTCTTTAAAAATCACTGACAGGAGTTTGTTAGTGATTATGGCAGTTCTGTAGGTAGTAAAAGAAACTGGACAGCCTATGCCATCTATTGGCTATTTCATAAGTTACGTGAGTACAACAGCAACTGGCAACTAAACGTAAGTAAAGGTAAAACCAGCAATTATGAAGATTGAAAAGTAAAGTCTCAAGCATTTGTGCAAGATTGTGCAGCAAAAATTTCGTTCGTGGAAATATTGTTACAAAAATTTGAGGATAGCACTAGAAGTTTGGCGTCAAGCTGGAGTCATCAGCATTAGAAAATATCAACATAATTTTAATCAATTAGATCTTCCTTTTTATGTTCCTCAATTAAACGCGGGCTGGAGACGAAAAATGAAATGAAATCTTTGAGTTTTACGTCCCGTGGTTATTCCGGTCAGGCTAAAGGAGACGATGATGATGAGTAATGAATGAAATGATGAAATGAAGAAAGTGGGAGGAAACGGAAGGACCCCGAGAAAACCCACGAACACGGTGTTTGTCTACCACAAAGTTCACTTGGCGGGGGCTGAGATCGAACCCGGGATCCCAAGCACCAGAGGTGAACGCTCTACCACTGAGCCAGCGCGGCCCCGGCTGGAGACGGATGATTAATAAAAATGAAGGATAATGAAGGGGTTAGAGGAATTAGGATGTGCGAACAAACGGGAAATAACGAAAAATCCATGGACAAGATGCTGTCCACCGGTAGTCGAGGATGGAACCAGTGACCCCCGAACCAGATGTGATCAATCTACCAATGAGAATAAGATTCATGTTAGTGTTGAATTGTGCAGCACTTTTTTGTATTGCAACTATAATTAAGATTAGAAGGCGCCCTTTTTTTACCTGTTCATCTCTGTTTCGGTCCTTAGAAATGGTCCGTGCGAATTTTTAGGAAAACGCGAAAATGTCCTTTTTTGTAATTACACATAACTGCTTCAATTTCAATGCTATTTGAGCCTAATACTGCAGATGAAGATGAATGCCAGATGCCACTTTGTACTTTGTTTACTTTGTGGGGTTTGCTTTCATAATAATATTAACAGAGACGTACCTAGAGCGGGGCAAGAAGGGCACGTGTCCTGGGCGCCGGAAAAAGTAGCTGCTAGCAAGGGCGCCGATCCTGGGGGCCGAGGGGGCCCGGGGCCCCACAAAGCTCATGTGGGCCCCCATGTATTTTTATGAATATATATTTTTATATGTATTTTTATTGTTATATGTATTTTTTATGAATGCCCCCCCAAAGTTACAGGGAAATCGGCGCCCTTGGCTGCTAGACGTCACATCAGCAGCTTTATGCTTGTCAATGTGTTTGATGTTATCACTTTCACAACTGTATGGTTCTCCGTATTGCACTCGATTGAATTAGTATACCACTGCACATTTAATACTAAAATGTTTTCTACCTCCCCTATTTAAAATAAATGCTAACGTATAAAATAAAAGTTTACAATGCCACCTATCATGGCGGTTCCTTTGCGTACCACATATCCTTTCACTACAACTTCTTTTATGACCCTGCAATAAATGTAATTGTTCTGTATCTTCAATAAATTTAACATTAGACAACATAAATGCTTTAGATCTTCATAAACTTTTGGTCCAATTAGCGACAAAGAGTTGCCCTTTTCTATCATATGGAAAGACCATTGATATGTATATACATTTCCTGGAAACGTTGTAAATTCCAGTATATTTTACTACCTTCAACGTCGAAAGGTTTCAGCAAAGAAAACGAAGGTATGTAACTTCATCTCTTACTTATAGATGTCATATGTTCTGGAAAAGAAACCTCGAAACCCGCCAGTGTAGGATCAGCATGTATACCTAACAGAAGGTAAAAGTCGAAGAACATCAAAACAAACAGCACTGCCAGTTCCACACCCAGAAATGTGTGTTGGGATGGGTTTGATACGTCTATGCAATATACTTTTCTTATTCTGCATCCGAAAAGACGATACGTAATAACTGTCACCTATATTCTTAGCAAAAAAATGTTAGAACGGTTGTTTTTAAGAAAAGAGAGTATATGATGAGGCGTAAAATAAATCATTTAGCCTACATCAATAGTTTATCTGTTAAACAAGTATAGTTCGTTAAGAAAGTCTACATATATGTTAGTCAAGTTTCAGAATTTTTGAGAGGTCCGGACCCGGTGGACCAGCCTCGTGGCTACGCCCCTGAGCATTGCTAACTAGTCCCAAATTCAATGTGGCGTTCCCCATCATACAGTTTTATGTGGAAATTATGAACAGTATAAGGAGGGGGACGATTTTACATACTGACTTATTAATATTTGAATCACAAATTACTGTGGAAGAAGCCTTCATTATTAATATAAGCTAAGAATTAACTTGTAAATGCGGGCCTACTTTCATTTGTTTTCTGATCTACCAGATATTTTCTTTCTTATTTTGTAATTCTGCAATCACTTTTCTTAATTGTCATTATATTGATTTGCTTCAGTATGGTCCTGTACTTTAAAAATATGAATGTATAAAAACAAATTCCATTTGTTAATTGTTTGTGAAATAAAATTCAGAAATCTTATTTAGCGCGAAAAACCTTCCCGTTCACTGGAAACCGTGCTGTGTTGCAGAAGCACTGCAACGACCAGTCCCTTTAACTTCTGAGATAGGGGAAAGAAGACTTAACATTCGCTCCAATTGCCGCGCTGAAGGAATCTGGTCGTTGTATGCTCACTGCAACATAATATAAATTAGGGACTCTGTGACAGATTATTTTTCGCTTTTTAAAACGGATTAATGGAACTGGCAGTTACAGAAGTAAAAAAAAAATCTTATTTAAAGTGTATATATGCGAGTATTAAAAAGTATTTTTCTGTTCTTTACTACTATTGATAATAATATTTTTTCTTGAAATACTTTGGTCGTTGCGCAACGCTGCAACACTAACATTAGCCGCCACTGTTTCATACGAATTAAGTTAGATGAACAGAAAACTCTCCTAGTTTAACAACTGAATCGCACAATTACAAAAAACTTTTCAGCAGATTACGTTATTCTCTCAACATCAGAACTCATGTAACAAGAGTTGAAACTCTCTCGTTTCGAAAAAGTGTCGAAAGTGATTTCTTGTCTTGAAAAGTGCATCTGTTGCTGTTGGAAGATGTCTGTTTCATCTCGCCTTTTTATCAACTCCAACGGCCTTCGAATATTTTCTTTGCATCGGCACTTATAGATGTATTAAGTGTAAAAATTAGTCATAGGGCCCCAAATATACTAGTTTGCTCAGGGGCCTATAATAGTTTGCTCAGGACTCAGGGGGCTCAGGGGCTAAACGGCGCTGACACCAGGAGTATACCTTTCTCACCTCTGTTGCATATCGTTCATATCAATAGTGAATTTGGATGCACCCCAACTTTGAAATTTTTTTCGCGGGTAGGTAGATTTTATTGAAGCTTTGTGTAGAAAATATTAGCGCATGCTATAAATAATAGATTCGGAGGCCGCGTTCCTTGTCAGTTTTTAGTAGTAGAACAGAAGTCGTTTAATTCCGGCAGCGACTGAAATAGATTCTGGATCTACCCACAAAAAGGACTTATACTTTTTACACACGAGTTTATTCCTTTCTTAATGACAAATAGGTCTATGACAAATAGGTTTAAGATGAACGTCATATCATACTCAGAGAGACTTTGTGTACATACCTCTTTTCCTGTCCATACCGGGCCCGCCACTTCTCCTTTTGTAGAATGTCTTTCACTTAAGGATCAGCAAAACGTCAGACAGAGGTTCTAACAAGAATAATCATCCGTCTTACTGTAGTCTGGATTTTATTCAGAAGTCACTTCCTAGGTTCAATTCAGCAGTTTTCTATCATTGAAGCCGGCAGTACACTAAAGAATGCGGAAACCAGACAGGGTAGTATGATCAGGACAGAGCAATGTACTCATAGAAAATACAGTAAAACTTCAATGGATCGTTCTCTCCAAGTACGAGGGGGAGTAAAATGAAAACCATAATTATTTTTTTAAATATTATTTATTGGTCACACAGGGTACAGAAGTAAATCACTTTTCAACATAGTCCCCTCCTCGTTCAATGCAAGTCCGCCAGCGCTTCGGAAGAGCCTGAATACCTGCAGAAAAAAAGTAAGTCTTTTGGGCGACGGCGCAACCACTCGTGCACCGCGTTGCGTACTTCTTCATCGGAGTGGAACTTCCTGCCGCCACTCCTTGCTCGTTCGCTTTGTTTCAGGTTGATGGTAATGCACCCATGTTTCGTCACCAGTGACGATTCGTGACAGGAAGGCATTACCGTCACGTTCAGCACGCCACAAAAGGTCTTCGCACGCATCAACACGTCGCTGTTTCAGTTCAGGCGTCAGTTGTCGGGGCATCCATCTTGCAGACACCTTATGAAACTGGAGAACATCATTCACAATATGATGTGCCGATCCATGACTCATGTGTACACATGCTGCAATTTTGTCTATTGTCACACGGCGGTTTTCCAAAACGATGGCTTCAACGGCTGCAATGGTCTCTGGAGTCACTACGCGCCGAGCCTGGCCGGGGCGTTGAGCATCGGCCACAGACGTAACACCATTTGCAAATTTCCGGCACCATTCATAGATTTGTGGCTGTGACAAACACGCATCTCCATACTGAACCTTCATTCGCCTAAAAATGTCAATCGGTTTCACACCTTCACTTCGCAAAAACCGAATCACAGAACGCTGCTCCTCGCTGGTGCATGTGGTTAGTGAGGCTGCCATTTTGGAACTGCTGTTGCGCCGGTGTTTGTGCATCTGCCGGCTGCTGCCACCTTGGAGACATCCGGCATACTATCGTAAACAGGCATGCCAACTTACAGCTCATTGGCGCCATATGCGGATTTTTATTTCTACTTTTATGGTTTTCAGTTGACTTACCCTCGTATACGATAGAAACATTCTCCCGGTGGCCATCGAATACCAACCGTATTCGAATTTCATATATAACAAGAAAAATAATAAAATGAATACAGAATTAGAAATATCATTACAAAGTTTAATATTGAAGAAAAAATAAATGAATTGCGACCATGGTTTGAATTCACAGTAGGTTGGTTCGAAAAAAAAAAAAAAAAAAGATTTTTCTATTTCCGGAACGCTACAGTCCGCAAAAGTTGCCGTTGGTATAGACAAGAAAAACCCGAAGAAGAAAAGCTTTTTATTTAAATATCTTCCGGTCTCGCATACCAGTTGAAATTTGAAAAGTCAGGAAAAAACAATAAATTTTCAATATTTTTCTAAAACAACTGAATAATACAGGATGCTGACTCTATATAGCCTAAAGGTTTGTTCAAGTATGTAAAAATAACTTTAAAGTAAACAAATTATATTTATATCTTATTTTCTGCTCGCGTACCACTGTCAAAAATTTGCAAAATTTGAGAGCTTAACATGTTTTTTTTTTTTTTTTTTTTTTAAGTTTTCTTAAAACAAGTAAGATAAGGACGCTACTCACCACGAGGGATGGCTGCATTTGGAGTACCACTACTCAACCAGCCATTAAATGATTAGGGTGTATTATTTACAATTGTATTTACAATTTATAATTTCACATAATTCGTTCCCTACAAATTTCCATTTTCCCCTTTATGGGGTAGCGGGGGCTCAGTGATAAAGCGTTCACTTCTGGTGCGTGGAATCCTTGGTTCCATCCCAGCTCGCGCGAAGTGAGCTTTGTGGTGGGCAGTGATGTAATGCTAATATTTTAGGTGGGTATACGCTCCAATATATATCGGCCGTTCATAACTCTGAAAGGAGACGTTTTTCGACTATGTTTATTAGAACTTTTTTCTTTCATTTCATATAGGAAATCACTTCCTAAAGTTTTTCGGCGGAGTTACCTACCACCCTGTATATATATACAGGGTGTTTCAAAACTACACTTACAACGTTTGGGAGGTGATTCCTGAGACCAAGATAAAACCAAAAAACCAGAAAACGGACCACGGTAGAACATAGATATTTAGATAGAGCCCATACTATTTCCTTTGTAATTTCTTAAACCGCTTGGGATCGGTCCTGTAGCTTCTAAGGCAGAGCGTTGCGAAACGTGAATTTTCGGCGGTTCATACACTGAGAAAAATGATTGGGTTGAAATTGACCCTATTGGTGCATATTTTAACCCAACCACGTGGCTAAAACTGCTCCGACCCAAATAGGGTCAAAGCGTTTAGTTAAATTGGGTTGAAATAAATTCAACCCAACGTGTAGTTAAATATAGGAGTCCAACCCAACGACCCAATGGTTTAAAATCGCTTAACCGGTTAATATGTTTAACTCAACTTGGTGTACAATATGACCCAACAAAGTGTAAATTCCATTAACCCGATAATGCGTTTGACCAAACACGTAGTTAAAAGTAAATAAACATGGGGTAAGAAATGACCACAGTGTGGGGTCGCTTGGAGAAGGAGATTGTAAATAACCCACCAATGAGATAAAATTGACCATGGTTGAGTTAAAACATAAGGAAATAATGGGTTAAAAGAGTAAATGTCACATTAACCTTTACGGGATTTAACAAACCATGAGTTGGTTACAAAGATGACCCAACACTACACAATATAAAATGATTACCACTATAACGTGTTATTTGGAATTTTATTCAACACCAACGATATCGCCTTCCGAGTATATCAGAAATAATTTCGAACTAGCTGTGAATATTTTCATTTCTCATAGCCAGTAAGTAGTTATTTCAAAGCTTTTCGCAGTATATTTGACATTTGTGCAAAGCAACAAATAACGTTCTAAGTTTCCTGTAATTGGCCAAAATAATCGTTTTTTAAACTTGTGAACAGTCTGACAATAGTTACACAGTAACGGTGGTGCTATCTGTTATTCTTATATGCTAGGACATAAGAATAACAGTAGGAAAAAAGATCACAGCACTGCTATTCATGCATTGTGGTTTCGATGCAATGATTTTTATCTTTTTGGCGCTACTTTCTTCCTCCGTAGCCTTCCGCTTGGACCGGAGCTAACGTTGCTATTGTAATCGTGCTCTGTCAAGATATAAATCTGTATAATTTCGACTGAATAGACAGTAAATATCAAACACGTGTTGTAATTTTTGTAGTACTTAATAGTCCACTTAAATCAGCTTCGATTAGACTATATGTTTCACGTATCATGACACTTTCCGTTAACCAGGTATGACTCAAGTGTTGGTTTAAAATACTCTACGGTGACATATAGTCATTTTGTTGATCCAACGGTTAATGCAGTTGGGTTGCAAGTGACCACCTGTCGTTCCTTAAAAAAAAAAAAAAAAAAAAAAAAAAAAAAAAATTGGTTTAAATCTTTTTAATTACACCGCATGGTCACGTTTCAACCCAATCATTTTTCTCAGTGTAACTCTGAAAGGAGACTTTTTTCGTCCCATGTTTATTAGAACTTTTTTCTTTCATTTCATATAAGGAATCACATCCCAAAGATTTTCGGTGGAGTTACCTACCACCCTGTATATAGGGTGTTTCATAATTCCTGTTACAGTGCTTGGAGATTGAAATTATATATGAAAACAAGCAAGAAAAATATATTATACCGAAGTCTAAAGCGGCGCCCTTTTCGAGTTACGAGAGCTGAAAAGTGCAGAAAATTGAACTTTGAGCATTAATATCTCAAAGACTAATAGTGTTAGAAGAAGCTGTAGTATGGTAAATTTCAGGGGAAACCATACTTGTATTTTCGAAAAATGCCATATTCAAGATACTCGGGAAATTACACAAGACTTAATTAAACCTTGCTCCATTTAATTCCCAATTATCTATGAGACTTAATTTGGGAAATTCTGTATCTACTTTCTCCATACTTTTCAACTTCGTATTTCCTGATAACACAGGTGTGGTTTCCTCTTAAATTCACCACAACGCTTCCTCTAACACATATTAGTCTTTGCGCTATTAAGGTTCGAACAAGCAGGATATGTATATGAAGTAACAAAAGTAAAAATCTGGATGGAGAGCTACATTTTAGAGAATTGTTATCGAACTATCTAACTTATCAACCAGAGACTATTTAAAAAAAAAATACTTACAATATCATAGGTTAATTTAAGACCTTATTTAACTGTCTGCGTTAAGTAGGTCAGGTTGTAGAAATGGTTGTACTTCCAATTCAAAGACAATTTATGGCTGAATTAAGCCCTGAGACCAGCTCCGAATTTAGAGTCGGGTAGTGTCGATATACCTTTCTAAAACTTTAGTGGAATAATTTCTTTCGGGTTGAGGCTCAAGTTTCCCGCAGGAGCAATTCAAAAAGAAAAACTCACAAACGACAATCTTACCGAGCGAAGTAGCTAAATTGCTAAAACTTTCGCCTCGCATTCGGGTAGTCGTAGGTTCGAATTCCACTGCCGACCATCCTGGCTGGGGTTTTCCTCAGTCTACCAGGCAAATCCCGGGATAGTACCTACTAAACAGGCCATGGCCGATACCGATAACTTCCTAAATCCTTTTCATTCTTATTAATGTTGTTAGGTGTCCAGTATAAAATGGCCTCTTGGCTGTATCTGATGATTGTTAAATGAAATAAAATAAAATAAAACAAATATATACCCTGCAAAAGAAAAACGAAGAATAGATAAATACAAAAAATACTCTCCTGCTAAAAGTCTTTTCTAAAAGAAATAAAGTTGTAAAGTAAAAAATGGGAGCTTTCCCACTTTTTAAATTCAAATTCAAATTTTTAGGAGTTTTTAGAAATTAAAACCAAAGAAGCAAATAAGAAAATAACAAGTCTAGCTCTTCTAGGGATTACAATTTCCGTCATCGGACATTTTCTCAGATATTGAAAGGTGTTCCATCACTGCTTATTAAATTATTAAACCTTGAGCATACTGTCAGACAGGATTTGAAAAGGACGCTGCCCGAAGTTATAAGCTGATGTACTATTCTAGCATTAACTCAATCTGTCAAAGAAAAGCTTGAAAAGAACAGTGAGAATGACCGGCTATCAATTTTTAAAAAATAGAATTACTTGCAGGACTGTTTTCAGCTAAATTTAAACCTGGGCTTTTTCCCCAGGTGTAAATTCCTATAATAATAATAATAATAATAATAATAATAATAATAATAATAATAATAATAATAATAATAATAATAATAATAATAATAATAAATTGGTGAAGAACAGGGACGGCACTAAGGGTGGGCAGGGGTGGGCGACCGCCCACCCGATGAATGGCCTTGCCTACCCATCCGCCCATCCCAACAGAAGTAAAATGATGAAGATGACATCCTGTACTTCAAAAGCAATAGGTATTACTATTGATTGTAATGTAATAGGTTCTAGGACCCTGTTTAACTCTGCAATGAACAATGATTTTATTTACAAACATAATTCCAGATACAGCTGAACGCCAATTTACACTGGAATAAGCAGTCTTCACCCTAAAAGGGAACATTTCCTCTCATTGAGAAAAGTGAACCACTTGCACGCATCATTATGGATGTGATGTTGATAGTGTAGAGCTGGAAATGAAACTTCTCCCGAAAGTTTTGAAACGTTATGAGGAGGAAAAGCAATGCAAAATTAGCTCCGTTTCTCAGTTTACTGAAGTGAGGGATCGTTTCAAAATTGCTTTTCATGAAATTCACAAATTAGCCGTAATTGCTGTCACCATTCCTGTATCTAGTTCACCATGTGAACGTTCTTTCTCATGTCTTAGACGGGTTAAAACATATCTATACTCTGTAAAGAAAAAATAGCGACACTTCAATTCTCAAGGTAACTGATACAGAAAACCATAGTTGCAACCCGTTAGAAAAGAAATAGAAGGAAACGAACAGTGGGATAGTTCATTTGCGTTATATGTGATATTTGTGGTGTACAACGGCGCTTGCTAATTTTTTATGTAGTAGTAATATTCTCTTCAGATGGCAGTGAGAGCACCTCGCAAGTTATTGTAGGAAGAATTCTGCTTTGAATTTGAGATGTGTAGGTCCAGGTAAATAGTATTTTGTGATTGTTATTTGGTTCCTCAATGTTTGGACAGTGTCAAGTGGCAGTATTCTTGTCGTGCAGCGTTGTTTTTGTTTGATATTGTTGATATATCATGGATATATGGATATGAATATATAATCCATATATATATATATATATATATATATATATATATATATATATATATATATATATATATTATATATATTATAATATATTATATTATATATATTATAATATTAGTATATTATAAATAATATAAGTATATTAAATAATTATATAATATATGGATTGTAAACAAATAAAGGTGGGTAAGAAATGTGATTTTTCGCCATGTGAACAAGGCATAATTCTTACTTTGCTCAGCTACGGTAAATCTCGAAGGGAGATGGGCGGAATACTCAAAATCCACCACTTGACGGCAGGAAGAGTAATTCACAAGCAAAGACAGCATAACAATCGTCCCTTCGTCAACAACGTGATACAGAAAAGAAAGCATCAACCACAGCAGATGGCCAAATAAAATCAATAGCATTGCACAATGAAGGAATGAGTTCCCGACAACTCGCTTCTCTAATTCGAGATGACCTGGGAACTGCAGTTACTTGTACAGCTGTATTGTCTTTACTGTATGAAGAGGATATTACGAAGAAGAAACTTCGTAAGAACCTGCAACTGACAAAATCACAGAGGGCATCAACACGTAGGTGTTGGAGCCGATATGCAACTTGGACTTAAGGCAACTGGAAACACGTCAATTTCTCCGCCAAAAAGAAGTTTAGAATAGTGGCAAACGAACGAAGTTGAAGTTGTGGATACGCACGAGCGTGGAACTTGATAAGGATTGCATTTAAGAGGTGCAAATATTCACTCACTGAGTGATGGTGTGGCTTAGCTTCACCGCTAAAGGTGTCAAAACGAATGCTATATGTGAAGGGTCAGTTGATGTACGAAAATATCTTCAAATTCTGATACGTAAAGTTTTTACAACAGTTAAAGATTACTTTTGTGAAGCAACTATGGACTATTTCGTTTTCCAGGACGATAATGCTTCATGTCACCGAGCGAAAATCGTTAATACGTGGTTCAAGAATATGAGTATTCAGAGACTCATGTGGCCTCCAAACTCATTTGACATGAATCCAATCGAAAATGTGTGAGTCAATATGAGCAGAAGATTGAAAAGACAATTGTCTCGAGTAGAATGGAAATCACGGAACAGGTATTCCGGGTGTGATTCCATGAAATCGATGCTGGATTTTGCAATAACCTCTTTACCAACATGCCTGGATGACTCACTACACTGCAGAAAGCCCCTGTTGGTCATACAAAATACTAGTTTGCTGTATTGTACTTCCTGATGTTTGTACACAATATATCTTACCCTTAAGATATTATTTTTTTGTTTGTTTTGTCTGCTCTTGTTGACCTTTCTTATTTTTATGTGTAACTCTTTCTAGAAACGATCTGGTACAAAACACACAGAGCTACTTACACATGCATATAAATTAATTACATTTATCTCAATAACCTAAATAGTGGCCCCGCGTAGCGTAGTCGCTAACGCTCTCGCCTTCGGTGCGAGCGGTCCCGGGTTCGATTCCCGGTGGGGGCACTTGTAAATTGTCACGGTGGGGGTCGAAAAATAGTAAAAAAAAAACGCTTTTTCAGGCCAGCCACCCTGAATGAGGTTTTCCTGGGTTTTCCTCACTCACACCAGGCAAATGCCGGGATGGTACCTAACTTATAGGTCCCAGGCCGCTTCCTTCCTTCCCTCTCCCCGGATAGTGTGATCCCCGAGGGACATCATCCCTCAAACGGGACGGGCTAAATGGCCTTAGATCTGAAAGCCCAGAAATCTAAATCCCCTCTCAATAACCCAAATCTCTGGCGCAAGTATTGAGGATGAACTGTTCATTGAGAATATTCATTGTAATGTCATCAGGAATTCATGTAAAAAATAGTTTGGTTAATGTATTTTGTGAAAACCATATGTATGGGAAACTGTCTCCTAAGCGATCTTTGTTTCCTTTCAGTAGAAAGAAAACTTGTAATGAATATTGCTGTAGAGAATGTGGTAAAATTATTCGATATTGGGCTTAACAATCAACGCAATGTACTCCATTAGAGTGCAGGTATAAAAGTTTATTGTAAGCTTGTTCGTACCATGTGATCAGCCCTTCACAGGCCCGTAGCCAGCTCGGTGAAAGTTAGGGGGGGAAGCCGATCCAAAAATATTATAGTTCATTACCACATTATAGTTCATTTGCAAGCCTGTGAAAATTTTAGAGGGGGCCAGTAAAAATTTAGGGAGGCGGCCCCCCTCGACTCTCCTGGATACGGGCCTGGCCCTTCATAGTTTAAAATACATTGTTGTTTCTGTGGATCATGATGAAGTTTTGTTAATTGCTATTTACTTCTTTATCCAATATATAATTGTTTTATTTTGTTTTTCAACTTGAGTTTCTATTTCAAAGATTTCTGTGTAAGGTATGATCAAACAATTATGCTGTCGAATTCCCCTATTCTTTTAGTAACATAAATCTTTGCTGTTGCATATAGATATCACGTCAAGAAATCTAATGTGCACAAATTAAGAATATACGAGAGAAAATATAAATGATTTATATTTTTTGTTTCTTTTTCTTTTCTTTTTCTTTCTTTTTCTTTCTTTTTTTTTTTGTAATAAATGCTTCAAAGATTAAAAAATGTTTGCAATAGCCTATTTTATTCTTGTTTTACTTTACTTACTTATTGTGTATTTTATGATATTAACGAAAAGTAGAGTATTATCTGTTAGTCTGTGTTGTCTGAACCTTCTTTTATTTCTATGCATTCATTGGTATTCTTGGAGGGAGAGAAGGTAAAGCTGTCTTGAACTTCATCGACTACACAGTACACACCGTTATTATTGTTAAAAAAAAAAAAAAAAAAATAACTCGAAGTAGAGGTAGTGTGTCTGCTACGCGGAATTCGGTAGGTCGAGCATATAGCCACGAACTCCCGCAGCCCATCCTAAATTCTGAATTTCTTCAGTCCCACCAGGCGAATGCCAGAATTGTACCTTCTATAAGGCCAAGACAGCTGTTTTCCATATCCTTGTCCCTCCCCTATTTCGGTCTGAGCCTTAGCTAACTAAAGAGTTTAAAGATTGAAACTTAATTATTTCAAAAAAAAAAAAAAAATGTCTACATTACCCAGTTCTTATTTTCATTGTCCGCCCACCCAGCAACTAGGTCCGCCTTTTTCCGCCCACCCCATCAAACGTTTCTGGCGCCGTCCCTGGTGAAGAACGCGTGGAAACCCCTTTGCAGATCAGCCATCTTGACAGGTTTTTCTTCATTCGCACCACGCAAATAGTGCCTAACTTATAGGCCTCAATTAGTCTCTTTGCAATGTCTTTAACGAAGGACCTCTGACATCTTCGTCATCAAGCCGGAGGTGCTATAACAACCTTTATAATGCGAAATCAATAAATTAATCAATTAATATACTTATGTCTTTTTTCTGAAGTAGTAACTGGCAAATGAACTTGTTCTTTGGATTTTTCTTCTCTATTTCTCGATATGTTTGCTTTTACATTTTCGTCAACGGAATTTACACAGCTATTGTCTCTTTTCCTTTTTAACCAATTTTCTAACCCTTCTTGGATATCTTGCAAATTGCGAAGCAACTCTTAATTCGTCAACCCATAAAGAAAGTTTAAACACCACTAAGCAAATGAAATTCGGCTACTACAAGTGACGGCTCTACTGAAATATTCAAAGATCGCTGTGACATGCTCGTACGCTAGGTCTTTCCTGACTTTTGTTTTCCACCTCCTCCTGTTAACCAATTTTCTTCAAATAATTTTTATCTGAACGAAAACGAAACAACAAAAAAAAATATTTATTTTTATGCCATCCTTTTTTGTTGTTGTTTTGCTCAGTAGATTGTGGAAAAAATACGACTAATACTAGCTGCTGAGTATTTATAAAAATCAATCGCAATTTTCTTTGATGTCAATTGCGGCTACAATTGAGCAGTACTAGTCCGAAGTTCGCTGTTGTATTTTATATTATTGGGAACGACGGTGAAGGCTTCAACTAGACCTACTGTAGGTCACGTTGTTTTGTTATTTTTGTGAGGAGCCAACGATTTCTTGGCGCAAATATATTCAGTTAATTTCTTCTTAACCCTTGAACTAAAGTAAAGATTCATTTTTTTCGAACCTCCTTACACGATTGGAAAGGAACTGGTTCCATCCCGTATTGCCTTGTTCAAATTGTATTCTATAGGTATACTTTGAATTTGGATCAAAGAAAGCGTGAAAACTGTGGTCATTGCTATGTCAAAACAGAACAACTTCAATGTCAATCCAGGATATAGGTCCTAGTTCTTACCCTCTCCACCATTCAACTCTATCTCCCACTGATCTTTAGAAACAAAAGAGTTTCTAAGAGTTTCCAAGAAAAACATTTAGAAACAGCTTGGCTTTATTTTATTATAGTATCAGAGGTCAGCTTTTCTGAAGGTAAGGACAGCGCATATGACATCTTGAGGAAAAACCACTGCAGGTTCAGAGTGATGTTTTCCATTATACAAGTAGAAGGGATTCTCAGAAAACTCGATTCTCTCACTCCTAAAAAGCAAACTTTTTTTTTTTTTAATTAGACATCAATCGCGACCACAGCCTGACGACCAGCTGTTTAGTGATTTTTTGTTTTGTTTTGAAATACAGAGTTTTTTTTTTTAATTAAGTCAGTATACTATGAATCGAATGTAGCGTATACCCACGTACTTCCTAAATTTTAGGTGGCTATACGATAGTTTCCAAAACTTAGAGGTGGGTATACGCCGTATACCCGCGTATACCCCCCATTACATCCCTGGTGGTGGGCAAATACCGCGTGTGTAGGTTTTCTCGGGATTCTCCCGTTTACTCCCAGTTTCTTCATTCCACCATTTCATTCATTTCTCATCATCATCGTCTCCTTTAGCCTAGCCTGCATAAACGTGGGACGTAAAACTTAAAGATGTAATTTTTGATTTTTTTCTGATTTATGCGAAAATGTAGGCATGGATGATCTTGACAAAAATGTTGCTCTGTTGAAGTTGTCTCTAGCACTGTGTCCACACACTACCGAAAGCTTCCGTCACAAGCTTAACGCATCTTTCGACAGCATGAGTATGAAATGGGAACTTCTTGAAATTCATAGCTGGCTTACTGTTTGCTTATAAACTGTCTCATTTCGTCGTTAGTCAATGGTCTTAACAAAGGAGGAGAAGTAAGATTACAAAGTATCCCAATGTATTATTTCGGTGTAGTCTCTAGCTCCAAAGTTCAAGTTTGGTGCCATCAAATGTCATCAAAGGATCACTTTCAGAAGCTGCTTGCCTTGCCTTCAAAATTCATCTGTTCCCAAGCTCCCAAATGTGGTTTCTGTCATCAGTGACCATCGCCAAAAGCAAATTTTCGGAATGAGCAAAGTGAGCATTCCGTTCTATAACGGGGTCTACAACTTATTTTAGCTCTTCTGAATACTGTGTTTTCTGAATGGTCTCGTAAACATGTTGTGGACTTTTGGTCAAATTGTTGGTCGACTTAATGACAAACCACATAGGCATATATAACTTCTAAAAATAAGATAAAGGTGACAATTTTCCTCATTATATGAAGGACTTTTCAAAGCCGCAGAACTCTATTAGCTGTAGTGAGCCATCTTGAATGTGACAAAGGACCAGAGTCACGAACTGAAAAGTCTTCAGAGCAGTGCCCTAATTAGATGACTTTTGATATGCCTAGTAAATACAGCTGGTCTTTTGCTGAGTATCTGCCTGTCTACTTAAGGTTCAAATTCAATAACTGGTAGAGTGTGTGGACACAGTGCTAGAGACTTTTTCATCAGAGCTACACTATTATCAAGATCATCCATGCCTACATTTTCGCATGTCAGAAAAAAAATGAAGTCTTTAAGTTTTACGTCACACAGTTATGCCGGCTAGGCTAAAGGAAAAGGTGATGATGAGAAATGAATGAAATGGTGAAATAAAGAAAGTGTGAGGAAACGGGAGAATCCCGACAAAACCCACGCACACGGTATTTGTCCACCACAAAACTTACTTGGTACGAGCTGCGATCGAGCCAAGGATCCATGCACCAGAAGTGAATGCTTTATCGCTGAACCCCCTCTGCCCTCGCAAAAATCAGAGTTTAAAATCATTAGTAATGAACAGAAATAAAAAGAGAAAATAAAGGTGGAAAATGGAAATTTGTAGGGGACGAATTATGTGAAATTATAAATTTGTAAATACAATTGTAAATAATACACCCTAATCATTGAATGGCTAGTTGGGTAGTGGAACTCCAAGTGCAACCACTTCCTCGTAGTGAGTAACGTCCTTATCTTATTTGTTTTAAGAAAACTAAAAAAAAAAAAAAAAAAAAAAAAAAGAAAAAGAAAAAGAAAAAAGTTAAACTCTCAAATTTTGGTAAATTCGCAGATCCGCTATTTTATTGGATACGCCCTTACCGTGCAAACTGACAAAATTAAAGTGTCGGAAGATATTACTCAAACGAGCTAGCTTTCGTGTAAGATTCTTCGTTGTTTGTAAGTACCTTAAACTAGCATTACGAGTATTGGTGAGAACAGTAAATTTCTTACATCCCAACAAAAAGAATCTAAAAACACGAAAAGCATAAGGAAAAGCAGCAACTACAAGAGACATAATATCATAGTTTTCCTCTTGTGGTCTAAGGCTTATACTGCAAAATACAACTGGATGCATTTCATTATTCTCATCTTCTTGTAATAAATAAGCACCAAGCCCGTCTTAAGCGGCATCTATATGTAAAATGGTCTTGCTCATATTGTGAAAAGGCGCTAAAACAGGTACAGATGCAATGCACTTTTTAACATTTGAAAACTTTTTTCACATTGCTCGTCCAAATGAAATTTCGCTCGTTTTTTCAATAATCCCTGAAGCAGTCACGTTATGTTAGTATAATTCCTTATGTGCTTTCGAAAATATCCAGTAAGCCCTGAAATTGACTACTTTTTTACCAGTTGTAGGACTAGGGAAATCTTTCACAGCATTAATTAAATGCGGCGCAATTTGTATTCCACGCTCGGATACAAGATGTTTCAAAATCAATGATTCATTATAAAATAATTTAGTTTTCTTAACTCCTAATCTCACGTTACTTCTCCGAAGTCTGTTAAATACTTCTTCCATTGACGTCCATAAATGTGGAGAGTTCAGAGGCTGAAATAGCTGCAGTTGTCATAGCTACTAAGCGACACATCACTGAGGAAAAAATACACAATACCTGGAGCATACAATTGTACTCCCAACTGTCAATATTAGGAACAGTAAAAGCTGTTTTCGGTTTAGAATTCACCGTTAATTCAGTGTTAATACATCCATAATTTAAATCAAGAACACTGAACCATTTGCAAACTGCTAAATTTGTAAATATTTGCTCCACGGACGGTATTGCAAAATTCTCATTCTTTCGCTCAATCAGATTCAAAAATCGAAAATCAGCTCTTCTCTTTCTATTGTGCTTAACTCACTTTCCCAATCGAATGCCTTCTCTATCTTCCTCAAATATTTTACAAACAATGTCACAAGGTGATGCATAACCAATAACTGTATTCTTCTTTAAAACTACATTGTGAAAATTTGGATTTATAATGGGATTCAGTCTATTCTGATTTGGCAACGATGCATTGGGAATTAAAATGTTGCGCTTTAACAACAAATCTGTGTTTGGTTCAAAACACGAATATTCCTCCACATTCTCAACATATACTAAGTCTATAAGAACAAAAGTACGTGTGTGAGGCAAAAGCTTACCTTTAATACTAATTGAGGCTGTCATTGTATATTCACCTTTGACAAAATACTATCTGACAAAGCATACTGTATATTCTGAGAATTTGTAAAATTTGATTGAGGAGGTTTACCATACCTATACAATGTCAATGCTAAATCAAAAAAGAAAACGGAGGCATTTTGATGACAAAAAAAAATCAATGCCCAATAAAGGTTTAGAATTCAAAAGGCTTAATTCTAAAACAATGAACATAAGAGTTATTTCTCAAGAAAAATTTCGAAAATATCATTTCCTTTGAAATAATTTTAGCACCAGTCACCCCAATGAGATTACTAGTAGTTTGCTAGAACCAAATGTTTAGGCAAAATCGAAATCATGGCTGAAGTATCAATTGCTAAGTCAGCCATTAACTTTAGCTGTAATAAGACATAACCTTGATTCTACTCTTATGAGGATTTGATGCATTTGAATATCTACCAGATCCCCCCTTCAATCCGTAGATGATTCCAGTTTAAATTTTGCTTAGGAGCTCGACAAAACCTAGCAATGTGGTTTACTCCTTTGCAAGCCCTACATATAGGTTTGTACGAATCAGAATTATTTTGACCTGTGTTCTGGTAACTGGTTGAACTACCCTGTGCCTCGTTCTCCCGGTTAAAATAATTCTGAGTTTGTGGCTTTTCTTCTTGTAATCATCGTTGTATTTTTTTTTATTCTTCATGGATGATTCAAGAGCTGACACAAGATTAATATAATTCGTTTTCGATTATTTTTTACATTTCACCCTAAAAGTGCTGGGGGTCGAACGTGAATAGGGATGGGCACGAGCGAGTTTTCTTTGAAACTCAACTCGACTCAAAACAGATAGGCTATCTTTCAGCTAGACTCGAAAACCCGGCTCGAAAAATTTCCTCCAATTCGACTCGAAACTCGACTCGAGTTTGGGTCGAGTTTCGAGTCGAGTCGAGCTAAATCCTGTGCAGTTTCAAGAACTGTCTTCAAGTATCCTACATAGACAATATACGGTGATCATCAATGATAGAACTACTACTATTACTTCTACAACAACAACAACTACTACTACTATTTATTATTATTATTATTATTATTATTATTATTATTATTATTATTATTATTATTATTATTATTATTATTATTATTATTATTATTATTATAACACCATGTATAACCATGAAATATAGGCGGTTTGTATCTGAATACTGAAAACTAGTTGGTTGCTGTTCTCGGTCGCCGCGAGAAGTCTTCAGGAGACAAGGACATCATTTACGAGGTTCTGGGTTAGAGTTCCGGAGGAGTAAGTATTCGAGCTCAAATCAAAAGTTGTTAAAAGTTAGGTCTAAAGTAGCGTTTCCCAACCGGTGTGCCGCGGTACACTGGTGTGCCGTGAATGGGCCGCTGGTGTGCCGCAAGGAATCGAAACAAAATTATTAATTTTATAGCAGTCAAACTGCAAAACGTAGGGAATATGTATATTTGTATTTCACATTACTATGAACCTCTACTATGAATCTACAATTTTAAGTTTCATACCGGGTTACTCTTCTGTACATTTTTAATGTTGAAAAAAAAGTATTTGTTATAATTATGACCATTATTGCTTCTTTATTGTTACAGGCTATTTCGTAACTTGAAAATTTAAAATTTCATTCAGTCCTTTCGACAAATTACCTACATTTGTGTTTTAAAAGTAAAAAGAGATTTGTCTGTTTGTTTGTTCGTTATTTAGTGATCTTCCTTCTTAGTATAAGGTTGGATACAGTTTTAAACAGAAAGCGTATTTTTAGAAACCTGAGTCCAATATTTCATTGCAATTGTTTTCTATTTTTAAATTAGAATGAAAAATAAGTATAATGATTTACCAAGGGTGAAAAAACAGTGAAAGAGCTTTCTTCTCTGTGAGATCAATAATCACAGAAAAAATACCACTGTGTTTTATATTTACAAATAATAATATCTATAAGTGTGCCGCGAGAATCCAGGTATCACCTGTAGTGTGCCGCAAGTTGAAAAAGGTTGGGAAACGCTGGTCTAAAGGGTGATGGGCAAACATGTTCAAACTGCTCGGCCCGGGTTTACGGTTGTCTACGGCTCGAGCGGCTCAGCTCATTCACTATTGATCCAAGCGGAGAAGTGAGCCGAGCCAACAGTTCACTCAACCTAGCTGGCTCGAACACATGGCTCATCCGAGCCGAACAGAACCGAGCTTATGGCTAATCCCAACCAAGCCGGTAGAGCCATCGGCTCCGTTGAGCAGAGTTGAACCGAGCCGATGGACTCGTTTCAACAGAGCTGGCCCGAGCCGATGACTCACCTGAGTCGATTCGGTGGCTCATCCCAACCAAGCCGACTTAAGTCATCGGCTTAATTAAGCAGAGCAGATAGCTCACCTGAGTCGTCGAGTCATTGGGTCATCTCAACCGAGCCGGCTCAAGCCATTGGCTCAATTGAGCTAAGTCGATTGCTCGTCCCAACCGAGCCGATGGTTCATTCCAACCGAATGGGTTCGAGCTGTTCGCTCAGTTGAACCGGGCCGAGCCGGTTGACGTCATTACTCGGGTTGACCTGCTTGGGCTCAAAAATTCGAGCGTGCAGGTCTCAGCCCTGGTGGTAAGAACTACAGAATGTACTTATATTGGTGTTAACGACACTTGAGATTGTCTGGTTACAAAAATATCTTGTCTCGTTATCGAGACGAGACGAGATGCGAGTAGTGTTCCCTGTCGTGAGCAACACTAAAAGTATTCAACGTAACTGGTTACATTTCTCATGGCTTTCGCTTTCCAGTCTAATCAGGCCATGATTTCGAAACGAGTTAAAATGAGCTGAACGAGCGAGCTATTTATCAAACTCGACTCGACTCGAAACTCGACCTCAAAAACAGTGACTAGGCTCGACTCGAGAAAATTACCTTTGACTCGACTCGAAACTCGAATAGAACTCTAGTCGAGTTTTAGCTCGACTCATGCCCATCCCTAAACTGCATCGAGAGTTTTACTATTCATCTCAATGAACCCGAAAACTATGGATTCGCATCTAATATCGATGGCTTCTGTCATTTTATATATCATCCCTCCTACTCCCTCTAGATATGCTCGTCACTGTGGGTTGAACTTGGTCTTAAAGAACATTGGAACAGTCACCAGTCAATTTTGGAACCTCGAAAATTAAAACTCAACACTAATATTGGTCGTTGTAACATACGATTTTACGTATGCAACATACAACATACATTTTTTCTCAGTGTAGGTTGGATATGGATAATTGAATGCACAAGACTTCATACAATCTTGCTGTTCATAAATTTCTTTCAGGTTACACAGCCTGTTGCCCGCAGACAAACAAAATTAAGAATGTTTGTAGCATATCAATTTTTCTATGAATACAATTAAGGCAACTAATGAGACTAAATTACCTTGGTATGGCTTAATGGACTCTAGAAGGTTTTGGGTAGCTCAAAATATGTTGCCAAGAAATGTCAACTTGAAAAAGATTGTTTTTTTTTTTTTTAATCGGTTTTTACTTACATTAGCACTTCCAGAGGTAATATTTAACTTAATAAAAACATGGTAATTAATAGTTTTCAGGTTTCGTTGAGCAGCAGACAGGATTCGGAAGAAATAAATTTGTGGAGAATATCAGTTCTTAGTTTTTGTTTTTTTTTTTTTTTTTTTTTTTGCGGGGAGTTAGGATTAAGTTTGTTTTTCTTGTGTACCTCAAGACAGGAAAGAGATTGCTGGTGCCTGATGTGCAAGAATTAAATGGAGCGAAGAAGTGAATTGGCAAGGATACTTCATCCTCTCGAAACCACCTACACGAGGCAACTAAAGGCTGAAAAGTACTCCTGTACGTCAGAAATTTCTCACTTTAATCACAGGCATTACGTCACTTACTTTTTCTTCTTATAAAGGCAGAGAAGTATCGGGGGATGCAGGGAGAAGCAAATAGCCCGACGAACATCTGGGCTGTGCATCCTGACTGGCTAGTCCTGCGCCGTGGCCTCAAGTGGAGAAGTGCATACTTTTTTACAGCAGCGTGTTGGCACTAGCGACAGACAGATTTTTTTTTTTTTTTAATTCTTTACGGTTTCCAAATACAAGATGCAAGATAGTACAGTGAGTCGCAATGCGTTTGCTGATCGTGTGTGTACCACGGCTGCTGCCGCTGCAGCTTTACATATGACCTCCCAAGCAGATATGGTTTACCACATGGACAAGAGGTCAGTTCTCCGGGAATCAGTGAGATTATCGCAATGTATCGCATGGCATTGCATTCCGATCACATCATCCTCTAACAAGACAGGTAGGTAAGGCTATTGAAATATGCAGTTTTTGGACCTCTAGTAGATTATTCAATGCTTTTTTATTTTGACAAAAACAAAAAAAAAAAAAAAAAAATGCATGTGTCTACGTAGGCAAAATTAGTAAATAGCATTTTCTTTTCATAAACTTTGAATTAATTTATTTAACTGACAGCAGTACATGAAACTCTATAAAGCCTTTTACACGAAAAACATTGGTCATAGGCGTGAAAAGAATTGACTAAAGTAACTCAGATAGGAACATTTAAGGTATTATACAGGATTTTGAAAGGGAAAACGGGAAAAGGGTCACTCTTGAAAGGGAAAACGCTGATTAAAACTTTGGGCAGCGAGATGTGAACCTCGGCTCTCCCGATTACATGAGAACGCTCTAAAAGAATAAGATTTAATTCTATTTCCATTTCGAATACAGACTTCCCTACTATTTGCATTCAAAGCTCAGACTTCGAGTATTAAATTCAAGGATCCCAGGTTTCATAAACGGCATTTTCTTCCGGTTGCAAAAATGAAATGGAATCTTTGAGTTTAACGTCCCACGATTACACCTGTTAGGCTAAGGAACACGATGATTAAAGCAAGTGAATGATGATGGAAGAATTGGTGGAATGAGAAAGTGGGAGGAAACGGGAGTACCCCGAGAAAACCCACGAGCACGATGTTGTTCACCACAAACTTACTTGACCGGGGCCGGGATCGAACCAGGGGTCCGACGCACCCGAGGTAAGCGCTCTACCACTGAACCATCGTGCCCCCTTCTTCCGGTTGCTCTATTGATACACAGTGAAGAGATTCCATCACCTCAGTCTGATAATTAAAAGGTATATTTGCAACCTATGACCAGTGACGGCGCCAGCTTTAATTTCCTGGGGGAATGCCGACGGAAGGACAGAGAATTTTTTCTGGGCACTTTTCTTTTTTAAATACTGAAAGGAATGTTTTATACGTATTACTTGACATGCATTACAATACAACATACTTCGTGACACAGAGGTAGCCACCAGTGGGGGAGCCCTATTGCCTTCCCCCTTCTAATTTCGTCACTGTATATGACTGTGATAAAATGTTTTTAGCGACAAAATACCACAGCAGCGATAATCGTTTCTTCAAGTGCTTCGGAACAATCCTTCTAAATTTATCATTACCCCGTCCTCCCCGTCAAAAAAAAAAAAAAAAAAAAGTAGAGAAGATCTGAGTTACCTGTGACAAAACCAATATAACTTGCTATGCTAGGTAAATTAAATTTAAATGTTTATTAATTTTGGAATAATTCTACGTTTGTACAGTAATACAAGTTTTGGAATGGAGAAAAAATTCGAATACGAAATTTGTACAGATTTTAAAGTTTCCAGATCCCAACATACGGTACCGAAGAAAAAGCGAGTTCTGGATTCCATCCATTAGTTCTTTCGGTCCTCTATTTGATTCAGCAATCAGAAGCAAAGTTCCAACATATATTTCTATCTGACTGGAGCGAGGCTAAGAGAAGTCGATTGATTCATGACATACCGACAGTGACACAAGTAGGCTAAGTAATATGTTCCGTTACTCAGTCTCTTTTTACTATTACTAAAGCGCTCTTTGATATCGGTCATTTTTGATGTTTTTTATATATCCCCCTCCCCTCTCCATGTGGGGCACGGCATCGGAAGTGCGATTGTTCATTTCAGAGACCCCGAAAACTATGAATTCGACATTGATATTGGTCATTTCGATCATTTTTATATAAACACCTCAGGCCCGAACCTCATCTATGTTAAAACTTTGATCGAGATTCATCGTTTACTTCAAGAGTTATTAAGTTTTATTTATTTTTTTAACTCCTTCCTCCCCAGACCCTAAGTTCTATCGTCAAAGTGAATACATAAAAAACATCCCAGGCCCAAACTTCATCTATGTTGAAAATTAAATCGAGATCAGTCGGGTGTTCAAGAGTGATGAACTCCCAAAGACAGCCACTTTCATTTCTATTTTTTACATATACCTCCCTTCCCCCTGCCCTACGTTGCACCGTCAAAGTTAAACGATAAAAATTATCCCAGCCCCGAACGTCACCTATGTTGAAAGTTTGATCGAGATCTGTCGGGTGGTTCAAGAATTATTAAGTTTTATTAATTTTCCTATATTCCCCTCCTCCTCTCCCCCTCCCCTAACATCTACCATAAAAGTAAAACGATAAAACACTTCCCAGGTTCGAACCTAATCTATGCTAAAAATTTGTTTGAGATTGGTCGAATGGTTCAAGAGTTATTAACTCATGAACATAGTCACTTTTATTTTGATATATATTGATTTTTGTATATCTCCCCGAATGAGAGAGTGTTAGAAATGGTAGGTGAGAAAAGAACACTTTTAGATATTATTAGGAAGAGGAAGAGAAATTGGTTGGGACATTGCCTAAGAAGAGATTGTATCATGAGGGACGTCCTAAAGGGTATGGTGGCGGGAAAGAGAGGGGGACGAAGAAGACTACAGTTAACGGATGATATAAAAACAGAAAAATCATACGCGAAGACGAAGAAGTTACTGGAGGACCGTGGAGCATGGAAGCTTCTCAGCTGTCGCAAGTGACAATAAAGACAGAATACCTATGATGATGATGATGCCCCGTCCCCTACGTTACTCCGTCAAAGTGAAATGAAAAATAACATCCCAGGCACAAACCTCATCTATGTTGAAAATTTGATCGAGATTGGTTGTTTGATTCAAGAGTTATTAAGTTTTATTTATTTTTGACAATTCCCCCTCCTCCCTAAAGTTCTACCGTCAAACTGAATAGCTAAAAACACTTCTAGGCCAGAACCGCATCTACGTCAAAAATTTCGGCCGGGCGGTTCAAGAGATTAAGAGTCACAAACATAGTCACTTTCAGTTTTATAATATAGATTTATTATGTCTGGACATGAATCTTTTAAACACTGGAGGAGTTTCTGATAGAAATCTTAAAGATGAAATATGTCTAAAATGACGAAAAGTGGACTTGAATCCTTTTTGCACATTCAGTGTAAAATGAAGATCAATAGATTCTCATATTTCAGGAATAATGTTGCATATATATGTATATACTGTCACGTAAAATCCTATATTACAGACGTTAAAGGTCACATTGTAAAATAATAAATTCTCACGTAAATTTGATAGAATGTGATTAATTAATTCTCGATAGATTCTCCGGATATATGGCGTCACATAGGCCTATAAATTCAATATGGCAAACGCCAATCGTTATATATAATCAAATGGCAGTAAAACATCTTCATTTGGATTTGAAATTAAGGTTTCGGCGAGAGGATTCCAATACAATACTTGGTAGGAATTTTATTTCGTCCTCATGCTCCTTCGAGTAACGAAAGAATCAATGAATGAAACTTATCATCCAGGGAAGTCATTTCGGGAGGGCTCAAAGGCAATTGCTGCCCTGAGTTTGAGAAGGATTTTTTAAAAATAATTTATATACTAATATACTAACAGAAACGTGATACTCTTGTGTTGGTGGACAATCGCTCCTCCTCCCCCTATCCCTTGCGCAAAATCTGAAATTACGCTCCTGTTATCAACTCAAGTTATGTATGCCTGTAGTAAGTAGCAGATGACGCTCCTCTCTCCAGATGACGCTCCTGTCTTCAACATTAAACTTGCTGCAGAAAGCAACCAATTTGCACAAGATTTTGTTAATGTGATTAATAGAGCAGGTGTTACAATACGATTTAACGAAATTGCTTCATATAAACTTAAAACACAATTAAGCACTACTCAGTGGCGTTTTTAGGGGGTTGGCTGTAGGGCTTTCCCAAAATAAATTTGTTATCTGCTCAACTTCATTAAAATTTGTCGGTACCCAAAAGAAAAAATACTTATTCACATGTTGTGCATAGCTCCTCCCGAAACAAAATCCTAAATACGCCTCTGGCACTACTAAACACATTGTGTAAAATTGAACTTACTGACCAACCCAATAGTTTTCTATTTCGGGAATATTCGGAAGCACAGTGGCTCTATGCCAGACAACGTAATATTTTCTCCCACATTCGCACTACCAAATCTTCCATAGTCATTCACATGCATTTATAAAACCTCTCCTTAAGTATAAAGAGCGTACCTGTGGACATTAAACGAGCGAAACGATAATGCCTAATTTAGCACCGTAACTTAGATTTTTTCTGCGGGATTGGCAAGCATTAATACGCGTATTTGGGCCCCCTAGAAAAGTTGATTCTCTAATTTTTGGGCCCCCCTCTTTCCATCTTTCTCTTACTCTTTATGGGCCCCGGAGCCTGTGGGCCGTCCCGCACTGCAAGGTCTGCGGGGCCGTTAGTTACGCCCATGAGCCCGTTCCATACATGACAAATTAATTAAGGGGAGAATATTGACAAATCTCAAAGCCATAGGAATAATTATTATTTCTAAAGCTCCTTATAGTAGACATTTTTTTTTACTGAAATGGGGCCACGACTCATTTTTGTTTTATTTACCTTTTGTGTGCTGTTTTGTTTCTGTAATTTAGTGAATTTGTTTTATGTTTCATTTATAATTTCATGTTCGTATTATGTATGGAGTAAGAAAATTTTGTCTTAAAATGGGTCCCCCTCGAACGGTTGGGAGCTTCTCTGGGGGGCAGTTGCCCCTGCCCCCCACTAGTTACGGCCGTGGCCTAGATTTAGAAAGACGCCATTCAGCGTGAGAATTCGTCAAAATCTAAAATTCATTATTGTTAAAACTCCTCGGAAGAGTTAGCTTTTTCTCCCTAAAATAAAAGGATTAAAAAGTAAAAGTCATTGTATATTATTTGATAACGATTAAGACAAAAAAAAAAAAAAAGTTCCACGTAAACAGAGCAGCAAATCACTTTTGACACCTTAGTTTCGCTTTGGCGTTGCGTAAGACCACCCACATATTCATCCCAATGCATTGGTTAAAATTAGCCAACGACATCGAGAGTTCCAAGTTAATGTCCTCCAGGTTGCTAAATTGGATCTTGCTTTTTGTTTCCCGAGTTTAGTTCTGGTCTACTCAAATGAATGTTATGACGTTTAAATCAAATGAAATAAACATCCGGCTTTCATCTCCTTGTCCATGTTCATCAACACATCCTGAGAGAAGAATTAGGAACAAAGCATTGGTAGCGTTCGCTCCAAACAGAAACATTGAAGCTTCAGAAGTATTTTGAAGGAAACATTACAAAAGAAACAACTTATTTGATTACTGTATTTAACTCTATTGTTTAGCCTCTCAGGAACTTCCAGTTTATACCAATGTCGTCATTTCTAAACCTGTGGGAAACATACACACACACACACACACAAAAAAAAAAAAAAAAAAAAAAACTGCATCTAGTTATTTCCGTATTTATAATAGTTGAAAATTACACATGGAAAGTTGTAATTGTTGTCGTCATACCAAGAAAAGTTTCTTGCATTATATCAAAGAATGTATTATCACGGCACAATAGTATAGCGGACAACTTTTTTTTTTTTTTTTTTTTTTTTTTAAGGTGGATCTCTAGGTGTTCTCGGCGCTATGATAAACGTTGCTTGAATAGTGCAGCGTTGTCTGATAGTGTCGAGTGTTTGCTGATGCCTGATATTAAAGTAAATAATCATGGAATTCTGCTTAGATACTTACTGGAGAAATTAGCTTTTGACGCTTAACCGCAATTCACAGCTAAGTTCCGCTTCTCGAAGTTCAACGCTAGAATCCAGGAATTTTGTTATTGTGACTACCACAGTAAACGTGCAAATTTGGCAACAACGCATTATGGCGTTTTGAGCAAGTTTCTTCTCAAAATCTATTTCCTTAAATGTAAATTAATATTTAAAGATAATGTGAAACATAACACGAAAAACGGTCAAACAATATGTCTCATTTCGTAATAAGATCTTTACTTTAAAATACTTTATGCATACAAATGAACATTTCATAAAACTGAGCACTTCTAGTAAGTTCTAACAGTATGTGCCATCTTGTGTGCTCATTGTAAAACGAATCAAGTTTTTTTCTTTTATTTGTTATCTTTTTCGATATCAGAAGACACAATCAAGTGAATCAGTGTCTTGTGTTGTAGCTGAAACATAACTCTATCTTATAATGCAATATCTATAATATGTAACGTTTCACTGCGCAGTAGTTAAGGGAATGAGCTAAAATATGTACTGACTTCCGAGTGGTGATCCACCTTAAAAAATACTGCACAAATTTGAACGTATTTTTTTAAACTGTTTTAAACCTATACGACCAAATTTGCTATGAAAATAAAATCCTGAAACCAATGGTCCATGTAAGGAGGGTTTCGTATTTTAACTCCTTCCTCCTGAAAAAGATATAAATAAAAACACATTAACATAAGTACATTTATCATATTAATATAAGTACACACAAATCCTCACACCATATGAACCTGGGAGGATGAATCTTTTCTTGATAAAATTCTGCGTGCTACTAATGGAAACAACGCTACTATTTCTTAGAAAGACAAAAGCCAAAATTTTGAAAATCATTACTCAGAGTTTCAAGGAAAAACATTCAAAAGGGAAAACACCACAACTCCTCCATTTACTGATAGGAAGAGTAATTTTCTCAATGGAAGTTGTGAGTAAATATTTGGCAGTGCTGCCCTCTTCATACATGTGTTCAAACTTCAAACTACTGTGAGAATTTGCTTACACTGAAGTCGACGGAGATGTTACTGCTTCTTCGATTAGTATATTATATTACATTATTGACAGCGGCACAAATCTGTCTTCAACACTGCGGGGGACGGATAAGATAGTTCTCATTATATATCTATCTATCTATATCTATCTATCTATCTATCTATCTATCTATCTATCTATATATATATATATATATATATATATATATATATATATATATATATATATATATATATATATATATATATATATACCGAGCGAAGTAGATCAAGTGGTAGAGCGTTGGCTTCGCATTCGGGAGGTCGTGGGTTCGAATCCCGCTGCCGACCATCCTGACTGGCCTGAGACATCCAGGCTACCAGGTAAATGTCGGGATAGTGCCTACTAAACAGAACCTGGCCGATACCTTCCCAAATCCTTTCCATTGTTGTTATTGTTGTTGGATATCCAGTATAAAATGACTTCTGAGCTGTATCTAGTAATTGTTAAATATATATATATATATATATATATATATATATATATATATATATATATATATGCGATATTCAAAATATTTATAAAGTTGAAAATAATGCTATGGAAGGTCAGGGGAGCAGAGTTGTCTTCAACATTGAGCGGTGGGCAGATTTGAGGATTATTCTGGGGTACATCGATTTCATCTCACTTTCCTGGTGGCAATCGGTCACAAATCATTACATTTCTCCCCAAAAGAACATTTCAAATCGAATTATTGGAGGAGACAGTCCCCTCAGTTTCAAGATTGGAGGGGACATGTCCTCCTCATCTCCCCGGGATTTGCGTCAGTGATTATTGAGGTACTCCAAAATCCGTTTAGGTACATCATTATTACACTGATATCCGTCAATTTGTTCTGTGTGAGGATCGTTGATCTGCCACTTTGGAGGAATCTGACATCTTGAATTTATCCAAGAGCTGTTTCATGGCGTACACCCCTTTGGTGTACGAGAGCAGTGGTGTTCCACTTTAAGCTGCAGGTTCACGTCTCATATAGCCTCGTTACTGAAAGGGACAGTTAACTCAATCCAATCTAATTCAGTTTGTTCTATAGACGTTCAGTAGCGCACGTAGAATGCCTTCAAAGAGGGTTCAGGCGCTCAATTCAAGAGAACGTGGTTTTCATTGTTAGTGTTTAAATTTTTATTTTTGGTGATTTTGGTGATTCGGATTCCACCTTAAACTGTAGGTTCAGGTTTCAATAGCCTCGGGGCTGAAACAGATAAGTTATAATTCAAACAACTATTGAAACAATGTCTTGCCTTTCCCAAAAAGTAATGCTCTATCCCGTAAGGAAGATATGCAGGAGATTCTCCATGAATAGTTGATTAATCATGGGCATTCCCCTAATAGGTGATTTAACTCTGCTGCTAATGTGCTCTTTTAAACATGACACACGTCTCGAATAATAGAGCATGCGCGATAGCCAACAGTCCTGTTGATTTAAAATTTGATATTTTTGCGGACATGCCATAAGTAAGAAAAGTAGAATGTGACATTCTATGTCAACAGTTAACGTAACACGTTACAATAGTAGTAATAAATACAGGACGCACGAAATTTTCTTGACGCTAGAGTCTCTACAATACACGTGTATTAATGGGGATCAGAAAAGCCTGTTTCGAAATCACTTACAGTTAACGCAACTTGAATCAAAAATAAAGAAAAACAGAGAGACACACATACATATGTCTGTAAATTGTAAGACATTTTATGATAATACCACAAGGATTAAATTCAGGGTAAGCCCGAGGAGGCTAAATCTCTGCATCAATTTTATAGTGGGAACCACGAGTCTTCTCTTCCACCAACCACCACTAAATTGTTCAGTTGAAACTAAATGCTATCGGTCTCAGATACGTAAAACAACACTGTCAACGTTTGGGAGGTGATTCCTGACACCAAGATAAGACAAAAACTATAGATCAACCTGGATGCACAAACGTTTCCTTTCAAAGTTATAGGCTGCCGAATACATGAAAAAATGAACTTTAAAGGTACATAGCTCCAAAAATGTGGAACCTACCGTAGTCGGGTCAAGACTTCAGTTAGGAACTAACATGTGCACTATCCAAAAATACATGTTTCAGAATCCTAAGGCACTCACGTAACAAGTTTTATAAGGTAGTTTGGCTATGGGCATATAATTTGAAGTACTCCCAACTACCTTTATAAAAGTTGTTGCGGAAGTGTCGCAGTACTCTGAAACTTGGATATTTGGATGGGGCACATACTAGTTCCTAAGTAAAGTCTTGATCCGACTACGGTAGGTCACATAGTTTTAGAGATATGGATCTTTAAAGTTATTTTTTTGTTTTCGGCAGCCTATAACTCCGAAAGGAAGCATTTGTGCACCCAGGTTGATCTGTACTTTTTCTTATGTTGGTGTCAGGAATCACCTCCCAAACGGTATCGGTGTTGTTTTGAAACACCCTGTATATAGGTATATATCAAGATCAGTCTTGATCCGACTACGGTAGGTCACATAGTTTTAAAGATATGGATCTTTAAAGTTATTTTTCTGTTTTCGGCAGCCTATAACTCCGAAAGGAAGCATTTGTGCACCCAGGTTGATCTATACTTTTTCTTGTTGGTGTCAGGAATCACCTCCCAAACGGTATCAGTGTTGTTTTGAAACACCCTGTATATAGGTATATATCAAGATACGTATTTTATGGTAATAATTTAAACAGGATAATGTATTTATGAGATACGAGTCATATAATTGTTATTGATTGATTACTGTTTGCCCCCTTCGTATGCTCCACATAGGCCTATAAACTGAAGATATGAAATAAAATTTTTAGTTTACCGTTCTACGATTATGACCTTTTGTCTTAAAGACACTAATACTTAATGGGAGTGAATGATTATGAAATTGAATTTTTGTGCTCTTACCGAGAATAGAACCCCGAAACCACGTGCAGCGAAGGCACACGCGTTAGTCATTAGACCAGCGCTGAGGGTCATATATAAACTATTCATTTAATATTTAATGTACAGTATTACAACAAATTTCTGAAATAGACCTACATCATTTAAGCTATCCTCTAGCGCAGTGGTTCTCTAACTTTCCGATAACGCGGACACCCTGTTCATTCGGAAAGTGGTCTGCGGACTCCCTTGCAATGCTATCTGAAATTTCACATGGTATTAAAAGAAATGCTAATTAGAATTATCACTGACCGGGAAAAGATCAAGAAAAAATAATGCAGTAAGTAATTTATTCTAAAGATATAGTAACTTTGAAGGCTGAAAATGATTTTAAAAAAGAAAAGGAGATCCACTTAATAAACAATGTTCTTAAATGAGGAGTCACTAATGTGAGGAATGAATTTCTTTGCGTTTTTCGATAAATGCATTGAAATCTGGAATAAGTTTAGTCACCATCAATCTTAGGTCCGATTCCACATTAAGACTATTTCGCTTTATGGTTTTAATACTGCAAAGAGCATAAAAGGTCTGCTCACGTAAGTGGTAGGGAAAGGCATTAAATGTTGCATTGCCTTTTTAGACAGCTCTTCATACTCACAGCGCACGTGCAACTAAAAGCTACGAAGTTCACTTTGTTTGAAAAAGTTTTTCCATAAAGTATAGCGGATTTGTTCTGTGTCAGAGAGATTCATATCTTGTATGTCATGGATTTCTACATTAGTAAAAGGATTTTTAATCCAACCATTACCAGGTTGTAGGAAGGAAAATATTCTCAAAAACTTACAGATAATGCTCTCAAGTGTCTTACAAGTATTTTGTGCACTTCTTTGTATAGTTTCTAATTGCCTCCTTTTTAGTAACTGAAAAAAAAATATTTCTTGCATAACAGCTGTAAGTTCCATTTTATTACAACACATTTCAATTTTTAGGCTCCGCGGACGCCCTGGCTAGCGGACCCAACTTTGAGAACTACTGCTCTAGCGTCAAGGAGCCCTATTTCGTAATAAATTCACGGAACGCAAAGCAAATAATGCAACAAGCAATTATATCTAAAACACAAATTTTACGTTGCGTTAATGCAATCCGTTACAGAATGAGGCCCAAGAAAACGTTTGATCGTAAGCTGCACGCCGACAATATTAGAATTTAATCCCTGCTGTCCCAAAACATCCTAATCAGGCCGGTTCTAGACATTTCTTAAGTGTAAGCAAACAATATTTAGGCGCCCCCACCTAAATGACAATAAAAGAGTAGAAAGTTGTAATGGACAAAATTCAAATAAATGTTACAATTGCAAATTTTGTCAATATCTGTAGTCTCTCTGAGTATATCAACAAAAAATGGCGAAATTATAATTAATTGACTGTGGATGAATACTAAACGAAGTTCCAATTTTAATAATTAATAGCATTCTTTATTAAATGTGCACAAGACACAAGTAAGATATATACCTGAGATGTATTTTGACAAATACAATTGAAACATAAGAGTCAAAACAGAATAAAACTCACTTCTAACACACAAACCTGTCTAACACTAACCCAGGTTTGATTTAGACAAAGAGGTATGCTCTTATGTTTCATTAAAAGCATATTTACATAGTATTTTCTTGTAATACAATTATAATAGCTTAATTTCTCTTTTTCTTTGTTACTGAAAATTTCGTGTTATAGAAGCACTTTTCTGGCTTTCAATTTGGCAAAATCTCTTATTGCACCCGCATCCATTTCATCGGGTATGTCATTTTCTATCACCGTTAGTCCATATAATCGTTCTTGAGATATACTTGATCTCAAATAATTCTTTATTAATTTTAACTGACGTTGTTTAATACACAACAAACGACTAAAGTGTGTGCCTTAATCCATATTTAATTTGTCTTTGATCCAGTGGCAAAACTTCAAAATCAGGTTCCCCCTAAGGAACTTTTTTCAGGGACCCTTAGGCATATAAAACAATTCAGTTTGTTCATGTCTCTTTCCAACAAAGACGTTCGAAATCAGGCAATGAGTAACACAATATAAACACAAGCAGTGGCGCGCCCAAGATCCCTCTTTTGGGTCCGAAGGTTTTTTGGAGTAGGCTACAAAATGCAAACAATTTTGTACATTTCCCCCCTGAAATTGTGTTAATTTTCTAAATATATATATATAGGCTATATATGAGGAATGCAGACTCTCGAATCACCTCCATCAGTGCATCCCTGAACACAAGTAACTAATAATCAAAACTCTACTTTGTATAGGACTATTACCGAATGTTTAAAAATATAGCTCCATCTAAATTTAATACGAGAGAGAGAGTGGATTGATAATGATAATTACACAGTTAAAATACAACGAGCATATGTATACGCTGGTGTGATTGAGAATGGAAGTTCTAAAGAAAAATTTGTTACTTATAATCCTAATGACCTTTCGATTACAATTTCAATTTCTATTACAATTACCCAATGAGTTATACACGGGCACACTGCATAGAAGCCAATTATATTCAAACAAATTTTGAAATGCATTAAATTTAACTCAGACCACTGGCGTCGTTAGCTTTTTAAATCTGGGGGTCGGATGAATCAAAATCAAAAGCCTCTTTCCGACAAAAGTTATTAGTATAGTTTCTTTTAAAATATTTGATTAAAATCTGGGGGGATGCGTTCCTTCCCCCCGCTAATGACGCACGTGCTCAGACCCGTAACAGAAAAGGTCGTTTCTATTCTATTAACTGGTATTGACAACTCCCCCACCTCAACATTTCTATGATTATCACTTTCGAAATTTTGTCCAGAAGTCCAAAGAAAGTTTTTAGAGCCTGCGCTTACCTTTCATCTTCCTTCAAGTTTCGTAGCTTTCTTTTCTGATAAAATGCTCCACTTGTTTTTCTTATCGTTGGCCATTATTATTACATGAAAAACAAAGTACCATTGAAAAGTGAAAACACATATCATTATATATATATATATATATATATATATATATATATATATATATATATATATATATAAAGGAAACGGCTCAGGATAGAAACGAAAACGTTGACAAATGACAAATGGACTAACAGACATTAACAAAGTGAGTATTAAGCCGTGGGCAGCAGTTGTCAGCCATTGATATCAGGAACTCAAGTTAAAATTTAACTCAGAAATGATCAAAAATTCCATTTGTACTTCCCGTCTTTTCTTAGTGTTAGCCCCTTTCCATCTCTGGACCAATGGACAACAAAAGCCTAGTCGTCTGAACTTCGGTAATGTGTATTTCATTTACTCTGACCTTTCTCAACCTTGTAGTCAGTGAACAGAAACTATGCGGGGACACTATTTATGACAAGGCGAAACACCCCTGAACACATTTCTATCTACTGCGATAATTCCACCCAATCTATAAGAAATACGTGCCGTTTGTTTTTAATCAATTCCCATTTCAAAGATATATTTGGCAATGATATTCTTTAATAAGGTCGCGGAAGGGTTATTGAGAGAGGAATGAAGTCTGTTTGTTATTTTTGTATTTTGTACATATGGTAGATTGTAGAAAGAATGTCATTGTCTTTAGTCGTACTGCCGTAATCTTAATATAACATTTGTTGAAAATCTAATTTCCCTACATTTTATCTACTATTCGTAAAATCGCCCCTTTTCCCCTCTTTAAAAAATCTTTTCTAAGTCTTCCTGCGCCGCGGGAAATTTTCCTCAAACTAGCATCACTTGCAAGTGTGGCATTGACGCCAATTGATGTACGAGTCCAAGGGATGTTTTACAGCCAACCATGCAAAGATTCGATTTTATTGTCCTTTTGATGTATTTTATTTGTATCTCATTCTGTACAATATTTATTTGAGGATATTTGGAAAATTTTTCATCATAACATTTTCTCTAATTAATATTCACATTTAAAACACAACATTAATTTTCCAGTTCGGCGCCCTCTTTACCTGACACCCACTGCGAATGCGTAGTTCGCAGGATTCTAGATCCGGCTCTGTTCCTAATGAGATACATATATATATTGTAATGAATGTGCTAAAGCAAGAAATGCTCATAGTCTATGATTAGTTTCAAAATCACTACAAGAAAAATTTTATTTACCGATTCAGTTGTTTATGAAAATCATATTTCATACTTTGTTGTACAGAAAATACTAATGGGCATATTCCCAAACGGTTTGCGTCAGTGTAATGTAAAATTAGCTATTCAGTTTGCGATACCGGGATAGCAGTTTTAATGACTTTTTGCTTTCTTTTCATTGTATTACCGTTACTAGAATTTTGCGAAAATTGGTATGTAATGATTTCGAGGCTTTACTTACTCTCCCTACTGCCTTTATTTTTAGCTTTGGTAAGTAATACAAAACAGCGTTTCTCAAACTGTAGTCCGCGGATCAGAAGAAATCCTCGAGGTTTGTAATTTTGTACTGAACGTTACTGTAAAAAAGATTTTTAAAAAGTTAATACTCGGGCAAATGCAAGCAAATTTCACATGACACTTAATAGTTAGAATCTCAAATAGACTTTGGAAATTACTTAAGCATCAAGCGTCTTTCACTCTCTTCCAGGACTAAAATTTTATGTAATTTGTTACCCTCCTAACCTCTTGAAAAGAATCTTTGTTAATATAGTTCCTAACAAGGCTTCAATTACTGAAAGAAACTAATATACATTTTCAGCTATCTATACCAAATAAAATTAAGGAAAATTACTTAGTGCTACTTTAAAAATATAAATATACTGGTATTAACATGTGCTCAAAACATTATAAGATATATAAACTTGATTTTTAAGGGAAAGGATGATATGTAGAACATCGTGACTAATAAAAGTGGAACTTGTTCATGTGCCTTTGGGAAAAGCTGACATAAGGCAATAAAAATATTTCAAGAAATAGAAAATAAGCTATATGTTATCGGCAAAATCTATTTAATAATGTAATAACGATTTTAAGTATTTTCTCAACATAACCAAAATTCTAAATTGACGATAGTGTTGCCTATGAAACTACTTAACAGTTTGTGACGCCATAATGAGTGCCGCATTTAGGAGTTCCGCGTCCCTAGGCAAATTTGCTGACGGTGCCACCCAATAATTCCGCGCCTCCTATTCCTGCCTTCTCCATCCCCTCGTTCCTAAATTGAAAACAAATTACGCTTGGCAGAGGAAGAGAAGCGTGCTCACAGCGTAGATTCCAAGCACTTCTATGCTTACGCATATGAGCGTTTCTGGTTTCTTTTATTTACAGCTTTTACTAAAGGAAATATATTAAGATTTAATTTTTTTTTGTCCTTAAGAAAATTTGCGCTCTAGGCACGGGCCTATTTGGCCTAATGGAAATTGCCGTTCTGGCCATAATTGTCCAATATTCGGACTAATGCATAATGAGAAAGTTCTTTACAATAGCAACTACCTAGCTTGTTCATTTAACATAATTTTGTATGTACTAAACCAAACTTGAGGGGCTGCATTTCAAAAACGTACATGTACTCCCATGCGCAAAAAAAATTGCGCGTATACTGTAACTCACGATTTTCCGTATTTATTCCTTTTTCCTTACGTTTATGGGTAAAATTGAGTTATTAGTATGTGGAGATAATAGAGAGCAATGCATCTAAGGAGATATTTCTAAAAAATATAATAAAATAATAAAAATATAAACAAAAAACAAAATTATGCTCGGTTTTGTGTATACTGGCAACGATGATTTCTAGGGATTGTTTCAGTAGTACAGCACGATTGCGGAGGAAATTCAGTAGGGAAGTCGAGGAGATGGATCAAGGAATTGGATACTGAACTAAAATGTTGCATTTATTGGTTAAAACCTAGTGTGTAGATTGCCTGCCAAATATAAATTAGCTTCTGTAACTAAGATGTCGTACGAAAATATAGAATTAAACAGAAAAACTCTTATGTTAAGGTTCGAAGCGATACGCACCATGGTTATGAAGATTATTTCTTAAGAAAAAAGAACAAACATAACGTAGCCTCTGTGGTTAGGTGGATAGAGTGGCGGACTCGTGGATATTTTATTATTTTGACACCAATCGAATCCCATCCTATCCTATCCCATTTTTTTTAACAAAACATTATAGGATGTGTATAACTTTGATGTTAATAAGAACCGAAACAGTATAATAAGGAAATAACTTATTGATAGTATCCTTTAATCGACGTATTTATTCAGTATTAGAATACGTGTACTATTGCAAACAGTTATTGTTTTCAGTTTATGGTCTTGTATGTTACCTGCCCGTTCTTGAACAGCAGACAACTCACTTCGGATTTGTGTGTCAAGAACAGGAAAAATAACATACGCGACCTTGACAGTCTTCCCAAGTTTACCCTTTGTTATATCGACATGACGTTACATCGAATGATGCTTGTTGTCGTGAAAAAAAGGAAGAAAGGAAAAAGCTGATGTCAAATTATCGTTTGTCTGTGTGTGTGTGTGTGCTTGTGTTTTTTTTCTTTTTAGAGTATTGACTTTCTCCCTCTCTCTCTTTTTTTCATATCCACAATTGCAAGAAATTATGACCGACCTTTGTGGGTTTATTGGGAATAGGACGACTTATTTTGGATTGCTAACAGACGACATTTTTTTAACCATTTGCTTTAAACTTTGGCTTTGTGGCTCTTAGCACCCACAAAAGGTCATTATAAACTATATAAGCAGTTCCCGTTTTCACCGGCCGCCGAAAAGATATTGGGGAAGAGAAAAGTGCTTGCCGTAAAGATAATGAATAAAAAAACAAATTAAAACAAATAATTTATAAATCTTTATAATACACTGTAAAGTTACGAGTGATTACGGCTAAGAATTTAACGTGAGATTAAAATTACGAATATTATCCTATTATGATTAAACAAATAATATACAATAAGTAAACTACAAGCAAATTGTATATTTAACAACCCGAGTGCTTAAAAACAATTACTTTATTTTTAATTTTTATTTTTTTAAAATTATTTACTTTGATTAGATGGCCTTTTTGATTTATAGGAATGTTTTTTTTATTTTATTTATAATTTGCGCTAGCGGCAACAAATGAGAGTAGGGGATAATTTATATAACACTTGCGTTTTATTATGCACTGCACAAGGAGAGTGGGGATTAAGTCAGCCGCAACTTTTTTTTTTTTTTTTACAGAAATTTGGTTTTCTGTAAAAGTCAACAACTAATTTGAGTGTTATGCTTATATTTACTAAATTCTAACGACGACAAAAACACGATTTCAAAATGCAATCATAAGTCGGTGTAAGGACTGTTTTCGTTGAACAAAGCTAAATTATACAGATCTATGTATGCGGAACACAAATATTTCCAAAAGATAGCATGAATATGAACGATAATCATACCATATTTCTACATTATATAGTAGCATGAAAAACTTATATTAAAATGATATAACAAACAGGCATAAGCTTTTTTTCTAGCACGGCAACACATTAAACTTAACTCATTAAATTTTGGGAATTACAAATTATCACCTTACATGTCGTTGTATTCCTATTCGTTTTCACGTTCGAGCGACGAAAGAAGAAATTGTAGTAATAGTGATAAAAATCGAATTCGAGTTTTCAATGAATTCAAGTTTCACGCCCCCACATATCGAAAAAGTAATTTTGATGTCTGTCCATCTGTTCGTCTGTCGGTTCGTCACGCTTTTTCATGTATTCAAATAGAGGCCATACTGTTCGACGTATCTGGACCGAATTCTAGACATGAAGTTTTTATAACACTTTAAAAAAACTAACTAACTATATGGCCTATGGAACCCGGAGGTTCAATGCCGCGTTCACAAAAGCTCTCCACTGACTTCTATTCTTAGCTAACTGCATCCAGTTTCTACTTTGTATTCCAATCTCTGCGAGATCCATCTTAATATTGTCATCCCATCTGCGCCTAGGTCTTCCTAATGGTCGTTTTCCGATTGGTCTTCCAGTCAAGACTTTGAAAGCATTTCTACTTTCTTCCATTCTAGCTACATGACCCGCCCACCTAAACCTCCTAGACTTGACGACCCTAACAATGTTGGGTAGATCATATAAATTGTGTAGTTCCTCGTTATGAAGTTTCCACCATTACCCATTCCCGTTCCTCTTGGGTCCGAATATTCGTCTCAGGATCTTGTTCTCAAATACTTTCAGTCTATGTTCTTCCCTCAGAGTAAGTGACCATGTTTCGCAGCCATACAGAACAACAGGCATAATAATCGTTTTGTATATTTTAAGTTTCAAATTCCTCGACAGAATTCGCGACAACAAGAGATTTTGAACCGAATAGTAACACGAATTCCCTGCTTTGAGTCGACATTTAATTTCTTCGTGAATATGATTTCCCTCTCTTAATATTGATCCTAGATATTTGAAACTATCCACTTTACCAAAAGTATTATTTAATATTTTAACGCATCCATAATTTGCTGTATTCCGGTCCCGACGCACTTCCATGTATTTAGTTTTCTCTGCATTTACTTCTAAACCCATGTCCCTGCAAGAGTTTAATAAGATCTCTGCATTTCTTTCTATTGTTCTCCTATCATCCCCTATTAAATTTACATCATCAGCATATGCCCTAACCTGGTCAATACCGTTCAACTGTAGGCCCTGGTTGCTATCTTTGATTTTCCTTATAGCGTATTCCAGAACGAAGTTAAATAATAATGGCGACAACGCATCTCCTTGTTTCAGGCCATTTTCGACGTGAAAGCTGGTGGACAAAAATTTTCCTACCCGGACTTTACTTTGGGATTCATTTAAACATATCTTAATTAATCTAATTAGCTTTCTCGGTATTCCAAGTTCTGTAAGGACGTTGTATAATGTTTCTCTCCTAACCGAGTCGTACGCCTTTCTAAAATCAATAAATAGTCGATGTACCGGGGTATTGTATTCCCACTTTTTTCGAGTATTTGGCGAATGGTAAATATTTGGTCGATAGTTGATCGATTTCGTCTAAATCCGCACTGATAATCTCCAATAATTTCATCTGCGTATGGGGTCAGTCTTGCTAACAGAATATTTGAAAGGATTTTATAGGATGTTGATAGAAGAGAAATGCCTCGATAATTATTACAGTTTTGTCGCCTTTCTAGTAAATTGGAACAATGATTGATTCTTTCCACTCTTGTGGCAATTCTTCCTTGTTGTGGATAAGGAGAATGAGTTTGTGTATCTTGTTCCACAATTTTTCGCCCCCAGCTAAAATTAACTCAGCCGGAATTTCATCTACCCGGAGATTTGTGTTCATAACACTATCGTTTCGAATTCTATATCCTCCGACACCTAAAAATAAGGGTAGTTTACTGAAGGATGAAAATTTAAAATCATTAAATTGTCTCAAAAACGGCTGTAAAGATTTTGTTTGTATTTTTACAAATATAGTATGAATCATTGCTGTGAAAAAATACGTAAGGTGTAATTTACTGTATGGGATGCATTTTTTTGAACAATTTTCTCAATCACATTTTATAAATAAATGTATCATTAATAACCTGACAATATGACACAACTCGTTCGTCCTGTAAACATTCAGAAGAGGTAGTTTAGCCTACTCTTCGACGATTTTCCCATTAACGCCTGCCCCAATTTTGTTCATATTTCATAAATAAATGTTACATAAATAACCTAACGATATGGTATAATTCCATCATCCTAAAAAGCTAGAAGTGGTATATTACTTTTCGGAGCAAGTTTTACCCTACGATTTTGTCGATAATTACTCTGGCAATTTTGTTCGTATTTCATAAATAGCATAACTCGTTTGTCCTGAAAAGATATACAAGGGATATTTTATTCTTGGGGATGACTTTTTTAACGATTTTCTCAGAAAGTACTCAAACGCTTTTGCTCATAGTTCACATACAATTATCTGCTTAATAATTCTAATGTATGGCGTAAGTTATTTCTAACAGAAATATGACGAATGGGTACTTTACTTTTGGACGTAAGTTGCTTCGAACAAAGTTTTCTAAAACACATTATTTTATTCGCATTTCCCAAATAAATGTTTCAGTAATAGCTGCAGCCTAACACGAGTCAGTTTAAGAAATTCGAGCGAGAAAATTCAGTGCGTTTCATCCGTACCCATTCTTAAATATATTTTTAAATGTTACACCCAATCACAATTTTCCTAAGAAAATCGAAACTTCTTTTTAAATGTGCCTTGCTGTGGCCAAATGGTTCAAGTGCATTGGTTCTGGATTTGATTCCCGGTGAGAGCTAGTGTATTTTTATCCAACGTTAAGGAATAGGTGCAAAGAGAAAAGTGTTTAAACAAGTCTAACCAAGCTAATGAATAATACAAAGAAATAATACAATATTACGAAATTCTAGAAGAAACGTTGTTAATATTAGATATTTGCGTGTAAAAGTCCAACCCATGACTGTCAACTCCAAAGGTAAGAAAGTGAAACATCCAATACCAGGTTAATCAGTGGTCTCTAGTTAAAGCTATCCTACTAGGAAGTGATTGAGATACCAAAAAATATTGTAATCGCTGGGAGACATGTTGGGAGAATACATTGGGTGAGAGAGTTTAATACTGGAACTCATGAATAGTCTCTGCACCTTCGTTTAGTATTGAAATGAAATGAAATGAAATCTTTGAATTTTACGTCCCACGGTTATGCCGGTTAGGCTAAAGGAGACGGTGATGATGAGTAATGAATGAAATGGTGGAATGAAGAAAGTGGGAGGAAACGGGAGAACCCCGAGAAAACCCACGCACACGGTGTTTGTCCACCACAAAGTTCACTTGGCGGGGGCTGGGATCGAACCCGGGACCCCATCGTTTAGTATTGAAGTGCGTAGGTCTATATAGGTTTGCATTGAAATGAGCATTAATGCACAACATCTGTTGAACATTACGGGGGGCTTGCGGACAGGTTTGCAGTACATTTTACGGGGTTCGATATTGTAACGATCCTAGCAAACTCCTCAGCCTTTCCGCACTGTACTCTATAAGTTAAATTCGTGCTTAATTAAAACTATGTGTTTAAATTTAACACTGTTAACCGTTAATACCTGTGCACAACGGGCAACAATCCGCCAGTAATTCTTTATTTTTGCCCTTTGTTTTAGCGCCATAAATGTCTTTGTTCATAAATTTCTTTGTCTACGGTTTTGCATATACGTAGCGTGGACATTAAATTTTGACTTCTACGCCATATGCATCTAATTACAAACACACCTATAGAACGAACACAACAAACTTGGAATATATAGTTTATGTATGGAAAATCATACACGAGGCGCTGCACGGGAGAGCAGTGTGCATACATATGGCAGTCAACTTCCTAAGAAATTTATAATAATAATAATAATAATAATAATAATAATAAAAACAGAAAACGAAACAGTTATTTACTAATGTATTTATTTAAGCATGGAAGTGCAATAGACTTAAGTTATTTCTCTCTCTCTCTCTTTGAAGGCAACAACCTTTAGGGTGCCAAGACGTAGAAAAGGACTTGTGGCACTCATGACTATAGAGTGGTGTGTGTTTGGCACATCGGGTTCCTTCGTTGTTAGCCCCAGCTTTCTAGACCGGATGCAGTTATTCCCGGTAGAAAATACAAGAAAATATACCTTTCTATTACTATTAAAGTAAATAATTACACTCATTCCCTCAAAGTGATACTTGTTTAACTGTATACAGACAGCTGATCCATGGGAGAATCGTTGATAATAATAAATAAAATAAACTCGACAAATATTCTTGTAATTTGCTGTACACGCCAGTGTGCCTGTTATCCGGTTGTGGCACACTGGAATATAGGGTATGGCTTTCTAATTTTTCCCCAACTATTTTAACTGCTTCAATTGAAATTAATCTATAATAATAAGAGTGAATTTAGTCTTCTTACCCTTCGATTTAGAAATAAGGTCCGCTAGAATTGTATATTTAAAAAATAATAATACTGTACTCAGAATTTTATAGAGTAGTTTGTTTTATTCGAAATGACATACTTCCTGCAACTGTTTGGGTTGGAATTATTTGAGATCAAATCTTTAAGTTTTACGACCCATGGTTATACCGACTAGGCTAAAGGACACGGTGATGATGAGAAATGAATGAAATGGTGGAATGAAGAAAGTGGGAGAAAACAGGAGAACCCCGAGAAAACCCATGCACATGGTGTTTGTCCACCACAAAATTCACTTGGTGCGAGCTGGGGTCGAACCAAGGATCCCATGCATCAAAGGTGAACGCTTTATCACTGAGCCACCGCGGCCCCTCTGAAATTATTTATAGGAGAGAGTGACTACTTTATGAAAACTTGATATCGAACACATTTGTTTAAAAATACCAGCTTTTTGTGAAATATTGCTTAATATTCAGGAAAACCTAAGTCAATAAAATAATAATAATAATAATAATAATAATAATAATAATAATAATAATAATAATAATAATAATAATAATAATAATAATCTTAAATTAAAAACTCTCTGGACCTAGTGCATTGGCACAATTCCACGAATTAAAAAGAGTTTGTTTACTTCTCATGTAAGTGTAGAAGGACTTAATCCCTGTTGCTTTCAATATACGAAGAAAGTGTCCAACTGTCAAATGATATGCTACATAAAATGCCCTATGCAACATAATGTAATATAGAGTCATCATTTCAGGTTGTCTAAAGAACACTTTCGTTTTAGCAAGAAAGGAAGAAAATAGAAAATACTCAGTTTTAACCTAGTAGAAAGTTTGCAGATTTAAGAGAAAATGTACAGAGTTGTTGGATATTAAATGTAGTTCGGATTAATGGAGTAAGACACCGTAGTTCATTGTACGAAATATACTGGGAGTGACCAAGCCATTGCCTATGGAAATATCGAAAGAGATACGTTAATGGTGTTAGTTGCCAACTGTTGTAGAAATGAAAAATTTAAGGAAATCTCTAAAACTCTAAAATCACAGATCCAAATTGACTAACTGCTAAGTAAAACTGCTAAATCTGACTAAAGCAAAAAAAAAAAAAAGTCTTAATGACCTGTGTTACAGTTTCAGACACATTATTCTCATATCAAAACTACGATAGAAGTAAATTATGAATACAGGTGAATTTGCAGTTCTGGAATACCAACAAATGATTTTGCTAGATGTAAATTTTGGGAAAACATTTTTATAAGGTTTTAGATTTATTTATTGGTTTGTTTGTTTATTAGCTTCTCCATGCCGTAAACGTCGCCAACACCTAGTGGCCCACTTGCTGGTAAATGGCGATCGTCAATATAGCGACGCGTCGAAGGATTGCCGCTAGTGTGCCACTAATGGCAGGGATTCGTCGAGTCGAAGCAGATATCTAGAATCGGGGATATTGAAGTTACCACCACGTAACAGCGAGGACTTCATTTTGATCCCCGCTCCTTTGATTTGTCACGGAGAATCGCAAAGGGACCAACACGAACTATCCCAGTCATGTGCATGCGGTTATTATTATATATTACTTTTCCCTGACGAATTGTTATTATAAGGACAATACTTGAGCTCCGGGGGTCAAGAATAACTCCTGCCTTTACATCATGAAGTGAAAAATCTTGAGATGGGTGCGTATAATTGAATGAATTTAGTTGGCAACTGTCGCCGATCACTAGCAAGTGAATATGGGAGAACTATGAAAAAAGTAAATAGACGCTTGCCATTTTGTTATAAAATTACATGACGAGTGTATTTGATCTGATTCCAAACAGTTATCGTCAAATATACACGGTTAATGGAGCACTCTGATTAGAAATATTAAAAATACTTCAACGATTTATCACTCTACAAGCTGTGTCTTCACAAGCGCCTCCGTGGCGAATTCGGAAGAACACGCACCTAATAACCCTAAGGTTGGTGGTTCACGCCCAGCTCAGGGCACTTTATTTTTACTTTTTTAAAAAATGTTTGTAGACTCACCTTAATGCAAAGGCGATTTAACGTATTTTAGGGGAACAATTTTGTGGTTCGTTGGCGTTCCGTCGCTTCTCTGCCAGTGGTGGTATAGTTTTCAAAGCGGAAGTGGGGCCAAGTTTTGGCTGCGGGACCACCAATTTTTGGGGACATGTCGCTAGTTGCCTATCGGTAGTCCACCGACGCTTACGGCATGGGGTTGTCCCCTCACAAGTGAGGCAGATTGTAATCGACCAAGAGTGTTTGGGAAAAGTGGGAAGCATCTTCCGACTTCGACTTCTGTATAATACGTTTTGGGATCAAGTCGAATCAAGGCTGAGTCACGGGAAGGTAGAACAAGTGAGGCAATCTTTCCAAGCACTACGCTGAAGAGCCTCTGTCTCATTCAAGACTTAGACTCTTCAGGAAAAGTAACAAGTTTATTACTTGTAATTTATTCTTTGAGTCAAAGTATTTTGCAATAAACCATCGTTTTGTAAGATATTTTTACGATTGTATACTATTAATTTCGAAAATTGTACACATAATATAATTTCCCATCATGGATTTGAAAAAATCAAAGTTGGAACAAAGAAAGATCTTCGATCCACATGTCTCTTTCATTATTGATCCTTAATTTATTTTAGTCCTAGGCAAAGCGAATCGACGGGATGGCTCTAAGTGAAAACATTCATTTAGATGGTTAAGTAATCTGGAAATTCCTTCTGTTATTTCACGAAACACAACAAATCTTGAGAAACAAAAACAATTTTGCTTACCAGGGGAAGGGAATAAATCATCTGCTTACGTTTGCTTAACTAGGAAGAAGGCAAGGGCGCCGATCCTAGGGGGCCGGGCCCCCCAAAGCTCATGTAGGCCCCCTTTGTATTTATGAATATACAATATTTGGCATAATTTGAATGCAATTTGCCTTAAAATCCTAATATATATCGTCTGTATTTGAATGCCCTCCCAGAAAAAAAAAATTACACAGAAATCGGCGCCCTTGGAAGAAGGTCTAGTGAAAGGAATAAAAATGTGATAACGTAATGCTTGAACAACTCTATCTAATGGAGAAAAGTAAATTAGTATTCAACACTTCTTTCAGTTTTAAGCATTTCAAAGATTCTCGTAATTTAGTAGCGTCCCGGATTTGCATTTTTGAAGTACGGGTACTCTATCTATACCTTAACGTTTCAGACCACGCACTTAAGCCGCTTTGCCACAAGAGGCACATAGGAGTTTTTCTTTCGATTTCCTTAGGAATATTGAGAATGGTATGACTTTTAAAACTATGTTTAAAAAAAGAATACATATCGACACAATAAGATGATAATCTAATACCTAGGAAATATATTGAATTGTTTTTAATTTGTTCTCACGCTACCAAAACAGTATTATTTTTTTTTTTATTCCAGCCTTTTAATATAAGCATTTCACACTATTGTCTGTTCTAGGACAATACAATTCTAGTTCATGTATATGCTAGCTTTGGAAATACAGTAGAATTTCGCTTATCCGATATAAACAGGCAGGCAGAACGCTGGATAATATGGATGTGTTAAGAAAAGACCTGTTAAAAGTAAAACTTATGATATAATTTTACATATTACACATCTAATAATAATGTTTTATAACAAATAACTGCACTGCACTGAATCAGGGACGTATCCAGCGTGAGGGCCTGAGGGCTGTCCCCCTCCGAAACTCAAGCACTTTTTAATAAACATGCTTTTACCCTTTTGAGATTCTTTTATATCAGTTTACTAATAGTCAGTGTCCAAACTTTGGGCAATGTGCTGTTGTCTTGTTATAATTCTAAGAACATACATTAATGCCATTATACCATTTGGAATTAAAGAACAGGAATTAAATAGGATTAACATTTTGTTTCCGTTCTGTTTTTAACTTTAATATATTAGAACGATACACTCAATGTCTTCTTGCTATTTTTGTTATGTGATATACGTAGCAGACAGTTTTCTTTAGTTACATTTCTCTCGAAAATATGTTTCATTTTGTTTGTGCTATAATGCAGTTTCCAAATGTAGCGAACATGCGAATAAAATGGAGTGAATTATACAAGCCTTAGCGCATACTTCGATGTCGCCCGTATCATATCTTGGTCGGAGGAATGTAGCGAAGATGCGAATAAAATGGAGTGAATTATACGTTTATTTTAACAATCATCTTTGAGTATCAAGATGATTGTCTTCAGGGATGTAACTTCAAGAATCAGAGGTCCAGGTAGCTGATCCGGCCAGTCCGAGTGTCCAGAACCGTCTATACCCAGGACGACCTACAGGAAGGACTCCAAGGTTTCAGTCCAGATCCGCTGAAGGTAGACGCCGGGTCCTCGCGCAGAGCGACGGCGTTGACACACTATTCACTCGTGTGAAATGGATAAGACTGGACGAGTAAACTTTCTAATTCTGGGCTTATATATGAATAAGCATCCTGGTTTACTCATATAGGTTTTTAATTTTAATCTGGGGAAAGTGTGTTACTGTGACATCTTCGTTTCTATTTCCAGAATAACAGTTTGTACTGAAATCGTACTTGATGTCTACAGCTTCACACAAGAAATGTGAATTTCTTGATACTCAAAGATGATTGTTAAAATAAACGTATAATTCACTCCATTTTATTCGCATGTTCGCTACACAAAGTAAACCGGTTTATAAATGAAAAGTAGGAAAAAGTTTAAGAGAAATACAGAACTGTTGCATTATTATTATTATTATTATTATTATTATTATTATTATTATTATTATTATTATTATTATTATTATTATTATTATTGATATTTTTAAAACATTAGAATTACGTGCTTACGAGGATTCGTGTTGGGCCCCCTCCGAATAGAAAACCTGGATACGTGTCTGCACTGAATGATAGATGTATGAGTCAACGTGTAGACGGGCGCGCTAGGCGATATACTCCAGAGCATGAAAAATAGATTAAGACCACAACTTGCAGTTCTTCTTGCCGATTGGTGCTTTCTGCAATGATATATCGTGTAACAAAGGATGGTCGGATAAGCGAAACCATTGTGTATTGGTGTTTCACGCACCTAAACCTGTAAAATGTTTGTATAAACGATTATCTTTCACTCCCTAGCTAAATTTGTGGGTATGATCACACACCTTGCCTCATAAAGTATAGTCTTATAAAGAAAAAAATATTTTTTTAGCTAAAAGCTAAAGGGAAGTCAACTTCAGTAATTTACTTTAGTTTTTTTTTTTTAATAATGGCAAACTAGTCCATTTCATCACGATAAATCACGTTTGATATTAAGATATCTTTTTCTGTCCGTATATATCCTTTACATTTTGTTGGAGACAAAATTGTTATTTTCCCAAGAAAACAGGGTGAGATAAGCTATACAACAACATGAACTGAAAACAATAGCTATTACCAATAATACTGTAATCCTGGATATCAATAAGTTGTCCTTAGTATATTGCTTCGGTTCTTATTAACATGAAAATTATAATGTTTTGTTAAAAAAAAAAAAAAAAAAAGATTGGGATAGGATGGGATTCGATGTGGTGTCAAAGTAATAAAATAACTACAAGTCCGCTACTCTATCCACCTAACCACAGAAGCTACGTAGTGTTTGTTCTTTTTTCTTAAGAAATAATCTTCATAACCATGGTGCGTATCGCTTCGAACCTTAACATAAGAGTTTTTCTGTTTAATTCTATATTTTCGTACGACATCTTAGTTACAGAAGCTAATTTATATTTGGCAGGCAATCTACACACTAGGTTTTAACCAATAAATGCAACATCTTAGTTCAGTATCCAGTTCCTTGATCCATCTCCTCGACTTCCCTACTGAATTCCCTCCGCAATCGTGCTGTACTACTGAAAAAATCCCTAGAAATCATCGTTGCCAGTATACACAAAACCGAGCATAATTTTGTTTTTTGTTTATATTTTTATTATTTTATTATATTTTTTGGAAATATCTCCTTAGATGCATTGCTCTCTATTATCTCCACATACTAATAACTCAATTTTACCCATAAACGTAAGGAAAAAGGAATAAATACGGAAAATCGTGAGTTACAGTATACGCGCAATTTTTTTTGCGCATGGGAGTACACTTACGCTACGGCCGTGACAAGATTAGGTGCAAACTACAGTTTTGCAGGTGGTAAAATATAGTAATAAGTACTTTTCTGATTGCAACAGTGCACTTTATTTGATAGAGATGCAAATGAAAAATGTTATTTGATTGAAGTCTCAATATGAAATTTTTGATGACATGTGAATTTGTTCGTGTGAAAAGGGGCTTCATTCATCAAAATGGTGAAATTGAGTTAACATTGGATTTTTGTTCCTATTCGGTACACTTATGTTTCTATGCATAAAGAGCTTGTTTCATTGGTTTAATATTTCGTAAACAGATATCAACTTCGATTATTCTAGGCATCATGGGCTTGTGTCTGTGACAGAAGCCCTTTCTGCATGGAGAATTGTATTTGTTTTATATGTTAATGGCAATAGCTATTGATTTCGTTCCATTCGGTTGGTAGACCTGCAACATCTGGAACTTGGCAAAAAAAAAAGTTTTAACACAGTTTTTTGATTTAAAAAAAGAGCAAAAATAATGACTACATGTATACAGGACTTCGTCTATAATTTACATGCGAGAAGGGCTTCAGTCCACGGTGGAAACCATTTTTTTTTCTACCATGACAATAAAAATAAAACTGGTTTTCCTATACAGCATTCGATTAATGTAGTTTATTTCTACATAGAAATGTTTCATTTTGATTTTATAGTTTCAAAACTTCAATGTTTTTCTTATTTTTCCCAAAACTAACCTTGTTTGACTGAAGCCCTTTTTTGCATTAACTGATTCATGTATGATGTATGCTTTTGGTTGGCACCTCCTTTATTGTGTTGCTTGTAGCTAAAGAGTAATTTAAGAAAGAAATAAACAACATAAAAAATAAAGCAGCGTAGTGAGGACTGAAGACTGAGATTCTTAGTATAAATAATTTAATAAACGAGGGAATTTGACAGTAGTTAGCTCTTTTGTTGCTAGGCTTAGATGGTTTTCATACAGAAAATTCCAATATTTCCAGAGACGAATGCCTGTTTCCAATTTGATGGAAGAGCTCTTTTGGCGGTGCCAGAAATTCGCCAAACGTTTATCTCATTAATCTTTCCACACGTTTGAAGAAGCTGGTCACATTCCTGACATGCGCTGTGTGGAAAATGATGTTACTCTTTGCGAAGGAATTCTGGGAATTATCCTCTTAAGTCATCTAGCAAAACAAGCACCTCTTTGTCGTTCACTGGTTTGTGTACATGAAAAGCTTGTGAAACGTCTGTATAGTTACACACTATAAATAAATAATCTAATCGACACGGAAACTTGAGACCACATTTCCTGAGGGTTTCTTAATCATATCACTTTAAATCTTAACATTGCGTAAGAATTAATGTTTACAAAGGAATTGTATAAAGTTTGAAGGAAGGTGAATTATATTGTGTAAATATACAAGTTGGATAGCAGAAGATATCAATAGAATGCCAATGTGAACAAGTACCAATGTCTTCTTCGCAATATGAGGGAAAAATTTTGAATGTGAATTTACATAAGAAATATTACTGATGGTGACAAGTTCTACCATTATAGGATCTTTCAAAGTGTCGTCTCCCGAACAAGAGATTTGGAGGAGCATGAATATGTTTGGGAAAGAGCAAGTCGGGAAAATATCTAAACAGCTCTACATCAATAATTACTAAGATCTTATATGCGTAGTAACCATAATACTCATTATATCTCTTCATTCTAAACTAACTAACTCTATGGCCTATTAAACCCGGAGGTTCAATGCCACGTTCACAAAAGCTCTCCACTGACTTCTATCCTTAGCCAACTAGATCCAGTTTCTACTTTGTATTCCTATATCTGTGAGATCCATCTTAATGTTGTCCTCCCATCTGCGCCTAGGTCTTCCTAATGGTTGTTTTCTGATTGGTCTTCCAGTTAAGACTTTGAAACCGTTTTACTTTCTTCCATCCTGGCTACAGATCTGCCCACCTTAGCCTCCTAGATTTGACGAACCTAATAATGTTTGGTAATTGGTACAAATTATAGTTCCTCGTTGTGAAGTTTCCGCCATTCTCCATTCCCATTCCTCTTGAGTTCGAATATTCGTCTCAGAATCTTGTTCTCAAATACTGTACTTTCTGTCTATGTTCTTCCCTCAGAGTAAGCGACCATGTTTCGCAACCACACAGAATAAACAAGCGTGATTATCGTGTTATATATTTTAAGCTTCAAATTCCTCGACAGAATTCGCGACAACAAGAGATTTAGAACTGAATAATAACACGAATTCCCTGCTTTTAGTCGACATTTAATTTCTTCGTCAATATGGTTTTCGCCTGTTAATATTAATCCTAGATATTTGAAAGTATCCACTTTATCAAAAGTATTGTTCGAAATAAGCATCTCTTCATTCTAGTTCTCAATAATAATAATAATAATAATAATAATAATAATAATAATAATAAATAATAATAATAATAATAATAATAATAATAATAATAATAATAATAATAATATCTAAGAATTTTTATGTTATTAATAGCGTAATGGAACTATTAACTTTTCAACATCTCAAGTTTTTCTTTCGTCAGAATTCCTTTGACACCAAATATCATTCAATTGATTTTTCCTTAACGTTTATGAGGTAAGTGTGGGCACTTAAAACTACTCTTATTAATTTATTAATTTATTAATTGTAAAATGGAGATAAATTGGATTAGATTAAGTAAATATCTTAGGGATTTAAAACCATTTAAATAATAATATCCGAGAAATGTGTTAAAATGTATGTTTAAAAGGAATGAAAGAAAAAAATATGGATCACTGTACTAAACCTCACCTATCCTATTTATTAAATCAAATGAAGCCATGTTGCATTTATTACTAAAGAATTCTTCATGAAATATGACAAAATTACGGTAGACATTTTCGGAAAGCTTTGAAGAAAGCTTAACCCAAAACTAAACTACTTCTTGTTGATTTTTACTTAAAATATCAAATGCTATATTGCACAGTTGTATTGGATTTTTTTTTTCAAAAGAAACTATTTTACGTTATAAGAAGTTAACGAAATATTTGTTTATGAGATATGAATAAAACGGCTGAGCAGTTGTTGGGAAATACATTTTAAAAAGTACCCATACAAATAAATTACTCTTTGTAGATATCTTCAGAAATGTTTTATTTATTTATTTATTTTCAGAAATGTTTTATTTATTTATTTATTTATTTATTTATTTATTTAAGAACAAGAACACAACAGGTTATTCTACCCAATTACAGTGTTCATACCAGAGTTACATAAAATATCTATAATATATTTGCGAAATCTATTCTGACTCATACTGTGTATATCCAGAACTTTTTTACATTTACTCAGTTTTGTTGTAGACTGCACCCATCCTCCACGTTGGTGACTGTTTTGTTGCATTTGTTCGAGATTTCTTAGAATAAAAGAAATTTCCATTGCTCACACGTATGTTTCCATTGGGTACCCTGAGATGAAAGGCAGAGACCAAATCCTTACTATTTAATTTGTTATTTAATATTTTGTACAAGAATATCATGTCATTTAACACTCTTCTGTGATTGAGAGACATTGTGTTAAAATTTTCATTAAGAGAAGTACTATTTTCATATGTGGGGAAGATTCCTGTTCTCTTGTACGCCAGAAACCGCAGAAATTTATTTTGAACTCTTTCTATTCTAATAGAGTCTTTCTTCGTGTGGGGGTTCCATATAATAGACGCATATTCTAATTTTGATCTAGCAAATGAAAAATATAATTTCAGTAAAACATTCGACTTATTAAATTCCCTTCCCATTCTCAAAATAAATCCAAGATTTTTGTTTGCGTCATTTACAATTTGATTTATATGATGCTCAAACGATAGTGTGTTATCATATATTACACCCAAATCTTTGATAGTTTGTTCTCCCTTTAATTCTTTACCATCTATCTTATATTGAAATTCAACAACATTCCGTTTCTTAGTGAAGGACACGGTTTTGCATTTATCTGAATTTATGTTTAACAAGTTGTTCTTGCACCATTCATTTACTCTGTCTAGATCCTCCTGCAAACTGACACAGTCCTGTGCTGTTGTAATTCTCCTATATAATTTTAAATCGTCTGCATAGAGTAGTTTATGTGATGTTTTAATACAATTAGGAAGGTCATTAATGAATATTATAAAAAGTAACGGCCCTAAATTAGATCCTTGTGGGACTCCAGAAAATTGAATATATTCAAATGATCTACAGGATTTATAAACCACATATTGTTTTCTGTCCATCAAATATGACTTCATAAGAGCAATTAACTGATCAGAAAAGTTGAGAAATTTAAGTTTATTCACTAACAACGTGTGGTTTACCTTATCAAATGCTTTCGCAATATCTGTATAAACTACATCTATTTGATTATTACTCTCCAATGTATCAACTAGATGGTCAGTAAAGACAGCAAGATTTGTTACGGTGGATCTGCCAGGAACGAATCCATGTTGATAATCCGATATTACTGGTTTAATGTGATTTTCAATGCGCTTATAAATTATGCTTTCAAATATCTTTGCAAATGAGTTTGGAATACAAACCGGCCTATAATTTTGAATTTCTTTACTGTCATTATTTTTAGGAATAGGGCAAACTTTTGTAAGTTTCCATTTTGCTGGAAACGTGCTGGTTTGGAGTATTAGGTTAAATAGCATGTGTAAAGGTAATAAGAAACTCTCTTCACAACCTTTTATTACATATGATGGTACATCATCGATACCTATCGAACACTTTGATTTTAGTTTTCTGATTGCCATTCGAATCTCGTCCACTTCTATTACCGCTATTTGCAACATATCAATTTTTTCATACATTTCAACTAATGTCGAATCATCTATTTCAACTAGCAGTGGTGCTCCGTCTGTATACACTGATTTAAAGTAGGTTGCAAATGCGTTTACTATATCTTTATCACATGCTAACTCTTTACCCTCATAACACAATACATTACCATTTAAATGCTTTGTTTTACTCTTAATAAAGTTCCAAAACGTAGATGGGTCCTCTTGTATTAAATATTCCGCTCCCTTAACGAAGTTTGTATATGCGACTTGTATATCTTTCTTAATCATTTTTCGAAGTTTATTAAATTCGCGTTTATATAAATCTATATTTGACTTTCCGAGTCTTATCGCTTTGCGGTGACGAGCTTTCATTTTAATTTTACTTATAATGTCTAGCGTGAACCAGCTAGGATAGTTTCCCGTGCTCTGTTTCTTTTTCGGAATGCATTTGTCAAATATATTATATAAGGTGGAATAAAACTTTTCAACAGCGCAATCAACGTCAGTATGTTCACCCAGTACCTCCCACTCTACCTTTCCCAATTCGTGATATAGTTGATTGTAGTTTGCCTTACTGAAATTATAACCCATTACTTTACTTTGACTTTTTATCTTTACCTTATTGTTCTGTTTGATTTTAATTAATAGCGCAGGGTGGTGTTTATCCTCTTTAAGTACGGGGGGTTCTTCTCTCTCAACCACTACATTATCTAAATTTGTTAATACCAAATCTAGTGTTCTACCTAAACTATTCTGAACATCATTGAATGATTTCAAGTCATATAATGACATGAAGTTATTTACAAATTTGTACTGCCCCGGGGCGCTCATGAAATCGAAACCCGTACCTTTAATGTCTGGTAAATTAAAGTCACCAAGTACAAGAAGGGTGCAGCCTGGTTGACACTTCGATTCAATGTACTGAAATATTTCATCATATTTACAAATGACAGAATTTGGTGGAAAATACACAACACATATATACATTGTTACCCTCTCCCCACTTACTTTCACCAAAAGACAGTCTACGCCATTATTTAGGTACGGTTGTTAAGAAAATATATTATTTATAAAATGTCCACAAAATCATCTGATCTATTTTGTTAAAACCGTCTAAAAAACAACACCCCTTGTTGACTTTTACTTGATGTGGAATATGACATATAATACAGCTTAATAACATTTGTTTGTGAAATATAAACAAAATCGATTGAATAGTTTCTGACAAAAATCGTCTGAAAAAATTCATGCTCTAGAGTAAACCCGCTGTGGACTTTCGATGGAGGAACTTCTAATGCCATATTATAGCGTGGTTAACAAAATATGTACTGTATTTATGAAATACGAACAAAATCGTCTGATAAGTTTTTGAGAAAATAGTCGGTGAAAACTGAACCTCAAGAAAAAACTACCACTTTTTGAAGTTTTCAGGAGATGGCTTACGTCATATTATAGACTATAATTAATTGAATACTTATTTATAAAAAATGAACATAATGTCCCTTACTTGTGTTCCGTGGCTAAGGGAAGGAGTATTGATGATAATGAAGAAGGATCCCAAGAAAACCCACACATAACATGTTTGTATCTTAAAGTTCATTTGGAGGGAGCTAGTATCGAACCAGAGATCCCACTCACCAAAGGTGAGCACTCCACCATTGATCCATCTCACCACGAAGTATGAGCTAAATCGCCTATGATATATCCCAGAAATTCGTCCAGAAAACTCGCCCTAAAGTATAAACTGCATCTTCCGAATCTTTGAATGATGAGAAACCATTTACGCCGCATTGTAGTTTTATTAATAAAATATATGTTAACGAAAAATGAGCAAAATCGCCTTCGATGTTTCTGAAAATTCCCCTTCAAAAGTAAACTACTGTGAAGTTTCTCAGAAAAATTATTCTGTCATATTATAAGGTTGTTAGTGAAATATTTATTTATGAAATATAAACAAAATCGTCTACGTCATTTTTGAGAAAATCGTCCAAAAGAATTTACCCCAAGAATAAATTACACCTTTCCGATTTTTTAAAAGAAAAGGACTTATACCATATTATAGGTTTCTTGATGGTATATTGATATGTGAAATGTAAACCGCCATTTTCAAGAGATATGCAAATTCTGATTTTTAGCCTCCAATAAACTACTCTTATATCTTACAGTTAGATAAGAATAAAGTTCGAAAAACCCTCTAGAGAAATTTATAATTAAACTCAGTTTAAAGTTTAAAATTAAATTTAGAGAGTTTAAAATTTGGTTTGCGTATGTTGAATGACATGGCCTCTACGTGAGTGTACGTGCATCTGAAAGAACAGACGCAAAAGACATCCAAAAATCTCTTTTATTGCAAGTAAGGGCTACGGAACGTATAAATCCGTTGAAATGTATTTTATCTTTCTTTTTTCTTTTTTTTACTACCACCTTATATTTTACTCCCTCGAACGTAAAAATACATAAAAATCAGAAACAAAATAGCGTACAAAAAATATCGGACGTACAAAAGATATGTAAAAGTTCAACTATTGTTTATTTACAAAAGGTAAGAAAAGTAACGTACTAGTACTATGGGCCCATTTCTATCTTAATGAGCCAGTAAAGTAATTTGGGGTGCCTTAACCCGGAGAAACAGCCTAGGGGCACATTGAACTACGGCCTCTAAATTTTATCATGGGTAACTTGGCTCACCCCCTAAATATTGGGAGGGGTACATAGAACCACCTCCTTATATTGTAGAGAAATTGCCAACACTAAAAATTTGGTATAATACTATAAGAACAGCATTTTGATGTGTATTCGATGGACACATCTCGTTTCCTTTTGTGCATAAAAGAAATCAAATATCTAGGTTTTTGACCATTTTTATCGTTGTGGTGAGGCTTTATCACATTATATGGTTATATTATTGGGTATAGTGTTCATTCCCTTTACATAAGGCATGGATACATTGCTGCCCTCATCTTAAATTTTGAAGAGGGTACATAGGACTACTCTTTAAATTGAGAACTTTCAAACAACACAAATTAGTGAATGTTCTCTAGGAATCGAATACAAATTCCTGTAAATTTGGTGGTCCTGCTCGTTCCTTTCTATGTATTAAAAGTTGACCAAAATATTGTATTGTTGATATTGTTATGTTCTTACTACATAGTCGGCTATCGACATATATATATTTTTTGATTAGGCTTTATAACGTTATTTGGATATATAGTTGAGTACAGGGGTCTATTCTCTTCCATACGACATGGTACGTTGATGCTTTCTTCTCCAAATTTGGAAGGAGTGTGTTGTTCCACCCTTTAAATTTAGAAAGTGTCAAAAATAAAATTTGATAAATGTTCTCTAGCACTTGAGCACATAACATTGTAAATTTGGGCCTCCCTACTTATCCCTTGTAGGTGAAAAATGGCAAAATATTAGTAGGGTCTAGGGTCTATTGCCATATGCTCACCACGATAGGTTATTGACCTAATTTATCTTTTTTCATGGGCCTTTATCACGTTATATGGTTTGAGTATAGGGGTCTGTTCTCTTTCATAGGCCAGGGATACATTGACACTCACTTCTAAATATTTGGAAGGGGTGTGTTGCCTCATCCTTAAATTTAGGAATTTTCAACATAAAATCTAGTGAATGTTCTCCAGGACTCGAATATATAACTCATATATAACTGTAAATTTGATTGTTATACCTTGAATCTTTCTATGATAAGCAATTTCAACAATACATAAGTAACACTTTATATTTTGGTCGCTAATTTGAATTACCATGAGGTGGAATTTTGAATGTAGTACCATAAAATCCACCAGGATGGGGTTACATTACAAAATATGATCATACGGATGAAAGGTTAGTTTCTCTCTTAGATAGAACGTCGATACTATGAAACACCCTTTTGAAATTTTGCGAAGGGCCTACCTTAAATTTTGGAAATTGTCAAAACTAAAAATTGGTGGCTGATCTTTAGGACTAAGGTATATACTTCTGAAATGGGGATACTCCATATTGCTTCATTCTATGGGTAAAAAATTGCCAAGAAACTTAAATTTAGTACCTTTGTGGCCTACTATATTTTCTAAGACGTGGTTCTGTTGTAAAATATGATTTTATGAGTTTACAGGGTTTTGATTTGTTTCATTAGACATAAGTATCTTGAGACATTCTTCTGAAATTTCGAGAGGGATATATTTGTTACGGGGGGGGCAAAGGGCCCCTTTTCGAAAAAGGAAACTCTGCCGATGCAAAGATGACTTCAAAGTAGGAAATACGGGTTTTGTCGTTTTTGTGAGAAAAGAGTTTCCGGGGGCAATGGCTTCCTTAGAAATGACAAAGAACCCCGCACAATCCTTACGGAACTTAGATTTCGGTGAAATTGCTTGAAACCGTGATTTGTTGTAGATATTGTGATCCTGAGAAAAATTCTCAATTTGTACAACCATCTATCACTAACCATTCAGCCACTGTAGAACAACTTTTTAAAAAAGAGCAGAAGGTAACGGTATTCTGGATTTCAGTGGAATTGCTTGAAACTGCAATATGTTGTAGATATTGTGATCCTGAGAAAACGTCTTAATGGGTAAAACCACCAATCACTGAGAGTTTGGCCACTGCAAGACACTTCTTTTTTTTTTTTTTTTTTTAAGCAGCCGAACCGAAGATCGTCAAAATGACAAAAGCTTTGACATGTTGTATATATTGTCATCCTGAGAAAAATCCTCAATAGACATAACCACAAGTCACTAACCGTTTTTTCACCACCGTTTTTTCTTGAAAATAGCCAAGTACACTGTATAGCGGATTTCTGTAAGAATAAATAAATTTGTGATATGTTGTAGATCTTCTCATCGTGAGAGAGTCTTAATGGACACAACCATCAATTGTTGACTATGGCCACTACAGATCCAGATTTTTGAAAACAGCCGGGTATAACGATTTTTTGAATACGGTGTAAATGAATGAAACTGTGATATGCTGTAAATGTCATGATCCTGAGGAAAATTGTCTAGGGCTTTTCAGGGTTTTCCTTTGTCCCTTCAAGATGAACATCGCAGTGTTGTATATGCTTAAATGATGTTAACCGCTACTCTCCCCATCCCTTTTCCCTGTTGTGGGATAGGACTTTTCATGACTTCATGCAACTCCACCAAAATTTCAGAATATCCTTACCTTTTGATGTTTTAAGAAATGTGGTCCCGTACTTGCCAAATGGTCAGTGATTGGTGGTTGTGTCCATTGAGACTTTTTCTCAGGATCACAATAACTACAATATATCACGGTTTCAATTCCACCGAAATCCGGAATACCTAACTTCTGCTGTTGTCAAAAAACGTGGTCCTTAAGTGGTCAAACGGTCAGTGATGGGTGGTTGTGCCCATTGATACTTTTTCTTAGGATCCAATATTAACAACTTATTATGGCTTGAAGCAATTCCACCGAAATTCAGAATACAGTTACCATCTACTGTTTTCAAAATGTGTCCCCGTACTGGCCCCGTACCGGTCAACAACATATCAGTTTTAAGCAATTACACCGAAATCCAAAATACCGTTACCTTCTCATTTACAGGACGAACGGCTCAAGGGTTGAGCCGGCAGTTTAAACCTCCATCACTTCGCTCCTAATTAACCTGAAGAGAGGATTTAGGTGTCTATATCTTTAGGAAGGATCAAACTTTTAACGGTGTGCATTTCGTCTACATTAGGGGTCCAGCAGCGGAAGGATGGGGGAGAAGTTGGATGTTTCAGTTCCCCCTCCCCCTCAGTACTTGGGGGGAGAGACTCTCCCTCCAAAGGAGCTACAAACATAAAAAGTGGTATCAATAAACATAAATAAAAAGTGGTTCAAACATAAAAAGTGGTATCAATAAACATAAATCGACACACGTTTGGAATTTTTTTTCTCACTTGATATTGAACTTTCGATATTCATTTTTTTACATGATAGTACACAATGTCTGGCGTACACGTGAAAATATTTTTTCAGCTTACGATAAATAATAGTGTTGCCATAGTCCCACAAGCTTCGAAAAAATTAATTTTCTTTTCAATTTTTTTTGAATATCTTCTTCTTCTTCTTTTATCGGTTAGGCACGGGGGAACAAAAGTTACCTTGTTGGGATCTGCGTCCCATAAGCTTTCAAACGAGATATGGCTTATATGTCTGTGTCAATTAAGAGCGTCAAGATACACCAAAATATTTCGAAAAATATATACAGGATGATTCTCGTAGGAAGCACATTCGGAAGTTTTCCTCACTTGGTATTGAACTTTCGCCCTTCACTTTTCTACATGATTGTACCCAATGTCTGCTGTACACGAGAAAATATTTTTCCTGCGCACGACAAGTAACAGTATTGCCAGCTTCTGACATTTCCAAAAACAAAAAAAAAATATTTATTTGTTTATTTATTTTGCAAAAATTTTGACTTCTCCTTCTACAGGTTTGGCACGAGGGGCACAAAAGTTAGCTCGTTGCAATCTGCGTTCCATAGATTTTACAACGAGGTATAGTTCATGTCTCTGTGACAATTGGAAGGGGTACTAGGGCCGCCAAAGTAAATGTCTACGATTTTCTTGAAAGCTCTATCCGTCCTGTAAAAAACTGGCCCCACAGTAGAAAAACGGACAGTGATGGATGGTTGTACAAATTGAGACTTTTTCCCAGAATCACAATATCTACAACATATCACGGTTTCATTCATTTTTACCGAAATTCAGAATACCGTTACCTTCTGCTGTTCTAAAAAATGTGGCCCTGTAGCGGCCAAACGGTCAGTGATCAGTGGCTGTGCCTATTGAGACTTTTTCTCGGGGTCACAATATCTACAACATATCATAGTTTCAGTCATTTTCATCGAAATCCAGATTATCACTATCTTCGGCTGCTTTCAAAAAAGTGACCCTATAGTGGCCAAACGGTCAGTGATTGGTGGTTATGTCCGTTAAAACTTTTTCTAAGGATCAAAATATCTACAACATATCACGGTTTCAGTCATTTTCATCGAAATCCAGATTATCGTTATCTTCGGCTGTTTTCAAAAGAGTGGCCAAACGGTCAGTGATTTTTGGTTGTGCTCATTGAGAATTTTTCTCAGGTACACAATATCTACAACAAATCACGGTTTCAAGCAATTTCACCGAAATCTAATTTCCGTAAGGATTGTGCGGGGTCCTTTGGCATTTCGAAGGAAGCCATGCCCCTGAAAATCTTTTTTCGCAAAAACGACAAAACCCGTATTTCCTACTTTGAAGTCATCTTTGCATCGGCAGAGTTTTGTTTCTTTAATGTGGCCCTTTCAGTCATGGGGATCCTTCTTTGAAAAGGGGCCCTTTGCCCCCCTTAACCTATTTTCCGAAAGAAACAAAAAGAATACGTATGGATTTATTTTCGGTCTAGTATATGTATGCCAAGTTTGAAGAAAATCGGATGACGAGAAACCCATGTGAAGCTATTTTCTTTACACTTTCACTTTTTGGACTTCGGGTTTTTGCCCCAAAGTCTTCAATTTTACAATTTGAGCTTTAGTTGCAACTCACAGTTTGAGGTCATTGATGGAAAGACATTTTCGATGCAGTTTTATTTGTTGACTACTTTCAAATCTTTGATTACATTTCTCTTAAAGATTATGTCAAAATTTTTCTTTTGACAGTTTCTATTTTCACGTTGATTTTTTAAAAAATTTAATTTGAAAATGTTTTAGATCTAGTATTGCAGTTAGGACTCATAATTTAAGGTCATTGTTTTATTATTCTTTTTGTAATCTAATTGGCTGAAAAACAGATGTGATGCAAATATGTTGACTTCTGCAAAAATTTGTGATATGTATGATCATCATGATGATTAATTCTTGTGTACAATGTTATCACATCTTTTTGTTCTAAAGGTTTTCAATACTTTAGAAACGATTATTTTATTCAGCTTGCAATTTTCTTGTCTAAGCTACAAATTTGAAGGTAGTAAAAAGTTGAAACAAAAATTTCAAACTAAAGTTTCTTAATAAAATTTCTAAAATTCTTTCAACAAGTGCAAACATTTTTCAAACTAAAACATTTAATAATAAAACTAAAATCTTCAATAAGTGCAAAACTTTTGAATTTGATTTTTAAAAAAAAGGATTTTCAAATCAAATTTCGATAGTGCTAAAAATTTACACAAAAGCTTTTAAATACTTTTCAAAATTTTCAATTAAAATTTAAAAATAATTAATTTTTCCAAAAAATTAAATGAGTGTAATACATTTAAATTGAAAATTTAGACAAACATTTTCAAGTACTGTTAGTGAGTAGAAACTTTTCCAACCTGATTTTTTTTAGATATTTGAATGGAAAAATTTCAAAAGCTTTTGAAAATGCTCAAGCAAACAAATTGTACCAAAAATTCATTTCCACTAATAAACTTAGGCTATGAATTAAAATAGATAACCTCAAAAATATTTAAACTAAAAAAGTTAGCAAAATTCTCAACAAATTTTAATAAAAGCTGAAAAATGAAGATGTTCGAATAAAAAAAATAAATAAAAATTACAAAAACTTTTTAAAATGTTCAGGCAATCAAGTTGCACTACGGATAGTTTTCAAATAATGAACTTAGACTCCGTAAGTGTGAAATCGTTGTTACATACCTAAAGATTTTAATAATTACCTATTACCTTTAAATCCTACATTTTTGCAACCAGTTATCTTAAATTATAAATCATAACTAGAATCTTGAGATTCAATTTTTTTAAAACTGAAATTTTATAACAATAATAAATTAATAAATAAAAGTTTTCAAAACATTTGAAAATTTTAAAATTAAAATTTCAAAGTGATCAGCCAATCAGAATACACCAAGGACTGTTTTCGACTAATGGTTGTGACTAAAATCTATAGTGTGAAATTTTTATGGTTACATATTAATCGGTTTTAGTGACTACATATCCATTTTCAAGACCTAAATAGTTTCACCCATGAACTTAGATTATGAGTCGTAGCTACAATAATAAGGACCAAAATGTTTCAAACTAAAATTTTAAAAGAGCGGTCGAGAAACAGTTAACTAAAAGTTTTGAAACTATCAAACAGAGATTTGAAAATGATTATATAATCAGAATGCATGAAAAATAACTTTCCATTAATGACTTTAGACTACAAGTCATAATTATAATAGTAAAGTTCAAAAATTTTTAAACTAAAAATTTTACACAAAACCGAGCTTTTGAAAAAATTTTAGCATATATTTGAAAATGATCAACCAAGCAGATCACACCAAGAATAACTGTATCAGTGATCTTAGACTGTGAGTCGTAACTGCAATACTAGGATTCAAACATGATCAAACTAAAATATAAAAAATCAAGGATCAAAAAATTTTAAACTAAAAATTAAACAAAATGCTTCAGAATATTTTTAAAGCATTACGCAAAGATTTGAAAGTAATTAGAAAATGAGATTTCATCAAGAATAACTTTCCATCTATTACCTTAGACTATGAGTTGGAACTAAAGTTCCAATTGTGCAATTGTTGTTGCATATTAATCGATTTTAATAATTATAAATACATATCACGTTCCAAGTCCTAAATTTTTACACCAATGGTCTTAAGTTATGAATCGTATCTACAATTCTAAGATTAAAAGTATGAAATTGTTAATGTATATCAACAAAGTGCAATAATTAGCTATTAGGTTTCAAGCCCAAAAGTTGGAGGTAGGGGTAGGGATCAATCGATCAGATTTCAGCAAAGATAACTATCCAGCAATGATCTAAAACTACGCATTGTACTCATCCGATATAATGAAATCTCTCATCTTAAATGGGGTCAAAATCCCCCAAACTTTAAATGTTGACAATATTTGCACATGCAAGTTATCAACGTGAATTATGCAAATTTACATATATATTTACCCAAGTCCTAGAGAACAATTATCGATTTTTATTTTTTAGCATTTCCTAAATATGAGAGTGGGCCAAATGTAACCATCTAGAAATTAGAGAAGAGTGTTTCAAGATACTTGTTTCGAATGAAACAAAATGAGACTCTGTACACGCTCATACAATAGAACCACATCTATTAGGTCACAAAGCTCCCAAATTTGAATTTCTTGGCAATCTTTTAGCCATAGAAAGAAAACACATGAAGCATACAAATTTTAGAAGTATGAGATACTTTAGCCAGAGAACATTACTAATTTTTATTTTCGACAATTTCCAAAATTTAACCTAGGCCCCTCCCAAAATTTAAAGAGGAACATCATGCTATTTATGTCGTATTCAAAAGAAGAAAGGAATGTACTCACACATACTATCTTATCTTACAATGTAACTTCATCTCAGTTGACTTTGAGGCACTACATTCTAAATCGCACCTTATGCTAACTCAAATTTCTCGCCAAAATTCAATATTCTTGCCAAAATATAAAGTGTTATTTACATATAGTTTTGGCATTTTTATCATAGAAAGTATACAAGGTAAACCTACTAAATTTACATAGATATATATTGAAATTGCAGATTACATTTACCAAGCTTTATTTTGACTATTCTAAATTTAAGGGTGAGCCAACATATTCCTCCCAAATTTTGAGGAGGTAGTATCAAAATGTATTCATGTCCTATGAAAGAAAATTGGCCCCTTTAAAGAATTCTTGTGATATATCTGTCCATTATATTTTCCTTGAGTACTATAAATAATTTTTTTCCACATGTTTTGTTTAAGAGTTCTGTTAAAACATTCTACGATAGATTGTTTTACGAAGACACATGCTCAAAATTGAAAAATTCGCAAAATACGATCTTATTACTATGACTTACGGTTCCCGAGTTATGGCTCCTTCAATCTTCCAAAATCCGAACTTTTTTTTTTTTTTTTTTTTGCAATATCTGGAGAACTGTGGCCAGTTGGGCAGTGACCACCGGTTACTATTCAGCACCAAAATGTTCACAATCCTCTTAGATATTGATCAACACCAACATGATCTCTCTATAACTTACTATTCCCGAAATATGGCTTCTTAAGTCTCCCGAAATCGGAACTTTTTTTGGCCAATGTCTCGGGAATGGTAAGAGTGACGCAAAACTTCCATCACTCGCTCAGATAGTTTTTAATGCTCCATTGAATGGAAGGCTCAAAATTGAATCATCCGCATTTGTATGTAATTACATTTCTTTTTCTTCATATGTAGGTTTGTCAAATCCTTAAATGTTTATGATTCACACCTGTAGGGTGCTTCAACTCAAGTTTCATATTACATATTTTTACATGGATTATGCCTGTTGTTCATTCATTTCCATCGGAGTCTGCTATGTCAGTTGACATTGCTCAGAAACTGTTTAATGACTCAAAAGTAGTGTGTGATATCGCATACATAGACAGCAATTTTGGTTGGCTACCTACAAGCATTAAAAAGCTAGAGACTGTTGGGCGGCCTCTTCCGGAATCCATGGAAATGATAGAGGATGCAAAGAGACTGCTGCAAGGTGTGTGTGATGTAGGAGAAAAAGTTCGAAAGAAACTAAATGCAGTGCTGGAAAGAAAACAGGGATACGACAGCCTATTGGCAGTGTGTGAGATTCTCAGTAGTGAAACAAGAACCCCCTGAAGATATTTCCCCCAACTACATCCCCCTGTTGAAATACGCTCCTGTTACTTCATGTGATGTGGAGAGATCTTTCTCTGCATACAAGAATATTTTATCCGATCGCCGACAAAATTTTACTTCTGATCATTTGGAAATGTACCTTGTAACCCATTGTGCAACAACAGACAGTTGAACTGCAAGCACATCTTTTGTAAGTACTTTATTTCAAATTTAAAATGTTCATTAGTGGAAATATTCTTCAATCTTAGTTCAGCTGGTATTGTTTAAAAGATATAGTACTGCTTTTCCCTGCATGAAATAAATATATATAAAACAATCATTTCGTCTTAAGTTGTTTTTAGTATTTAAATTTGTATATTGCGTATAATTCAAGATTGGGCCGTGGTGACGGATGCGCATTTAGTGTAAAAGGTTCTAGATTTGAAGCGGGACCACACCACACCACATGAGATTTCTGACGTACAAATGCCGTATGCATTGCTCTTTTCAGGGCTTTCCTGTTTCTCTCCAGCCGATTCACATCTTTCTTCATTCGCGTCTGATTTTTATTATCCTGCAAGCAGTCACGTCAGTGACGTATGGCTGACTCAGAACATATGTAATATTCCATATTCTTATATAATATTACATATTTCTTACATTTTTAAGCGATTTTTGTTACTTATTTAGGGGGCTGATATTACATAAAAATCTGGAATCATCACCAATATCATCTTTCTGTGACTTACGGTTCCCGAGATATGGCTTCTTAAATATGCCCAAATCGAAACTTTTTTGGCCAATATCTCGGGAACGGTAAGAGTGACGCGAAAAATGCCGTCAGTTCTTTCAGGTAGTTTTTGATTCGCTATGGAATGGAGGGTTCAAAATTGAAAAATTCGCAAATAACAGACATATATATATATATATATATATATATATATATATATATATATATATATATATATATATATATGTATAATTCAGTAACAAATTTTTAAATTTAAATTTAAATAGCAAATGTGGATGAATGATGTATCACTGAAAAGAAACATTTTGGTACAATTTTCATATCGCCATCTTTCTTCTACGGAAAATGGTGGAATGGTGTCTATAAGTTCTGAGGCAATTCTCGAATCGAATAAATCGGAAAAATCGAATAAAAATATGAAAAAAATGTGGGGATTGATAATTATTTTGAGACTAACAAAATCGAGTTCTATCATCGGGACATAGCAGAAAGTGGTAGGTGCGAGCAGAGTCGAATCCAAGATTTTCTGAAGGGGTGCACCATAACGACCAAAATAACCAGTCTCATTGAAACTCTTCAAAGTGACATGTGACAATATTCCTTACATCCGAGAACGCTGATAGATAGAAAAGAAAGGGAGAAGAGTATTTTAAAGAGGGTCACAAGTGATGTGCAGGAAAGACTGCTCTTCTCTCTTCCTGGCTTTGTTTTGTCCCCTACTTGACAAAGGTTATATTGCTTTGCTTGATGAATCTTTTACCTTCAACCTTCAGACAATCGACAAACTATTGCTTTTTGCAAAACTCTTCTTTCTTTTAAGCCTCAAACGGAAGCATGACGGCAAAAAGTTTCGGAAATTATTGATATTTTCAGTGCTAGCTTCTCATTTTAGATAGTGTATATTTATAACGTGGTGGTGGGGTACACGTGCACCTGTGCAACCCCCCTTAAATCCGGCCCTGGATGCGAGTAATTTATCAAAGGAGTAATCCTACTCACATTTTTCATTCATATGAACACTCGGTGAATATTTTGCCGGATGTGAAAACGCATGGATAATGTGAATGTGCTCTTATAACAACAACAGCCACCATGTATTCCTAAAGCGTCGATTTTTGGTCATTTAATGATAAAAAGAAATCTAAAGTTAATTGAAAAAGTAAGTATAGACCAAAATGTTAGGAAAATCTATCTAAACCTCCCATTCCGTTACATAGAGTATCTTACTCGATAGTTGAAAGATGTGTAGCCACAATTTTCTGAAGATTACTGTACCTGCACTTACTGTTTTGTTTCATTTCCACCGGAGGCTCCAGAACAATATAATTTAGATAAGCTTTTCAGATACTTTGTTCACTGCCAGCCAAATGTCCTTCCAGTGTCTAAAATAGAACCCTCTTTCTCGTGGATGTTGAAAAAAAGAATTAAATAAGTCTATAAAATATCAGAAAAACAGGTTTTTAAGAGTCGAAGATGTACCGTATTAAAAATACCCATTCTTCTTAAAGGTTTATGTTGCCTGACAACTCCGCGCAGAGATGTTCACTGCAGCATATTGGTTCAAAGAGCTCATTCAATGATGCATGTGACGTTCGGAGGATATTCAACCAGCAGATGCGAGAGAAGACTTAAAATTAGAACACATTGTACGCACGTATACGTACGTGGTGCTTTCTTTTTTATGACTGACTGTTCACCTCTTCCTCCTCAACTGTTAGGTTCTTTCTTTTTATCTTTCTATCTTTTTTTAAGGGGTAGTGTTGCTGTTGCCAACATTGCCGTATATCCGGATTTTTTTTATCTTCCTTTCTTTGTTTCTGACTGTTATTACGTCCTTATACTTTCCCTTTCATTTTGCCTTGTTTTCCTTTCCTCGGGAGCCAATTCGCTGAAACACAAACACCCCTCTTCTCGTGATCACAAAAATGGAGTAAATCAAGAGTTTCTCCTCTCTGAATCAGGTACTTTACTCTGAAGTATTAGTTTCCTACACACTAATTAGATATCTTAAGGTTGTCCAGAGTTAACTAAATTGGTTGGTTCGTGGGGATGCTGAAGATATATTCTAAGCATATAGCTCACATTCAACTGAATTGTATTATAACGATGTAAGAACAGATTTGGGACGCCCTGTAGAAAAGAAAAGATTGGGTGTGAGCCTGATATACTAAAAATAATACAAAATATTTTACCAAGAGGAACGGGAATGGGGAATGGCGGAAACTTCATAACGAGGAACTACATAATTTATACGGTTTACCCAACATTGTTAGGGTCGTCAAGTCTAGGAGGCTGAGGTGGGCGGGTCATGTAGCTAGAATGGAAGAAAGTAGAAACGCTTTCAAAGTCTTGACTGGAAGACCAATCGGAAAACGACCATTAGGAAGACCTAGGCGCAGATGGGAGGACAATATTAAGATGGATCTCGCAGAGATTGGAATACAAAGTAGAAACTGGATGCAGTTAGCTAAGGATAGAAGTCAGTGGAGAGCTTTTGTGAACGCGGCATTGAATCTCCGGGTTCCATACGCCATAGAGTTAGTTAGTTAGAAAGGAGATAATGAAATGCAACTTACCACAATCATGGATAATGTTATTCTACAACAGAAAATATGAACTTGAAGAATTTTCAGTGTTGTCATCCAAAGAAATTACAATATTGCCAGAATAACATCTCCTTCAAAATCTACATGAAGGCAGCGACTACAGAAATGAAACCAACTGCATTTGATTACGTATCATGTTGTCTTGGAATACTGTGAACTACTTTTTTAAAAATATAATAGTTGTGTTTAGTTTGTAATAAACAAAATAGTGTTAACATACGGTACGGTTACTAAAATTAAATAATAATAGGTAAGTTTCCATGCCATTTTCCATGAAAAATTAGTCCCACCAAGACATCTCATGAGCATAACGTAGACCCTAAAAGGCATCTGTGGGCATCCCTTACGCGCACTTACGACCGATTGTAGTAGTTGGGTTAGGTAGTTCTTATCGACACTTACAAACAATTTTGCGTGTGGTGAACTCAGAATGGCCGACACCTGCCCCGTTCGGGAAAAAGAAGGAAGAATGTGTCCTGTGACTTTTGAGATGCCCTTCAGGGAGGAATCTAATTATTCATAATTGTCCACAAATACGAATAAAAGCAATTACTGTATGAGAGATTAGATTCCTCCCTGAAGGTTTAGTAATAGCACACAGGGAGCTTATTGGCTGATATCACACGCCAATAAGCTATATCGATTAAAGTATATGTATTCCTTTAACTCTTTAGAGGGTAATTACCCCCTCCTACCCCCTTAAATAACGCCTTTTTTTTTTTTTTTTTTTTTGTAAAGTCAGTACATTGTCTAAACTTACATGCAGCTCTTTCTCATTATTTAAAACTTCTGTCTCAAGTAAACATCCACCCATTCTTACTCTCCTTCTTTTCCACAATTTTTCTTTTCTTTTTCTTTGACTAGTTTATCTTCCAGAGAAAGAAAATAGCAAAGGAGAACAATTTGTTTCTGAAACCCCAAACAAGTAAATGAGAGGAAAGAAAGAATGGCGAAAAGGGGGATCTTCCAGCAACAAAAGAAGAAGACAGAGTGAAAACTGAACCTTAAGCGCATACAATATATGAGATGTCAAGCAAAAAGGTGCTTGTTACCAAAAATAGGAAATTGAGATTTCAATTGGGTATTATTTTTCATTTGCATCATTATTGAATACAATACACAGTCCCAAGCAGAAAAATACGTGTCACTATATTTTACCACTTGCAGAATTGAAATTTGCATGTAATCGTATGATAACTGTTTAGTTATTATTATTATTATTATTATTATTATTATTATTATTATTATTATTATTATTATTATTATTATTATTATTATTATTATTATTATTATCTTATTGCCAAAAACTGTTTCAGGTAGATATGTATCCTCTTGAAATACAGCTCAGACAGATATAATTGAATGGAATGTCAAATGCTACTTTGCGAATCTTGATGAAATTGTCATATTTTAAACTAGACTAAATGCCAAAAAGTCCCTGGCATCACAACCAAGAGTGCTATGGTCGATACAAAGCTTTTAGTTTAGAAATGGTGGTCAGTTCATGCAGTGGCGTACGCAGAAAGGGATTCGGAGTTTCAATCTCCCCTCCCTTGAGCATCTTCAGAGATTGTGGATGGTAGAAGATCTGGAGCACAAGAAGTACAAGGACTACTTAATTCAATAAATATAGACATTTGTGAATTTTTAATGCGATTTTAAAAGAAATTAATATAGTTTCTCGGGTGTTACTGAGCAAAGATTGTGACGTTAGACAAGCACACTTGATGTTGGAAAACACTAGTGACCGCCTTAGGACAATTCGAAATTGCAAGGAGGATTTTGGTCAAATCTGGCATGGGGTATGTTCATTGAAAGATGAAAATGGGATTGAAGGAATCACAGCGGTAACAAAGCGTCGCCTCACAGAACACTTGGCAAAATTTGTTGTGATAGAACATTGAAGCTTCAAGTGTGGCTTGTGAACGCATGGTTTCAAATATGCATTGCTTAAAACCTTATTTCCGTAACAGAATCGGCATCTTAGTTATTTAGCTGTCGTGGCTGTTGAACTGATTCATTCCCGTTCTGCCAAAAGGCCCTCCAGCACTTTGTAGAAAATATTTTAAATGATCTTATCTTTAGGCAGAACGGGAATTTCCGTTCTGCCTAATCTTTCGAGACATTAAATTTTATGCGAGAAGGGATCTCTTAAGGAAATGCAGCACCGAAATGCTTGACTCCTAGCTCTTTTTGTGCAGATTGGAACTCATGTATATAATGGCTGTAATAACGAAGGCAGAGACAAAAATCCAAGCGGTCAAAATCCAAGGAAAATTTTGACAAGATGAAAAAAAAAATACAAGGAACAGAATCATAGGAGTATATATTGGATGTACCAGTGCACCCTCTGTATGATTATTTTTCCCTTCAACTGTCATATATTCTAAAATGTTATCTGAAATTTTTAAATTTGCTGAAATAACTTTTTTTTTTTAAATAATGAAAACCCAATAAAACCAATATAATAAAAGGGTAGATTGGCTTTAATTACTTTCACACACACACACATATGAAAAGTTCTGGGTACTTCTATTTATTATACATATATTACATTTGAAATACGTTCAACATATTACTGTACGGCCATTCATTTTCATTACGAAAAGTAACTGTGATGTTACTTGATTTTTTTGAAGACTTTCATCCTTACGCTAGGTAGCATATAGAGTTTTTTGACTGTTGTATAAATATTTACTTATTTTAATTCTGAATTATTGATCAACATTTTTTTTTTTTTTTTTTTTTTTAGTGAAGATCAAATGTGAAATATATAGGTTACGTGTTTTCTTGGGTTTTCAGTATTTTTTAAAAAATGTTATTTCACTAAAGTGAAGAATTACACATTTTACATGCATGAAAGTTGAGAAAAAAATATCCATCCTTTTATTAGGTCGCGTCTATGATTCTGTCCCTTGAATGTTGTCCGTTCTGTCAGAATTTTCCTTGGTTTTGTCCTCTTACTTGTTAGATGTTTTCCTGCGTTCGTAATAATCTGTTTAGGAATTCTAACAGATTCTGTAAGAAGAATAGCTATATCTTCTAATTTCATCACAAATTTAGAGGTTATTCTACTTATTCTTCTCGAAAAAAATGACTAAGATACAATTCTGTTATTAGCAGTGTTATTTGCATCTACTTTACAAAAGATGAGTGTGATTTTTTTGAAATATCTGCAAGGAAATAGAAAATTGACTTTTTGCAAGAAAACGATTTGACATTGTAACTGAAACGAACACAACAATAGCTTACCTTGATCTAATGTCAAGTCATTTACAGCAAAAATTTATTCGGATTTCCACTAACTTATTTCCAGCATGCTAAGGCTCGCAGTATTTAAAATATACTAAAGTTTATATGCTCAAGATATGTTTGGTCATATTTAAGCAAACAATGTAAGAGGATCCATAAGGCGGCCCTTAAGAAAGTCTTAGTCCCCTACATCACAACTCCTTTTTCGGCATCACCTTATCAGCTGATTTGTATTCTGTATATAGCAGCAATACAAAATATCAACATCACATATTGAAATACTTGTATGTTTTTGTAGACTTTCAATCAAATCAAAAGGTCAGATAATCGGGAAGGGAAAGGAATTAATAAAATTTTGTTTCAGTTTGCAACTTTTGAAGGTGGTTGCCTACTGGGTTCACCAGTAGCAAATGAGCGTTCAGAACATGAAGTTTCTATGTTAATGTTGGACGTAGGAAAAAAGTCGAAAGAACCGAAGCTTAAATATAGGCGAATTGAACAGAAAATAAAATCATTCAGAAGGCTGGAATCACATATAATAGGCTTGGTGGCTTACATAGATGTGGTTGCATACTGTTTACATTAAAACAGCGATGATGAGATCTTTATTTAAATTGTATTGGCTATATTTACGATATGTGGTATTTAGTATTGTTAGTATTTACATTGACAGTATAAATGAAATGAAATGAAATCTTTAAGTTATACGTCCCACAGTAATGCCGGCTAGGCTAAAGGAGATAGTGATGATGAGAAATGAATGAAATAGTGGAAAGTGGGAGGAAACGGTAGAACACCGAGAAAACCCACGCACACTGTGTTTTGCGTGTAGTACAGAATCATGTATAGAGGACAAAGCACCTGATCATGTATAGAGGTGATGCCGGAAAAAGAGCTGTGATGTAGAAGACAAAGGCTCTTTTAAGAAAAAGAAACAGACCGAATTATGCATCCTCTTGCATTGTTTATTTAATATGATATATGGCCAAACGTATCTTGAGGATGTGAACTGTAGCACCTTTTACGTACCGCGAGCCTTAGGATGGTGAAGATGAACTACTGGAAAACAGAATAAAATTTTGTTGTGAAATGACTTGATATTAGACCGAAATAAGTTTATTTTATGTTCGTTTCAGTTACAATGTCAAACGACTTTCTTGTAACTGAATCAATTAATTTTCCTTTTCTCTGTAAGTATTAAAAAACCACATCTTTACTAAAGTAGACGTGAATAACGCTGCTAATAACAGAACTGTACCTAGTCATTTTTCCGAGAAGAACAAGAAGAATAACATCTAAAATATATGATGAAACCTGAAGAAATAGTTATTCTTCTTACAGAATCTATTAGAATTATAAAAGAAAAATTCCGTAGAAAAGATCCCTCACTGCACAGAATTCCCCGTCTGGATAGATTGGGCAGAACGGGAATTCCTGTTCTGCTTAAAGATAAGATCATTGAAAATATTTTCTACAAAGTGCTGGAAGGCCTTTAGGCAGAACGGGAAGACACCGTTGAACTAGACATCACCAAGACTCAGCATGTGTGTAGTGTGTACAAAATATCATAAATTTGACGCTGTTCATGGGAATCGACGTATTGCTTTGTACTGACATCAAGTCTTCAGGTAACTAAATACAGGTACCCAATTTTTTGCTGAAGTTTCCCCTCTTCTTTCCCTTCAACTTAAATATCTTTATTGATTAACTTTTATTAATGATATCTGTATCTGCAATTAATTTCGTTGTTACTCAATGAAGTTGTTGATTTGTTGTTACCATGTGAATTTTGTAAGGAAAAGTATCGTCAAAAGAAAAAAAAAGGTATTTTAGGGGAGGTCCTATTCCAAACCTGACTTCCGAATTATCTGACTTTTAGGAAAAACCATATTTGTCGGGCCTTTTCGGGCCTAACTTTGTAAATATACTCTACAACGATATTTATTGGACCGTCCTTTCTGGAGAACTTTTAAAGCACAACTGCAAAATTAAACCTCTAATTCCTGTAAATAGAAATACAATTTTGCTTTATATCTAATTATTAAGTTTCTGTAATTCGGGCTTATTTCGGGCTCGTTTGATTATCGCACGAGCTTGGGCCGGGCTCAGACCTAAATGCTAAAACATATTTCGGACTTAATTAGGGCCTCACATTACAAATTCACGGGCCGGGCCGGGCCCGGGCTAAAAATTCCGGCCCTCCAGACCTCTACCGTAAGCAGAAAAGCGTAATAGGAGGCTAGAAAAGATTCGAAGTGACAACAGCACTACAATATTCATTTTGGTTATACTTAACAATTTTACTGGAGCAATGTAATGTATAGGTTCTTTGTGGCTAAGCGGTTAGCGTAGGCACCTTTAGCGTGGGAGACCCGGTTGGATTCTCGGGGAGAGCTCATATGGTTCGGATTCCACGTTAATCAGTAAGTCCACGTCTCATATAACCTCGCTGCTGAAAGGGACTGCAGCATCATTGTCAGTTTACTGGTATTTGGATGTATCTAATGAAATTATAAGAGCATTTGAACTCCTGTTTTATTCAGAACATCACATACTACCATTTACTTCGTGAACATTAAGAGTCTTCATGTCGGCGAAATTAAAATACCGCCAATTTTACAGTAATCATGTGATATCTTCAAATGGATAAAAGATAATTGAAATATGGAACAAGAGTGCCCTAGATAATATTATTTTGCGTGAGGTTTCATTATCACAAATCACCTAGTGGCTTTCCGTTTTCAGCTGTTTAGAAACGCGAAAATAAATGCCGATTTTCAAACTGGCTCGAAATCGAAAGCAGATAAGTGAGTCCTGATAACGGTTTCTCATGTAAAATAATATTGTCTAGGGCGCTAGCGGTATTTTAATTAGCGGTATTTTATTAGCTAATTTTATACGAAATTAAAATACCGGGATGAAGACTCTCCCCAATCGTCTCACAATGAAAAGTCAACACAAAGATTTCTGTGTTACTAGGGAATCCAATTTGGAACAACACCTTACTGTACTAATATAGGGTAGAAATTTTACTACTAGAGCTCTCTTGCGAGAAGTGTAGTCACACAGTTTTATCAAATCAGTAGGAATAAAGAGGAAAGTCTAACATTTGCCTTGAAGCTGTTTGCTATTACGGATACAACTTATTAAAAGGAAGCAGATGAATTTCTCCATCTTATTAAGAGGATGCATAGGATGAACAACATTCTTGAAGGCAACTTTATTGCTGTTGTTTATTTGTTGGTGCAGCCATTTAATCAAGAGAAGAAGTTCTCATTCATTACCTGTTCTCATCCCCTTCCTATTTCTTCACATATAAATGAATGCTCACAATGAAATACTCCGAGCGTCCAAGATTATATTGTTATTTACAAACCCTCTAATTTTGTTCTCGTGACAGACGAAGTTACCAGCTCGTGACAATGAGTGCATAGCAAGCGTCGCATTGTCTGCTGGGTGTCTGCCTGGCACAGAGTGAAAACGTTCCTTCTTGAAAGAGCTGCACTCAATTTGGATTCCTCAGAAGTATGAGGGAAGGAAAAACCAAAGGGTATTTTCACAGTGTAGCCAATCCCAATAACCTTTCAGCAAGAAACAGGTTCGAATTCAGTAAAAGGTTCAGAGCGTAACATCAAAGACGTCTACTTCTTCCCCTCTCTTTCTTAAAAAATTTCGATCTGTTAAAGTATTGCTTAATAAATCTATACAAATAATAATCATACTACTACTACTACTACTACTACTACTACTACTAATAATAATAATAATAATAATAATAATAATAATAATAATAATAATAATAAGTTGCAGTGGCGTATGCGGAATTTAATCAAGGGGTTCAGGCACTTCATTTCATTTTTTTCAGAAGAAGTGCAATTTCTGTATATATCAAATATTTATCTTTCCATATCATTTTTCTTAAGGGGAGTTACACCCCGACACCCTCCTTGCATATACCACTACTTGGTAGACTCCTACGTTGGGTAATAGTCAGCATAGTTCAAAATTGGGAATTCTAAAAGTAATAAAAGATGTAAAATATGTTGGCTAACGCAGTTTAATGTGAATATTGGACAACTAGGCGCGCACCCAGAAATTTTTGTTGGGAGGGGTCCGGGAAGGGGTCCAATATTGCAAATCACTACGTCTATGTAGTATTTAATGCGTATTATTCTACACCCAATAGGACAATAAGTAATTGTAAAATACTTCCACCTACGTATATTTTCTCTTAAAGTATTTTTGTAAAAGAAAAGTGTAAGATCAAATTTTCATTCCTGGGTAGCGGAGGCACTAGTGTTCTTCCATCACGTGATGAGTGGTGGCGCTGGTTCCTGTCATCTGCTTCTTATAGTAACTTGTAGTAAAAATGCATATGGCGTTGTTTATAAACATTGGCGCAACTAGGATATTTTTCTAGGGGGGGGCATGGTCCCTTAGTTGTGAAAATTGGAAGAATCTTTTAGGAGACCTTGTTATGATGTTATATATATATACAGGGTAAGTCAAAATAACCCAGATAACAATTTAAACTTGCTGCAAGTTACCACAAACTTGCTGTTGCAAGGTCAATTAGCTTGCCGCAAGCTATACTATGCAAGCCAATTAGCTTGCTGCAAGCTTGTGACAAGCTAGTTACATCTGGGCAAGGCTTGCGGCAAGCTTGTCTTCACAAGTTAAACGCAAGTCAAATTATCTCAAACGCAAGACAAGTATAAGCGTATTCTCATCAATGGCAAGCTTTATTAAGCTTATTGCAAGCGAAACACACACCAAACAAGTTATATGGAAGCTTGCAGTAAGCGAATTTAGATAAAACAGTATGAAATCCGTATAATTTAACCGTCTGACTAAATCTATGCTACAATGTATTATCCCCTCAGCTTCCCAATTATTGAAGCAAATGCACAGCCGTGAAAACAACGAAGTCTGCGATCAGCTTCCACACAACATTAAAATAATCATAACAATTTTGTTGTAGTAAGCTACGCGATTTTTTTTTGTCCGTCATCCCGGTTAAAGGGTTGTGCCCTTTCTTCGGGTAAGTGCATTAATTTGACTGATGGAATTCAAGGAAATGTAGGTGGTCTAAGGTTTCTTATTTATCATTTATTTATTCATCATATTAATATTAATCATAGACACACATACCTATAAAAGAAACACATACATGAACGATAATATTTTAGGTACTATAAGTGAATATGTTAACAGTGCCAGGTATTACATGAACACAAAGCATGGAGGAATGTGTGGACTGAAAAATGAAAGTGCAAATGTAATTAATGGAATGGGTGAAATGAAGTGCTCTGAACGTCACATCACTGGGTTATGTTAGTTTAGACGAATGAAGTTATCTTCTGTTCCTGGGGCGATTCAGGAACTGATGAGGACGAAGGAGGCCCTTGTTAATAGGTACTTACTGTGCGTACGATGGATAGATATAAGATGAAAGTTCATGCGGGCGATACACTGCAAAGATTTCGGGGTCCAGCATATCGTTATCTAATTGTAAATGATATAGTGTCATGAAGTGCTGAAGGGGAGTATCAACGTAATGAGGCGGTGCATCATTATCACGGTCGTAGCGGAGAATTTCAAGCATCAGGGGATGGTGCTGAGCAATTCGTTTGTAGATATAACGTATACGAAGTTGTTCAAGATGATTTAGTAATGGCGGAAAGTCGATCATTTCATAAAGTAATCTCGTTGGATGCGGCAGATTTATACGATATGCTAGGCGTAGAGCATGGCGCTCGAGGATAGCAACTTTTTGGTAGAATTTCAACGGTGCAGATATCCAAGCTGTATGTCCGTATGTTAACGTACTCCGCATGAATGTTTTATATGTATTGATTACGGTACGTGCTCGTAGTCCCCAAGTGGTGCCAACTAGCCGTTTCAGAAGATTAAGTCGATTTTGAGCTTGACCTATGAGTTTGGTAAGATGTGGAGTCCAGGTAAGATGAGTATCAAAAATGACACCGAGATACGTAATGGTAGGTGACACTGGAACAGGCGTAAGATCAACCTGAAGGCGAAGTAGATTCGGATTTCGATGGACTCGAGAGCGGCGTCTACGTGGCAAGAAAACTATGGCTTGTGTTTTGGAAGAGTTAATGTTCAACCTCCATATATGACACCAACGCACGAATGCATCAATAGCTGCTTGCATGGTTTTATTAAGAGATCTTACTGTGCGGGCAGTTGTAAAAAATGCAGTGTCGTCCGCAAACTGGAATATTGTGGTGGTATTAGGAACGACTAGATCGGCGACGTACAATAAGTATAATAAAGGCGACAGAGATGAGCCTTGCGGTACTCCAGAGTGTAAGAATATGGGATGAGATAGCGTTCCATTGATAGAGATATAAGCTAGTCGTCCTATTAAGAATGAGTGTATGAATCGGATGTACGAGGTTGGTAGAAGGTAATTACGAAGTTTGTATAGTAAACCAGGGTGCCAAACCTTGTCAAAAGCTTTTTCTAGATCAAACGTTACAAGACAAGAAGGAAAGCCTGTATTAAACTGATTATAAATGGCTGTGGTGAGACGAAATAATTGATCTAGAGTGCTAAAATGTGGTCTAAATCTAGCTTGGTGAATTGGAAGAAGGTTATGCGAGTTGAGATGGTCGTGCATGCGACGTACAAGGATTCTTTCCAAGATTTTGCAGAGACAACTTGTGAGGTGAATAGGACGGTACGATGTGACTTCTGATGGAGGTTTCTTTGGTTTAGGGAAAAGAAGAACTTTGGAGTACTTCCAGTCGAGCGGAAAAAATCCAGTTCGTAGAATGAAGTTATAAATGCTGCTAAGAAAAAGGAGAAAAGAATGAGACGCCTGTCTGACGAGAACATATGTAACAGCGTCAAAGCCTGGTGCTGTATTCCGTTAGTAGTATTGATTTAGTATGGTAAACATCAAAAGACTTGCCGCGCCTTGATAAGATAGTTTATCGCTTGTTTAATTAAGGATAAGGGGGAGTATCGAAGGAGGTGATGAAATAGGGTCAGGTTTTTTTTTCCTGGAGATAGATGACGAAACGAAAGGTTGAATGACCACTACGAAGGTCACAGTGGATGCTCCCTGGAAATGCCCCCTGTGCAGGACCACAATGGATGACCCCTGGAAATGACCCCAGGACCCATAGCCCCTATGCAGGACCCATGGCCCCTACGCTTCATTAGAAGCTACCTGTTAAAAAGATGTGAGAAGTGAAAAATATAGCAAGCCATACTCCTTGCTAAAAAGGTGGGAGCAGATAAAAGGAAATGGACACTTCCCTGCCTTGCAGGGCCCCTGGAAATGACCCCAGGACCCATAGCCCCTATGCAGGACCCATGGCCCCTACGCTTTATTAGAAGCTAACTTAAAAAGATGTGAGAATATTTTTTTTGTTTCGTATGGCAAGCCATACTCCTTGCTAAAAAGGTGGGAATAGATAAAAGGAAATGGTTCCCTTCCCTGAATGCATGACCCCTGGAAATGACTCCCAGGACCCAAGATTGCCCCTATGTATGACCCATACGAACAGTATGTGAGCTTATATAATTGATTAGAAGCTACCTGTTAAAAAGATGTGAGAACAATAGAAGCTTGTTGGTAAAAAATAGGACCCATACGAACATCATGTGAGCATCCCTCGACTTGAACAACGTGAAAAGTTAAAAATAAGCCCCTCCCCCTCCTACAAGTATACTATGAAAAGGGTAATATTTATTAAAAATTATTTTTCTTACTTATGAGCTGAAGACTGAGTGGGACAGACGTCCTTCCTTGAGAGCCGTTGAAATTGAAATGAACGAGTGAAAAAGCCGTTTGGCGTGGCTTTAGTGACGTCAAGGTTAACTTTGTACCGTATCAGAATGATAAAAGTGATTATAGACTTTACTTATTTACACGAATCACAGATTACTGGCAATCATCTACAAACATTTGTATGATTTGAACTTAATGAGAACTCTGAATAACAATCACGTGCAAGGTTAAAAACCTTTATTATCGACAAGCATGAGTGATATCTAACAGAGTTAATCACAGATGGATCACGAGTTTATGTGTCTAAGTTTAAATGATATTGACGATAGAGAAACCGATAATCACGAGAACTGATGGGTTATTGAACGCTTGCTTGCAATCATCTACAAACATTTGTATGATTTGAACTTAATCAGAACTTTGAATAACAATCACGTGCAAGGTTAAAAACCTTTATTATTGACAACCATGAGTGATATCTAACAGAGTTAATCACAGATGGATCACGAGTTTATGTGTCTAAGTTTAAATGATATTGACGATAGAAAAAAATAAACCGATAATCACGAGAACTGATGGGTTATTGAACGCTTGCCCTATAAACAATTTGGAAGCGACATTACTTAGAGATAACCATAGAACGGCGAAAACATTTATTTTGTTATTAGAATTTAATACTAAAAAAATAAACTGCAACTTTAGTGATTAATGTCCCCGAATTGCACAATTATTATTATTATTATTATTATTGTATGGATTTAATGTCCACGGTGAGAACATTGAGCATGCACCACCTATATGCAATAAAGCATATGGACTTACGGGTAAAAAAAATGGTTCTGCCTATATTAAATAAAGTACTTATATATAAATTCCTATGTTCCCTTTTTTCTATATATTATAATTGTTACTATTGAGAGTGCCTTTTATATTATGACTGCGTGTGTGTGTTTGCGATTTCTAAAAAGTTTGGACGCCCAGCGAAAATTGTAAGATATTATTGTAGTTGATGTATATATTCACACATATTCACTGACGCGCCTTTTGTACATTAATATTTAAATTTAGGGCTAACGAACAAATGTAAAATTGTAATTTACTTTAAAAGTATAACACATAATCGTTAACGTGCCACCACAGGCATTCACATTGAAACGTGAGAAAAAAGTGATTATTTGTAAAATATTTTAGCATTAATGCTACGCGTTTGTTTAAAATGCTATTTATGTTGTGCGCTTACACAAAGATTTATTTTTATTATAGCAAGCATTTACGGAAATAATTTTAAAATACCATTTCCCCTATCATATATTGGTTACGCATTTGTTATAATTACACTTACGCGAAAGCGAAATAAAAATCAGTGTGTTTACCTAACACATGTTGGTTGTACTTTTTAAAATTGCACGTACGCGGACATAAAATAAAAATTACTGTGTTCACCTAATACATGTTGGTTGTACTTTTTAAAATTGCACGTACGCGAACATAAAATAAAAATTACTGTGTTTACCTAACACATGTTGGTTGTACTTTTTAAAATTGCACGTACGCGGACATAAAATAAAAATTACTGTGTTCACCTAACACATGTTGGTTGTACTTTTTAAAATTGCACGTACGCGAACATAAAATAAAAATTACTGTGTTCACCTAACACATATTGGTTGTACTTTTTACAATTGCACGTACGCGAAAACGAAATAAAAATTACTGTGTTCACCTAGCACATACTGGTTGCACTTTTTAAAATTGTGTGTACGCCCACCAACTTAGATTTAAGAACGCATTATAAAATAGTTCGTGTTATATATATAATTTCCGTGGAAAAATTAGTTGCCTAGCACAAAATTTAAATTGCCTATCTATTATTAAGCTAAGCTAAGATGGCTATACTTGCTAATGCGCCTTTACTTGAAAACCATTTTTTTACTAAGCTATTGTAACGTAACCGTCGCTAACGCGCCTTTACTTGAAAACCATATGGTTCATTAATAAATTAACCTAAGCTGGTGATACCTGCTAACGCCACCTATGGTATCGTGACCGTCGGTAACGCGCCTTTACCGTATAACCTAACTTAACGCAGCATTATCCACTTTTGATAATAATGTATAAAATAATTATTATTTTGTTTTAACTTGTTGCTACGCGTTTGCTAATACTGAATAAATGCTTGAAAACAACTTAAATGCACACCGGCTTTGCCCTCCCCCTGAACCACATGGTTGCGCGACGGTTTTACCCTGCCCTAAACCAGTTGGTTGCGCGACGGTTTTACCCTGCCCTGAACCACTTTTTTGCCCGTATGCTTTACCCTGCCCTGACCTGCTTAAATGTTGGTGGGTATGCTTTTTTATATAGAATAAGCGCAACTGCTATGTATATACCCTGAACTTAATTGTGGAAATAACTTAAACTAATAAATATACGTATGCTTCCGTATAAATGCACGCACGTTTTTCTTTCATGAGCACCGACTGCCACGCTTTTAATTTTATTTAATGTAATTATTGTACGCATGCTTCCCTATAAATGCACGCACGTTTTTTTTTCATGAGCACCGACTGCCACGCTTTTAATTTTATTTAATGTAATTATTGTACGCATGCTTCAGTATAAATGCACGCACGTTTTTTCACGAATGGACACCGACTGTTACGGCTTGAACTATTTATTGTACGAATGCTTCCGTATAAATGCACGCACGTTTTTTTTCATGAGCACCGACTGCCACGCTTTTAATTTTATTTAATGTAATTATTGTACGCATGCTTCCGTATAAATGCACGCACGCATGGACACCATTTGCTAAACAATTGTTTAATGTATATAAAAAATCACGTTTATATTTTAATAATAAATTAAGCACAACACATAAATTCATGTACATATATATCAAGAATCACGAAAACCACAGGAATAGAAAGTTGAAAATATATTATCCCTAGTGGAAGCGAGCTGTTTTATGATTTTGTAAGTAGATACATACTAAATAATACATAATAAAAGCATATACATACTAAATAATTTATTGCTAAAAATATTAAACTTACCTTTATATATAATCTTCTTAATTCCATCTGGAAAGCACTTCCACACTACACGCAGGTCTCATGGACGACGACAGGAAGTGACTCAGCTTCCTGTAGCAGTGTTGGTAAATCTTAATATTTTGTGTTTAGTTAGAGAATGGTAATGGAAGATTTTTGATTTAAAGAGATTAATAAATAAGCAATTATTATGAAATGGGAGTGGTTTTTTGATATACTTTATTTACAAGCGCAGAAAAAGTATATGTGTTGCCTAGTTTGTAAAATAAAAATAAATGAAAATGCTTTAGGTCAATTTGTGTTGTAGCCTGTAGGAATATGAGCCGATTCACTACCCTTTATGATATTTAGACTGCAAAACACAGACTACCATGTAACACATTTGCTTATTTTATGGATTTTGCGATGGATTATTTACGCAAACTAGAATGTGAAGACAATTTAGTAAGACACATTGTGTTAGTAACAGACAAGATAGGGGGCAAACTAAGAATAGTTAAGGGGACAACTAAGAATAGTCAAGGGTGTATACTAAAGATAGTCAAGGGGGATACTAAAGATGGTCAGGGACTATTTAGAGGATAATTAAAGGGTAGTTAGCCCTTAGTAAGGATATTCAAGGACTATTAGGGGATAATTAAAGGGTAGTTAGCCCTTAGTAAGGATATTTAAGGACTATTAGGGGATATTTAAAGGGTAGTTAGCCCATACTAAGGATAATTAATTACTATTTAGGGGATAATTAAAGGGTAGTTAGCCCTTACTAAGGATATTCAAGGACTATTTAGGGAATAATTAAAGGGGGATACTAAAGATAGTCAAGGGGTATACTAAGAATAAAAAAAAGGATATTCAAGGAATATTTAGGGGATATTCAGGGAATATTCAGGGAATATTCAGGGGATATTAAAGGAATATTTATGGTATATTCAAGAACTATTTAGGGGCAAGCTTAATTATAGAGTGCAGAATGAGGGCCTTTTCTTTTGCGATACTTAGTTTAAGTATAAATTTTGCGGTGGGGCGCAGTACAGAATGAGGGACTTTTCTTTTGGTATATTTAGTTTCAGAATAAATTTTGCGGTGGGCTGCAGTACACAATGAGGGCCTTTTGTTTTGGCATATTTAGTTTGAGAATAAATATTGTTGTGGGGCGCAGTACAAAATGAGGACCATTTTTTTGGTATATTTAGTTTAAGTATAAATTTTGCGGTGGGCAAAAATGGGGCTTAGAGTATTTTAAAATCGGAATAAGGTTACTGATAATGGAAACGTATATAGAATGTACCTTATGATATTTCAAAATTGAAATAAGGCCACATAAATGTATACTGTTAACGTAAATGTGTATAAAATGGGTTTTAGGGTATTTTACAATTGGAATAAGGTCACATAGATGTGTACTGTCAACGCAAATACGTATAGAATTGGCTTTAGGATATTTTAGGATTGGAATAAGCCTACATAGATGTGTACTGTCAACGCAAATACGTATAGAATGGGCTTTAGGATATTTTAGGATTGGAATAAGCCAACATAGATGTGTAATGTTAATGAAAATGCATGTAGAACGGGTTTTAGAGTATTTTAAAATTGGAATAACCCTACATAGATATGTACTGTTATTGCAAAGGGATATAGAATGGGAATCGGAAAAAATGCGCAGAGACATGTTTTATAATTTCGCTTGCAGACGACCTAATACCATACTGAATGCTTTTGAATAAGACCGCTAAGTGGCAATACTTAACATATGACTGCATGAAAACATGGGTGAACTTGTTGATGATATATATATATATATATATATATATATATATATATATATATATATATATATATATATATATATATATATATATATATATTATCATAATATTTTACTTGGCATTATTTTGTATGTCTAGACATATATGATTACAGTACTAAAGACGGAGTCTTGTTTTTGTACATCCATTAACGAAGAACTTAAGACATGAACTGAGGTTTTGCGCGCGTTGAAAACCCGGATGAATTGACCTTTGTACGATTAGATAAACTTGTTGAACGACGAAACATCATGTGACAATGTGTAATTTTGACCCTTGATACATGATTAAACATCATGTGATAAGTAATTGGGGTCATTTTCGTATGACTAAACATTATGTGATAAGTAATTTGGGGCTACAACAGTATGATTAAGTAACATGTGATTGATAACTAACTACGTTTGATTATGCATAAGGTGAACACGTGATGGGATGTTCACCAACAGATGAATAAACATTATATGACACTGCCACAAGTAATGTTGATTTTACGTATTGTGAACATGTGATGGAAACGCTATGATAAGATATTATAAAAGAAACTGTTGACGTACTACGAAATAAGATAGATAGGGTATTGAACTTATATGATTAAAGATTCTTGTCACTAATTAAGATTGCCAGAGCGTTGAATACACAAGCGAGAGATTACCAATAATAAATAAAACTAAATTTAACATTATAGATGTTTTGAACTTTGCAAACTTGTTGTTTTCGAAATAATATTTGTTTTAATAGGTCGGTTTAAAATATCATGTGGTTTGACTATAACATGATAGCATATTGTTTACGTGTTTTTCGTATATCATGTGCTTATGATGACGGGTTGTTTTTGAAATTATATTTGAAAAAATATAATGATCATGTGATATGACGTTGGTGATAAAATGTTTCCTTATATATTGGGGTTTGAAGAGAAGTTGTTCATAGAGGCATCAACGCTGTAGAGTCGATTAAGAGTTAAGTAGAGACTCAGATTTGAGATGGATTCTAATATTGAACCGGCAATGAAGAAGTTTAAGTCTTTAGACGCTCCGGAATCTCCAGAAATAATTATTGAGGAGGAGATTATTCATCTTAGACATGAACCGGTTTTAATTCCAACATCACCAGTGGGATCACCTTCATTATTGAGAGCATCAAATACTGGACCATTGTTTGGTACAACATTAAAAGTACCAGCAATGAAATGGACGCTGGATGTTGAGAAAGAAGAAGAAGCAAGACAATCACCACCACCAGCGATATATGTGGAGAATGAGGAAGCAAGACCCCCATCGCCGGATTTATTTATTGAAGAGGAGGAAGAAGGAAGAACAGCAGCACAACCACCATTGATATATGTGGAGGAGGAGGAGGAAGAAGGAAGAACACCAGCACAACTACCATTGATATTTGTGAATGAGGAAGAAGCAACACCAGCACAACCACCATTGATATATGTGGAGGATGAGGAAGCAAGACCCCCATTGCCAGATTTATTTATTGAAGAGGATGAAGAAGCAAGGGTTCCATCATTATATGTGGATGCGGAGGAAGCAAGACCACCATTGACAAGTTTATTCATTGAAGAGGAGGAAGAAGCAAGACCACCAATGTCACATGTAAAGGAGGAAGAAGAAGTAAGGCCCCCATCGCCAGACTTATTTAGTGAGGTGGAAGAAGAGGAAATTCTTCGTTTATTTGAGGAATTGGACGAATGTAAACCTGATACACCAATTGCAAGTGTTACACCATCACCACAAAAGGAACCAATGGATTTATCAGTGCGACGAAAAGAAAAGTGTGAGTGCGGTTTTGATATTGTGGACAAAAACTGTGTACATAAAAGTATTTTAAATTGGAAACCTGAAAATGTATTATTATGTCAAGGCTGCAATTTTAATTATTACAATCAGCTTGGACATCATTGTTTGCTGGCTAACCAACTGTCATTAGAGGCGGAAGCATGGCTTATTATGTCAAGTGAAAATGTAAGAAACGACGTTTATATTATTTATTTGATTTCACATGCTAATACGTATGTTAATGAACAATTGTTTAACAAACAATATAATGAATTATTACAAAATCCGAAATATATTGAGGAATTACCCAATATACTATTGGAGAAAGATAGAAATGCAACATTTAAAGCATGATTTTTGTATTCATATTTTGTTTTGTACATATATTATTTCTTTGTATTATTATTATTATTTTGCTTGTATATATTTTTCTGTTAGTGAAATAAATATTTAACCAAAATTTTATTTTTGATTTTTATTTATTATTAAAAACTTTTCCTGAATAATAATAAAAATAGGTAATATACTATTATTGGATATAAGAATTGGTATTTACAATGAGCTTTAATCCGAAGAAACTTATTTTTCAAATACACAACTTGTAAATTATAAAAAGTTATACGTTAATTAGAAATGCAATATGAAAACTAAAAACTTGTTCATATACATATGGTATAAAAATTTCAAAACAAGTTTAAAACAAAATGAAAATGAAAATAAAAATACAAGTTTAAAAAACTAAATGCAAAAAAAAACGCAAACGAAAAAAGTTTTTTACTTGCATGCATTATAAAATGCACAAGTAAATTTTATGACATGTGAATTTTGTCTTGTTATATGCACATGTTAAAGTTTTTTTACTTGCATGAATTAATTTTCACAGAATACTTTAAGTATAATAATATTGTAAAACGCATTTACACAAAACAAAAACACATTTAAGGAAATAATAATAAAAAGAATGAAAACAAGTAATATACACTGATAAAATTTTATTCACAATAAGATATACACACAGATACATTTGTATTTTTAATAATGTTAACATTCTTTGATATATTGTTTAATACATTTAAGATTTATATTAGTATATGCACATTTACATATTGGTCAGTTTTCACTAATTTATACACATTGTTTTATTATTTGTAATTGATTAACAGAAGAGTTTCCATTACAACTTTTTAAAATGCGGATTATATAGTAAATTTTTTTGTAAAAATAATTTGGTAATTAATTCAATGTTCTCTTTGTTTAATAAAATGTTATATAATGTCCATGTAAATTCCCAATCATCAATTTCAGTATCAGAATGCACTGTTGCAAATTGTTCATATAACTCATCAAAAGTTTGTGCGCTTACCATTGTACGCCATGCATTATAGCATAACATATTATAGTCCGAAGTAATACAATCGCGTTCTTCTATTTTGCTTCTGTTTTGAAAACATCCGTAACATAAAAGTTCTCGATGTGGTTTCCAACGGGCAATACACATTAACACACAATGTTCTTTTATAGAAAAAGAAGAACAATGATATTCGCATTCCTCGTATCTATTTAGGAAAATACAACGATGTTTACAATAACGATTTTTGAAACACATTTTTGTCCTTTTCAAGATATGCTTCTCTTAAATCAAAAATATGATAATCATTTAATGTAATTTCTTGATATGAATAGTTAAATTTGTTTATAAGATTTAGAATATTGTTGGTATTTATATATTTTACATGAATTTTCAAATATTGTTTTAATATTTGATCACGTGTTGATTTTTTAATTAGAAAATTCCACACAACAGTATTTAATTCCTCATCGGTTTCAGTTAAACATTTATGCACAGTTTTATTTTCAATACGATTTGCACAACCTTCACAAAGTAAAGGTTCAGAAAGTTTATAATTTTCTAGTAATTGTTTTACACAAATTTCACTTACGTTATTAGGAGTACAATTACACTTTACTTCATTGAATATAAGATTATCATTAGAAATTGTATTTTCACTTGTTACTTTCTGTTGAAATGGTATTTTACTTAATTCTCTAAAACTTCTTCTATACACTTGTTCGGGTATTGGCTCCTGTGTTGGAAATATTATGCGACATGTATCATTTTCTTCAGGAATTTCAGGATCATTTGGATTAACAAGTATAATTTTCTTTTGTTTTTCAAGTTGAAACTGTTTTTCACGTGGTGAAATATACTTAGACTCTACAGTATTACTTTTGGATAATAAAAGATTAGTTTGAATTTCACCTTTTTGTTTTTTATTATAAGAAGTTGAAAATGGTTTTATATGTAGTGATGTATTTCTTTTTCGTTTTGCACTAGCTGAAACAGACGGCCTTTGACTGTACATTTTATCACGGTAGAATCCGCTTTATATCAGTATGAGCCATGACCTGATTTATAATCACAAACCTGCGCAGAAGATTGAGCATAAACCTTTTTACATAAGATTTCCTGGAAATCTAGAAAAAAGAAGCATATGCTCAATCTTCTGCGCAGGTTTGTGATTATAAATCAGGTCATGGCTCATACTGATATAAAGCGGATTCTACCGTGATAAAATGTACAGTCAAAGGCCGTCTGTTTCAGCTAGTGCAAAACGAAAAAGAAATACATCACTACATATAAAACCATTTTCAACTTCTTATAATAAAAAACAAAAAGGTGAAATTCAAACTAATCTTTTATTATCCAAAAGTAATACTGTAGAGTCTAAGTATATTTCACCACGTGAAAAACAGTTTCAACTTGAAAAACAAAAGAAAATTATACTTGTTAATCCAAATGATCCTGAAATTCCTGAAGAAAATGATACATGTCGCATAATATTTCCAACACAGGAGCCAATACCCGAACAAGTGTATAGAAGAAGTTTTAGAGAATTAAGTAAAATACCATTTCAACAGAAAGTAACAAGTGAAAATACAATTTCTAATGATAATCTTATATTCAATGAAGTAAAGTGTAATTGTACTCCTAATAACGTAAGTGAAATTTGTGTAAAACAATTACTAGAAAATTATAAACTTTCTGAACCTTTACTTTGTGAAGGTTGTGCAAATCGTATTGAAAATAAAACTGTGCATAAATGTTTAACTGAAACCGATGAGGAATTAAATACTGTTGTGTGGAATTTTCTAATTAAAAAATCAACACGTGATCAAATATTAAAACAATATTTGAAAATTCATGTAAAATATATAAATACCAACAATATTCTAAATCTTATAAACAAATTTAACTATTCATATCAAGAAATTACATTAAATGATTATCATATTTTTGATTTAAGAGAAGCATATCTTGAAAAGGACAAAAATGTGTTTCAAAAATCGTTATTGTAAACATCGTTGTATTTTCCTAAATAGATACGAGGAATGCGAATATCATTGTTCTTCTTTTTCTATAAAAGAACATTGTGTGTTAATGTGTATTGCCCGTTGGAAACCACATCGAGAACTTTTATGTTACGGATGTTTTCAAAACAGAAGCAAAATAGAAGAACGCGATTGTATTACTTCGGACTATAATATGTTATGCTATAATGCATGGCGTACAATGGTAAGCGCACAAACTTTTGATGAGTTATATGAACAATTTGCAACAGTGCATTCTGATACTGAAATTGATGATTGGGAATTTACATGGACATTATATAACATTTTATTAAACAAAGAGAACATTGAATTAATTACCAAATTATTTTTACAAAAAAATTTACTATATAATCCGCATTTTAAAAAGTTGTAATGGAAACTCTTCTGTTAATCAATTAAAAATAATAAAACAATGTGTATAAATTAGTGAAAACTGACCAATATGTAAATGTGCATATACTAATATAAATCTTAAATGTATTAAACAATATATCAAAGAATGTTAACATTATTAAAAATACAAATGTATCTGTGTGTATATCTTATTGTGAATAAAATTTTATCAGTGTATATTACTTGTTTTCATTCTTTTTATTATTATTTCCTTAAATGTGTTTTTGTTTTGTGTAAATGCGTTTTACAATATTATTATACTTAAAGTATTCTGTGAAAATTAATTCATGCAAATAAAAAAACTTTAACATGTGCATATAACAAGACAAAATTCACATGTCATAAAATTTACTTGTGCATTTTATAATGCATGCAAGTAAAAAACTTTTTTCGTTTGCGTTTTTTTTTGCATTTAGTTTTTTAAACTTGTATTTTTATTTTCATTTTCATTTTGTTTTAAACTTGTTTTGAAATTTTTATACCATATGTATATGAACAGGTTTTTAGTTTTCATATTGCATTTCTAATTAACGTATAACTTTTTATAATTTACAAGTTGTGTATTTGAAAAATAAGTTTCTTCGGATTAAAGCTCATTGTAAATACCAATTCTTATATCCAATAATAGTATATTACCTATTTTTATTATTATTCAGGAAAAGTTTTTAATAATAAATAAAAATCAAAAATAAAATTTTGGTTAAATATTTATTTCACTAACAGAAAAATATATACAAGCAAAATAATAATAATAATACAAAGAAATAATATATGTACAAAACAAAATATGAATACAAAAATCATGCTTTAAATGTTGCATTTCTATCTTTCTCCAATAGTATATTGGGTAATTCCTCAATATATTTCGGATTTTGTAATAATTCATTATATTGTTTGTTAAACAATTGTTCATTAACATACGTATTAGCATGTGAAATCAAATAAATAATATAAGCGTCGTTTCTTACATTTTCACTTGACATAATAAGCCATGCTTCCGCCTCTAATGACAGTTGGTTAGCCAGCAAACAATGATGTCCAAGCTGATTGTAATAATTAAAATTGCAGCCTTGACATAATAATACATTTTCAGGTTTCCAATTTAAAATACTTTTATGTACACAGTTTTTGTCCACAATATCAAAACCGCACTCACACTTTTCTTTTCGTCGCACTGATAAATCCATTGGTTCCTTTTGTGGTGATGGTGTAACACTTGCAATTGGTGTATCAGGTTTACATTCGTCCAATTCCTCAAATAAACGAAGAATTTCCTCTTCTTCCACCTCACTAAATAAGTCTGGCGATGGGGGCCTTACTTCTTCTTCCTCCTTTACATGTGACATTGGTGGTCTTGCTTCTTCCTCCTCTTCAATGAATAAACTTGTCAATGGTGGTCTTGCTTCCTCCGCATCCACATATAATGATGGAACCCTTGCTTCTTCATCCTCTTCAATAAATAAATCTGGCAATGGGGGTCTTGCTTCCTCATCCTCCACATATATCAATGGTGGTTGTGCTGGTGTTGCTTCTTCCTCATTCACAAATATCAATGGTAGTTGTGCTGGTGTTCTTCCTTCTTCCTCCTCCTCCTCCACATATATCAATGGTGGTTGTGCTGCTGTTCTTCCTTCTTCCTCCTCTTCAATAAATAAATCCGGCGATGGGGGTCTTGCTTCCTCATTCTCCACATATATCGCTGGTGGTGGTGATTGTCTTGCTTCTTTTTCTTTCTCAACATCCAGCGTCCATTTCATTGCTGGTACTTTTAATGTTGTACCAAACAATGGTCCAGTATTTGATGCTCTCAATAATGAAGGTGATCCCACTGGTGATGTTGGAATTAAAACCGGTTCATGTCTAAGATGAATAATCTCCTCCTCAATAATTATTTCTGGAGATTCCGGAGCGTCTAAAGACTTAAACTTCTTCATTGCCGGTTCAATATTAGAATCCATCTCAAATCTGCCTCTCTACTTAACTCTTAATCGACTCTACAGCGTTGATGCCTCTATGAACAACTTCTCTTCAAACCCCAATATATAAGGAAACATTTTATCACCAACGTCATATCACATGATCATTATATTTTTTCAAATATAATTTCAAAAACAACCCGTCATCATAAGCACATGATATACGAAAAACACGTAAACAATATGCTATCATGTTATAGTCAAACCACATGATATTTTAAACCGACCTATTAAAACAAATATTATTTCGAAAACAACAAGTTTGCAAAGTTCAAAACATCTATAATGTTAAATTTAGTTTTATTTATTATTGGTAATCTCTCGCTTGTGTATTCAACGCTCTGGCAATCTTAATTAGTGACAAGAATCTTTAATCATATAAGTTCAATACCCTATCTATCTTATTTCGTAGTACGTCAACAGTTTCTTTTATAATATCTTATCATAGCGTTTCCATCACATGTTCACAATACGTAAAATCAACATTACTTGTGGCAGTGTCATATAATGTTTATTCATCTGTTGGTGAACATCCCATCACGTGTTCACCTTATGCATAATCAAACGTAGTTAGTTATCAATCACATGTTACTTAATCATACTGTTGTAGCCCCAAATTACTTATCACATAATGTTTAGTCATACGTCAATGACCCCAATTACTTATCACATGATGTTTAATCATGTATCAAGGGTCAAAATTACACATTGTCACATGATGTTTCGTCGTTCAACAAGTTTATCTAATCGTACAAAGGTCAATTCATCCGGGTTTTCAACGCGCGCAAAACCTCAGTTCATGTCTTAAGTTCTTCGTTAATGGATGTACAAAAACAAGACTCCGTCTTTAGTACTGTAATCATATATGTCTAGACATACAAAATAATGCCAAGTAAAATATTATGATAATATATATATATATATATATATATATATATATATATATATATATATATATATATATATATATATATCATCAACAAGTTCACCCATGTTTTCATGCAGTCATATGTTAAGTATTGCCACTTAGCGGTCTTATTCAAAAGCATTCAGTATGGTATTAGGTCGTCTGCAAGCGAAATTATAAAACAACATGTCTCTGCGCATTTTTTCCGATTCCCATTCTATATCCCTTTGCAATAACAGTACATATCTATGTAGGGTTATTCCAATTTTAAAATACTCTAAAACCCGTTCTACATGCATTTTCATTAACATTACACATCTATGTTGGCTTATTCCAATCCTAAAATATCCTAAAGCCCATTCTATACGTATTTGCGTTGACAGTACACATCTATGTAGGCTTATTCCAATCCTAAAATATCCTAAAGCCAATTCTATACGTATTTGCGTTGACAGTACACATCTATGTGACCTTATTCCAATTGTAAAATACCCTAAAACCCATTTTATACACATTTACGTTAACAGTATACATTTATGTGGCCTTATTTCAATTTTGAAATATCATAAGGTACATTCTATATACGTTTCCATTATCAGTAACCTTATTCCGATTTTAAAATACTCTAAGCCCCATTTTTGCCCACCGCAAAATTTATACTTAAACTAAATATACCAAAAAAATGGTCCTCATTTTGTACTGCGCCCCACAACAATATTTATTCTCAAACTAAATATGCCAAAACAAAAGGCCCTCATTGTGTACTGCAGCCCACCGCAAAATTTATTCTGAAACTAAATATACCAAAAGAAAAGTCCCTCATTCTGTACTGCGCCCCACCGCAAAATTTATACTTAAACTAAGTATCGCAAAAGAAAAGGCCCTCATTCTGCACTCTATAATTAAGCTTGCCCCTAAATAGTTCTTGAATATACCATAAATATTCCTTTAATATCCCCTGAATATTCCCTGAATATTCCCTGAATATCCCCTAAATATTCCTTGAATATCCTTTTTTTTATTCTTAGTATACCCCTTGACTATCTTTAGTATCCCCCTTTAATTATTCCCTAAATAGTCCTTGAATATCCTTAGTAAGGGCTAACTACCCTTTAATTATCCCCTAAATAGTAATTAATTATCCTTAGTATGGGCTAACTACCCTTTAAATATCCCCTAATAGTCCTTAAATATCCTTACTAAGGGCTAACTACCCTTTAATTATCCCCTAATAGTCCTTGAATATCCTTACTAAGGGCTAACTACCCTTTAATTATCCCCTAAATAGTCCCTGACCATCTTTAGTATCCCCCTTGACTATCTTTAGTATACACCCTTGACTATTCTTAGTTGTCCCCTTAACTATTCTTAGTTTGCCCCCTATCTTGTCTGTTACTAACACAATGTGTCTTACTAAATTGTCTTCACATTCTAGTTTGCGTAAATAATCCATCGCAAAATCCATAAAATAAGCAAATGTGTTACATTGTAGTCTGTGTTTTGCAGTCTAAATATCATAAAGGGTAGTGAATCGGCTCATATTCCTACAGGCTACAACACAAATTGACCTAAAGCATTTTCATTTATTTTTATTTTACAAACTAGGCAACACATATACTTTTTCTGCGCTTGTAAATAAAGTATATCAAAAAACCACTCCCATTTCATAATAATTGCTTATTTATTAATCTCTTTAAATCAAAAATCTTCCATTACCATTCTCTAACTAAACACAAAATATTAAGATTTACCAACACTGCTACAGGAAGCTGAGTCACTTCCTGTCGTCGTCCATGAGACCTGCGTGTAGTGTGGAAGTGCTTTCCAGATGGAATTAAGAAGATTATATATAAAGGTAAGTTTAATATTTTTAGCAATAAATTATTTAGTATGTATATGCTTTTATTATGTATTATTTAGTATGTATCTGCTTACAAAATCATAAAACAGCTCGCTTCCACTAGGGATAATATATTTTCAACTTTCTATTCCTGTGGTTTTCGTGATTCTTGATATATATGTACATGAATTTATGTGTTGTGCTTAATTTATTATTAAAATATAAAAGTGATTTTTTATATACATTAAACAATTGTTTAGCAAATGGTGTCCATGCGTGCGTGCATTTATACGGAAGCATGCGTACAATAATTACATTAAATAAAATTAAAAGCGTGGCAGTCGGTGCTCATGAAAAAAACGTGCGTGCATTTATACGGAAGCATTCGTACAATAAATAGTTCAAGCCGTAACGGTCGGTGTCCATTCGTGAAAAAACGTGCGTGCATTTATACTGAAGCATGCGTACAATAATTACATTAAATAAAATTAAAAGCGTGGCAGTCGGTGCTCATGAAAAAAAACGTGCGTGCATTTATAGGGAAGCATGCGTACAATAATTACATTAAATAAAATTAAAAGCGTGGCAGTCGGTGCTCATGAAAGAAAAACGTGCGTGCATTTATACGGAAGCATTCGTATATTTATTAGTTTAAGTTATTTCCACAATTAAGTTCAGGGTATATACATAGCAGTTGCGCTTATTCTATATAAAAAAGCATACCCACCAACATTTAAGCAGGTCAGGGCAGGGTAAAGCATACGCGCAAACAAGTGGTTCAGGGCAGGGTAAAACCGTCGCGCAACCAAGTGGTTTAGGGCAGGGTAAAACCGTCGCGCAACCATGTGGTTCAGGGCAGGGTAAAACCGTCGCGCAACCAACTGGTTTAGGGCAGGGTAAAACCGTCGCGCAACCATGTGGTTCAGGGGGAGGGCAAAGCCGGTGTGCATTTAAGTTGTTTTCAAGCATTTATTCAGTATTAGCAAACGCGTAGCAACAAGTTAAAACAAAATAATAATTATTTTATACATTATTATCAAAAGTGGATAATGCTGCGTTAAGTTATTTTATACGGTAAAGGCGCGTTACCGACGGTCACGATACCATAGGTGGCGTTAGCAGGTATCACCAGCTTAGGTTAGTTTATTAATGAACCATATGGTTTTCAAGAAAAGGCGCGTTAGCGACGGTTACGTTACAATAGCTTAGTAAAAAAAATGGTTTTCAAGTAAAGGCGCATTAGCAAGTATAGCCATCTTAGCTTAGCTTAATAATAGATAGGCAATTTAAATTTTGTGCTAGGCAACTAATTTTTCCACGGAAATTATATATATAACACGAACTATTTTATAATGCGTTCTTAAATCTAAGTTGGTGGGCGTACACACAATTTTAAAAAGTGCAACCAGTATGTGCTAGGTGAACACAGTAATTTTTATTTCGTTTTCGCGTACGTGCAATTGTAAAAAGTACAACCAATATGTGTTAGGTGAACACAGTAATTTTTATTTTATGTTCGCGTACGTGCAATTTTAAAAAGTACAACCAACATGTGTTAGGTGAACACAGTAATTTTTATTTTATGTCCGCGTACGTGCAATTTTAAAAAGTACAACCAACATGTGTTAGGTAAACACAGTAATTTTTATTTTATGTTCGCGTACGTGCAATTTTAAAAAGTACAACCAACATGTATTAGGTGAACACAGTAATTTTTATTTTATGTCCGCGTACGTGCAATTTTAAAAAGTACAACCAACATGTGTTAGGTAAACACACTGATTTTTATTTCGCTTTCGCGTAAGTGTAATTATAACAAATGCGTAACCAATATATGATAGGGGAAATGGTATTTTAAAATTATTTCCGTAAATGCTTGCTATAATAAAAATAAATCTTTGTGTAAGCGCACAACATAAATAGCATTTTAAACAAACGCGTAGCATTAATGCTAAAATATTTTACAAATAATCACTTTTTTCTCACGTTTCAATGTGAATGCCTGTGGTGGCACGTTAACGATTATGTGTTATACTTTTAAAGTAAATTACAATTTTACATTTGTTCGTTAGCCCTAAATTTAAATATTAATGTACAAAAGGCGCGTCAGTGAATATGTGTGAATATATACATCAACTACAATAATATCTTACAATTTTCGCTGGGCGTCCAAACTTTTTAGAAATCGCAAACACACACACGCAGTCATAATATAAAAGGCACTCTCAATAGTAACAATTATAATATATAGAAAAAAGGGAACATAGGAATTTATATATAAGTACTTTATTTAATATAGGCAGAACCATTTTTTTTACCCGTAAGTCCATATGCTTTATTGCATATAGGTGGTGCATGCTCAATGTTCTCACCGTGGACATTATATCCATACAATAATAATAATAATAATAATAATAATTGTGCAATTCGGGGACATTAATCACTAAAGTTGCAGTTTATTTTTTTTAGTATTAAATTCTAATAACAAAATAAATGTTTTCGCCGTTCTATGGTTATCTCTAAGTAATGTCGCTTCGAAATTGTTTATAGGGCAAGCGTTCAATAACCCATCAGTTCTCGTGATTATCGGTTTATTTTTTTCTATCGTCAATATCATTTAAACTTAGACACATAAACTCGTGATCCATCTGTGATTAACTCTGTTAGATATCACTCATGGTTGTCAATAATAAAGGTTTTTAACCTTGCACGTGATTGTTATTCAAAGTTCTGATTAAGTTCAAATCATACAAATGTTTGTAGATGATTGCAAGCAAGCGTTCAATAACCCATCAGTTCTCGTGATTATCGGTTTCTCTATCGTCAATATCATTTAAACTTAGACACATAAACTCGTGATCCATCTGTGATTAACTCTGTTAGATATCACTCATGCTTGTCGATAATAAAGGTTTTTAACCTTGCACGTGATTGTTATTCAGAGTTCTCATTAAGTTCAAATCATACAAATGTTTGTAGATGATTGCCAGTAATCTGTGATTCGTGTAAATAAGTAAAGTCTATAATCACTTTTATCATTCTGATACGGTACAAAGTTAACCTTGACGTCACTAAAGCCACGCCAAACGGCTTTTTCACTCGTTCATTTCAATTTCAACGGCTCTCAAGGAAGGACGTCTGTCCCACTCAGTCTTCAGCTCATAAGTAAGAAAAATAATTTTTAATAAATATTACCCTTTTCATAGTATACTTGTAGGAGGGGGAGGGGCTTATTTTTAACTTTTCACGTTGTTCAAGTCGAGGGATGCTCACATGATGTTCGTATGGGTCCTATTTTTTACCAACAAGCTTCTATTGTTCTCACATCTTTTTAACAGGTAGCTTCTAATCAATTATATAAGCTCACATACTGTTCGTATGGGTCATACATAGGGGCAATCTTGGGTCCTGGGAGTCATTTCCAGGGGTCATGCATTCAGGGAAGGGAACCATTTCCTTTTATCTATTCCCACCTTTTTAGCAAGGAGTATGGCTTGCCATACGAAACAAAAAAAATATTCTCACATCTTTTTAAGTTAGCTTCTAATAAAGCGTAGGGGCCATGGGTCCTGCATAGGGGCTATGGGTCCTGGGGTCATTTCCAGGGGCCCTGCAAGGCAGGGAAGTGTCCATTTCCTTTTATCTGCTCCCACCTTTTTAGCAAGGAGTATGGCTTGCTATATTTTTCACTTCTCACATCTTTTTAACAGGTAGCTTCTAATGAAGCGTAGGGGCCATGGGTCCTGCATAGGGGCTATGGGTCCTGGGGGTCATTTCCAGGGGTCATCCATTGTGGTCCTGCACAGGGGGCATTTCCAGGGAGCATCCACTGTGACCTTCGTAGTGGTCATTCAACCTTTCGTTTCGTCATCTATCTCCAGGAAAAAAAAAACCTGACCCTATTTCATCACCTCCTTCGATACTCCCCCTTATCCTTAATTAAACAAGCGATAAACTATCTTATCAAGGCGCGGCAAGTCTTTTGATGTTTACCATACTAAATCAATACTACTTCCGTTTGCCTATAAGTACATTACTGATAGTTTCGGGGTGAATTGCCATGGTTAGAGGATTATTTGGTTCTAAAGTATGATCAGCACATGGGCGAAAGGAAGTAGAAGCTGCATCGGTATGTCTGTTGATAGCCGATTGTAAGCGGTCTGATGTATACCAACCGGGTAATGGGGTAAAGATTCCTTGAAAATAAGAAGCAAATATATTGGCCTTGTCTGTATCCGTAAGGACTGCTTGATGATTATGTACGATGGAGTATGGCGTACGAGAAACTCTACCAGTTAGTTGATGAAATTTGCGCCAATATTTTGTAGGGTGTGCTTCATTAGCAAGTGTATTGCAAGTTTCGATCCAGTGGCGTTTCTTAAACGCAACGATATAGTTATGAGTTATCCTTAAGTATTGGCGATGCAAACGAAGCGCTTCAAGGTTGCCCGTAGTTAGATATTCACGGAAAGCTCTCCGTGAGGCTGTAATAAATGGTAAGTATTGCGGAGGTAGCTTATGTTTATGTAACTGAAGTTCAATTGTTGGAATTGAACGGTGTGCTGCGTCCTGAAGGGCTGTAGTTAGATCAGTTATTGTCCTATCGAGTTCGTATTGTGTGCTAGGAATAGTGAATGAAGTTACTGCAGCGTCTAAGTCGGAACGATATTGTTCCCAATTTGCCCTTTGGTAGCAGTAGACCTTCTGAGTAGTGATGAGCAAATGCAAGACCAAGACCAAGACCCGGGTGGTCTTGGTCTTGGTCTTGGTCTTGCACATGCGGTCTTGGTCTTGGTCTTGCACTGGAACTCTCGGTCTTGGTCTTGGTCTTGGTCTTGCACATCTAGTCTTGGTCTTGGTCTTGGTCTTGCACACTCAGTCTTGGTCTTGCTTGCAAGAGTCTTGCAAGTTTTGCTTTTTTAAGAAATCTATGATTTTCATATGTAAATTTTACTCTGGATATAAGGGATTTTTTACTCTGGATAATCCTACATTGCGTCAATAGTGAGGGAAATGCAATGTATGTTTCTAAATGTAATATATTTTACCTTCGTGTAAGTGTGATGATAATGTACAACATAGGCGATGACCTTTACTTTTTTTTTTTTTTTCAATGGGTGATCACGCTTCGCTACTTATGAGATAAATCCCAACATTTCGTAATATTTTTATATGTTTTAACAGATCCAATACTCCACTGGTTCCCAAACTGGGGAGGCTACCCCTGACAGTGAGACGCATGAAAGAAAACCAAGACGGCACAGATTACTGAAATACCATAAATTGCAAAATTATTTTTACACTCTAAAGGCTTCAGATTTTTTTCTTTCCAACCAAGATTAGCTCATCATTGTATTGAACAAACTCCCAATTAAATATCGAAATTTTGTTTTACTGATTCTAATATATACTGCATGGGGCAGAAACAAGGTCATTACGCAAAAACGATGAAAGTTAGACTTTCGAAATGTGGACATGGAGAAAAAAGGAGAGAATCAGCTTGGTGAACGGAAAACGAATGCAAAGGTTTTAGAAATAGTAGCAGTACAAGAGAAAAGAAGAATTTTAGATGTAATTAAGAGGAGGACATTAGCTGAGGAGGAACTGTATGATGAGGGACGTGCTAGAAAGAGGGGGCGAAGGAGATTGTAGTTGAAGCTGCCAATAATGGCAGAATAGCTATTATTATGACGATGATGATGTTTTGCAATATTGACCAAAAAAGAGAGAAAAAATTAAAATAATAATAATTAAACCTCTTAATATTTTAGAATATAAATGAAATTAAATTTGTGAGTTTTACGTCCCACGATTATGCTGGCTAGGCTAAAGGAGACTGTGATGATGAAAAATGAATGAAAATGGTGGAAAGAAGAAAGTGGGAGGAAACGGGAGAACCCCGAGGAAACCCTCGCACACGGTGTTTGTCCACCACAAAGTTCACTTGGCGGGGGCTGGGATCGAACGCGGGACCCCAAACACCAGAGCATCAAAATAACGGCATCAAACTTCAAGTTATTTGAAATAATTACGAAATCACTCTCAGTTGTGAATATAGATTATTTATTGTTGTATAATGTTATATCGTTGAATCCTAGATATGCCGTATACCTAAGGGGACTATAAGTTATATTGATAAACAATTATTCAACGTATAAGCATCCACCTATGAAATCAAACTTGCGGTCACATGCGCTAAGTTTTTGTCAATGTCATGAAAATGTTATTTCAATATTAATTTTATAAGTACACATTAAAAATTTCCAACGGATACTTTAACCTCAGAGCCAAGGCCATACCCATGTAGTCGGCACCTATGGTATACGGAATTGCCGATGTTCAATACTACATTTCTTTAGTTTTGGAACGTCCCACGATTATTACACTGAGGCTAAGGGAAACAGTGATGATGAGAAATGGTAGAATGAAGAAAGTACGAGGAAACGGGAAAACCCACGCACAGGGTGTTTGTTCACCAAAGAAGCTCACATAGCGCAGGCTGCGATCGAACCAGGGCCCCATGTACCAGAGGTGAACGCTCTGCCACTGAGCTACCGTGTCCATAACATGCTCTAGTTTATTTTTGCTTATCCACTTCTTATGGACACAACTATTCTTCGTATGATTTCCCAAAATCCAATCATGGGCCGTCGTGAATGATCAAATGATGACCAAAGTAAATCAGACACTGAAGTTATTATAGCTATATAATTATGCTGTCGGTCGTCTCGTGAACAACCGATTCAAAAAACGACATACTGTAGCTATATGACAGGAGCAGATCGACTCACATGGATTGCATAAACTACTGGGAACACATTCACTCCGGCGGTATTTTTACTGGAGCCAAGAAGTTCACGTGAAAGATATAATGATTTTCCCCCTTCCTTTTTACATTCTATAAAAAATCAAGTAGTACCATACTTGTGCAAGACTCTTGCGCAAGAGTCTTGGTCTTGGTCTTGGTCTTGCAGGTATGGTCTTGGTCTTGGTCTTGCACCCCTTGGTCTTGGTCTTGGTCTTGCATGCAAGACTCTTGCAAAAACTGCAAGACCAAGACTCTTGCGCTCATCACTACTTCTGAGGAGAGGGCTTAGGCTGAGTATTAGGAGAATAGTGAAGTTCGACTTTGATGGGAACATGCTCGCTACCTATGGAGTCTAGCACAGATATATGGATGGACTGAGAGAAAGAAGATGAGGTTATGACTACATCAGGAGTAGTACCACTGATAGGACGTGTAGGTTTCGGTAAATTATGGAATTCAGCTCCTGTTTCATTCCGAACAAAATCTAAAAAGTTGTCCTTGTCACGTTGTGAGCGACTATGAAAATTTAGGTCGGCCATGATAATGTAATGACGAAAATTAGAATCAATGTGGCGGAAGAAATCATAATTAATAGCTCGTCCTGGACGATAGTAAATGGTGACAAGGGTAACTGTGCGGCCTCGAAAATAGACCGTCGTGATGTTGTGTTCGGGAAGATGAAGTGCAGGTGGAACCGTAACTGCACGAAAAGGAAGATTGTGCCGAATACCAATAGCTGTGCCTCCGTAGAGACGTGGGCCTGTTGGAGCGTCGTGGCGAAGTAGATGATACTTTGGTATATAACACGTTAAATATGGTGCAAGGTAAGTTTCATTTAGTGCAAATGCGGCAATTTGTTCTTCCTGAAGGAGCTGGGTGAAGAGTACGTGATGTGTCAACAGAGATCGTATGTTAAGAAAAAGTAAGTTGTAACTCATAATGATAAAGAATATAAGTGAATAGGTTGAATTATCCATATTAAACATAAACATCAAGTGGTTGGATTTGAAAATGCACTGTTGGTCCCGAATAAGTTGCATGTAATTGTAAATTAAACAATAGTTTGGCTGCGTGCATTATTTGAGTTAGAATATGGTTGCGAAGAAATGGATGAATGTTCTGTAATGAAATAGTGAGAAAACAGAGTAGATCTTCTACAGTAACTGGATGACGTAATGAATTAGCTGGTGGAGTTGGTGTATCGACCGAACGTATAGGAACTACAAGTTCAGGCTTAGCTGGATCAGGCTGAGGCTTAGCTTTACATTTATAGCTGTATGTTGGGTGACGCTTAGAACAGCGATCACAACGTGGTGGTTCTTGAAGGTTTGGGCAGCTTTTAGTAGGATGTTCGCGGGAACAATAACCACATTTGATGGTGTTTGTGCATTCTGCTGTTGGGTGTGAGTTATACTGTTGACACTTCTCGCATCGAACAGGCAGAGGTGCTGGCGTGCGAGATGGCTCGACCTTATATCTGCGTCGATATATATAGGCGCCCTTGCAGAGAAGTTGATCAATCAACTGTTGTTGATCAGTTAGCACTCGAACGAGATAAGTTGGCCCCTGGTTGTTCTTGATCCTAATACAGCGTTTTATAGGTAGCCCTTCCTGATGAAGTTCAGCAAGAATTTCGTCATCAGTAAGATCGGGTTCTACACCACGAATTACTACAGACAGCATAGGAGGTCGCCGTGGTGGAGGAGGAGTTTTGCGGGAACTCGGTTGCAAAGTAGAAATCTTTGCTTTCGTCCCAAAAATTTCATACGTTGCCTTGTTACGGACATGTGTGGCGAAATTCGGGTTACTGGATTTCAAGATGATGCCACGGCGTGTTTTAACAATTTCACGGATTTCAGGCCGAGGGACGTACTTGACTAATTGCTGGAAGACAGCACGAACAGTGTCATACTTCTGATCGTAGTCGGTTAGCAAGAAGTTGTACACGGGATCTGGCTGGTATTGCTCATGATGATTATCGGCAGAAGTGGATGCCCAATCCATACAATGGCTGTCAGTTGGAGTCTGATTAACACTGGGAGTAATGCGTTGCTTCTTTGAATCTAGCGCTTGTTCGCCATCAGAGAAAGATCGAGAACGAATTCTATGTCCTTTGGTGATGCAGTCAGCATAGGAAGGAATAGAGTTACGGTCTGAACGAGGTGTTCCCGTAACAATCCTTGGCTGCGTCTTTTGGCGACCGTTAGGCCCGATGTTAAGCGGTGGAGGTTGTAATCCTACATCTTGACCGAGATTCGTAGATCCGTTAACTTTGCCAGTGTCCCTCATCGTGATAGAGGAGCCGAGAGCCAAAGCCCAGATGAAGATGAAAAAAATGAAAAAAGATGTTAGATGAGGTTCAAAAAACAAGAAACCCTCCGAAAGTGAAAACTTTCGTCAGACCCCTAAGTGCTGTAATTGTGCTATGCTCGCAAGTACGTATGCTATACTTGGTCCTCGCTGGCACAGTAACTGACACAAGAGAGGCTAGGTTGCTTGGTAAGGTATGAAGCTACGCAACGTTGTTTCTTGCCAACATCCAATATCTTGATATATTAGCCGCGAGTACTTGAAATTTCTACCCTTTTATATAAAAACGCAGAAAAATCTTTATACTTTAAGCACAGCGTTCAGATAAAGTTTATACTGTAAGTTAAACTTGAAGTTTATGTTAAAATATCTGCAACAGTTCTGTATTCTTTCGCGAAATAAGTAGGCTCAAATCTGCTGCCATCTATGTTCACATTTATGCTTTATACGTAAATACTACAATTCGTTATTCCTCATGGTTACCGAAATATGAGGAAATAAAGAGCGACATTATAGGTACGTGGGACTAGAGTACTAGACGGCACAATTTAAAAAAATTATTAAAGTTTGTCCTTTATTCAAGCTGAATGCTAACAAGACGCTAACAACGCGAATACTACCTTGTCGCCGAAAGTTAAGAGGTCAGCGTCACGTGGTTTTTGAGAAGAACTGAAAATCGAACGCGCGCTAGCTTTTTACTTCAATCTAAAGAAAAGCGTCTCGCAAGTGAAGCGTGGGTTGCCCGCACTACAGCTTGCGCTAAGCAGAAATAAGCTTTTGTGTATAAGCCAAAGCGAAATAAAATCAAATGAAAGCGACAGGCAAGCTTGCGGTAAGCAAACATGCTGTCTGGGAAGTAAGGGGCCTAAAAATGAGTCAAACACGAGGTTTCCCCGCCCCCCATTTTGGGGGGAGAAGGGTGTTCGCGAAATTTTCAAATAGGAACATAGGTCGAGTGATATCTCGTTCGCAAAAGCTTGGAAAATTGAACAATTTTTGTAGGAAATAATTTTTGATATGGGGCACAGTTTTCAAGATGCCCACAAAAATGGTCCTATATGAGATAAAGTTTCCAGTGTTTTGGTAAATTGG
>NC_137469.1:157265881-157440881 GCF_964235325.1 Thermobia domestica
AGTGATAATTCACACAAGAACTCAGTTCGCTCCGAAAAAGTAAAGAGCTCAAATAGGATCATTAGGTAACGTTTACATTTAGAATAATTAATACCTTCCCAATATTTGCTTTTCATTTGAATATTGTCCAATTCTGAAAGATAGTATGCACAATGGATAAACAATTGTGATGTTTGACAGTAGCCTACTAATAGAGCTGGTTGTGCGTGATGATTGAGCTTTATTTACAAATATTATAACAGTTCTTTTCTTTATACGTGCAATTATTATTTCCTTATATTGACTCTTGCTCACTTTCAGCGAAGAAATTCTGCCAGATCAATAAAGGAACAAGAGATTCAAGTTGGAAAATGAACAAGTTTAAAAAAACTAGGGCACACATATATATTAAGAAAAGGAAAGCTAAAGAATACAAGCCTTACGATGAATTTCCGTATTATTTTTAATGTAGAAACTAAAGTTTTTCTTACGTATAGTGGACCTACAAACCAAACCAAATTTCCTTATCAGCAATAGAACTATCAAAAGAATATTTGGTCACGTGTAGACCATGAATTATTCTGATTTTATCTCCGTCACAAAGTTGTTAGCTTTCCATTTCCAAAGGAGGTAAAAAAAAAAAAAAAAAAAAAAGGAGTTGACGTGGTCTTATCTTGAATAATGCTACCCTACGATATTGATCTTTGAAAGAAAAAATGTTAGTTGTGTTTATGTCCCAAGTATACTTAAACAGTTTCGTAGAATACTACTAACTCTATGCTAGGGTTGCCAGCATCTCCGTATTTTACAGAAGCTTCAGCATTTGGTACAATTATTAAACTTTCTTCCATCTCCCAGCTTGATTTAATCCGAGAAGACATCTTTCCCTATTTAAAAAGAGTGGCAACAAAATGTTATTTAAATCTATGAATTTTAAAGGGATTTCAAGAAAATCGTAGACCTTTACGTTGGCGGCTCTCCCCATGCCGTAGGCGTCGGAGGACCACCGATGGGCAACTAAAGATATCTCGCCAAAAATTGGCGGCCCCGCAGCTACGATCCACGTGGACCTACTTCCGTTTTGAAAATTATATCACCAGCGCCAGAGACGCGACGAAACGCTAATGAACAACAAAATTACCCCCCTAAATAAGTTAAATCGCCTATATGCGTATTTTTTTTAAATTGAGAGTCTAAAAAACACTTTAAAAAGTAAAAAAAAAAAACTTACTCCAGGGTAGGCGCGAACCACCAACCTTTAGATTACCAGACGCGTGCTCTTCCGACTTGGCCACGGAGGCGATAGACAAAATGTCGCTTGTAGAGGCATAAATCATTGAGGTATTTCTAATTTAGCTAATCAGAGTGCTCCTGTAACCGTGTATATTCGACGATAACCGTTTGAGATAAGATAAAATTCGTTCGCCATGTAATTTTATAACAAAATGCCGTGTGTCTATTAACTTTATTTCATGGTTCTCCCATATTCACTTTCGAATAGTCAGCTACAGTTGTCATCTAAATTCATACAATTATACGCACTCATCCCAAGATTTTCACTTCATGATGTAGAGGCAGGGGTAATTCTTGACCCCCGTAGCTCACTTTAGGAACAATTCGTCAGGAAACCTATATATATATATATATATATATATATATATATATATATATATATATGTCAGGAAATATAACAATAACCGCATGCACATGACTGGCGATAGTTCGTGTTGGTTACTTCGCGATTGTCCGCGACGAATCGAAGAAGCGCGGACCAAAATGAAGTCCTCGGTGCTACGGGGTGGTAACTTCAATACTCTGACTCTAGATATCTTTTTCGACACAACGAAACCCTGCCGCCAGTGGCACACTAGCGGCAATCCTTCGACGTGCCACTATAGCGACGATCGACATTTACCGGCAAGTGGGCCACTAGGTGTTGGCGACGTTTACGGCATGGGGCGCTTGTACCCCTTTTAATTCTCACAGGAACATGAACTATACCTCGTTGTAAAGATAATAGAACACATATTCCAACGAACACATATTTTGTGCCCTCCGTCCCAAACCCGTAGAGGAAGATTTTTTTGTAAAAAATAGATTTTTGTTTTTAGAAATTTGTGAGAAACTGGCAACACTGCTACTTGTCGTACGCAGGAGAAAATATTTTTAAGTGTACGCCGGACATTGGGTACAATAATGTAAAAAAGTGAAGGTCGAAAGTTCAATACCAAATGAGAAAAAATTCCGAACGTGTTTAATATGAGAATCACCCTGTACATAAATATATATATATATATATATATTTTAAATAATTTGATCTACCCTGATACCCCTAATTGGCACAGAAATAGAAGCCATACCTCGTTGGAAATCCTATGAGAGACAGATTCCAACGGGGTAACTTTTGTGACTCCCGTGCTCAACCCTTAAAAGAATAGGAAGCAGAAATTAAAAAAAAAAATCGAAGCTTGTGGGAATTGGCAACACTGTTATATGTCGTAGGCTGGAAAAAATATTCTCACTTGTAACGCCAGACATTGATAGAATCATGTAAATAAAATGAATGGTGAAAGTTCAATACCAAGTGAGAAAAAAATTACAAACGTGTTTTCTACTAGAATCACTCTCTATATATTTTTCGAATTTTTTTTGTCTATTCTGATGCCATAATCGTCACAGAGATTTAAGCCATACTTCGTTGAAAGGCTTATAGGACACAGATCCCAAAGAGGAACTTTTGTGACCCCCGTACCAGCGGTAAAGTGGATCTGAAAAGGTAGGGGGACGGTAGGTAGTGGTATGAAGTCACGCCATCCTCCTGCCTATCTTTGCACATTGTAATTAGTTTAGGAACTGGGGGGACGCCGTACATATTTTTGGAGGTAGGGGTGACGTCCCCCCGCGTTCCCCCGCACTTTTACCTCTGCCCCGTACCCAAACTGCAAAAGAAGAAATTCAAAAAAAATTGGGGAAAAAACATTTTCTCGAATTTGGCAATACTGTTATTTGTCGTGCGTAAGAATGGCCATATACAGAGAGTATCATTAGTAAGGATGTTTATTTATCTTTATTGATACCACTTCTTGTGCCTGTAGCTTCTTTGGGGGGAGAGTTTCCCTTCCCCAAATGCTGAGGGTTGGGGGAATTAAAACATCCAACTTTTCCCCCTACTCTTCCGCTGCTGAACCCCCGATGTGGACGAAATGCACACCGCTGGAAAGTTTCATTCTTCCTGGAGAGATAGACACCTAAATCACCTCTTTAGATTAATTAGGAACTGAACGGTAGAGGGTTGAGCTACTGGCTCAGTCCTTAAGCCGTTCGTCCTATAAAGGTTAACTACTCTCAAGGGCGCCCATGTTGTGGTCTCCAAGGAGAGCAAATATAAGCGACGTTTCAAATATAGTTTCAAATTTTGCTGTAAGTAATGTAAAAATTCCATTGGGGTTTCGATATTCCCAAGTACAATTTCCTCTTAGGGGGGCGGGGGCGAGCGCCCCACCTTGGCTAATGATGGGCGTTCTTGACTACACTTACAGAAAATTTGTAATTTATGTAATGAAAATCCACAGGTGTAAATAACATAACTTTAAATAAGGTAACAAGTGTAAATAACTTAACATAACTCTGTACTCTGCAATCATTTTATAGCAATGTTGTGTAATATGTATATTTTAAGTACTTTTTATTCATTAGGGTCGTAACTAAGTATCATTGTCAAAGCCTCACTTATACATGGTTATCATGAAATAAGTATCGCTCTTCAGAGATCTCTGGTGACGTAATCACTTTACAGAATGCAACCCAATTTGGTAGGATTATATTTTGGAACATGCAGAAGCGATTTTTGTAAATAACAAAATTAGTTCCAATTGTCACCACCAGAGGTAATTGTGGCGCTGTACAGCACCAAGTAAGTGCAGAGTGGAAGAAAAAGGACACTAGTGGTGCTAAATGATGAGAAAGGCTGTAGATACTTCTTCAGGTGCCTATTCATGCCTGCATGTGTTTCAGTGATACGGGTTTGGGCGCCACTATGTGCCAAAAGTGAATTGATGGTGATCCGATGTTTGCTTCTTTTTTCTTTCCACACTTTTTGTTTTATGATCAAGGGATCCCGGGTTCGATTCCCGGTGAACACACACGTGAGTCGGATCCCATGTCATCATCATCATCTCATACGGTACTAGTCACCATTGGTTTTCCTTGTCCAGGGACCTTCACATCACCAGTATCGTCCATAATACATCACTACAGCATAGGGTTATTAATGAGATTACAAATCACTGTCACGCGTCGTACGGGGGCATAATTACGCCTCTCTTTCATTGAATATCAATAATATCATTTGTCTTCCGTAACACACTTACAGTACTTAACACTGAACAGAGACACAACCTCCTCTGGAAGTGAGTTTTCCTGGAATTTGGGGGGAGCTTGCAGTTTATGAGCATAGAAAAGACTAACATTTAACTTCGTTTTTGTACGATATCCAAAAATAAATAAATAAATAAATAAATTAAAATTAAAATTAAAATTAAAATTAAAAAATATAATAAAATAAAAAAAAATAAACAGACGCTTCCGCTCAAAAGCCCCCTTCCTCGTAAATCCGCCACTGACCTCGGGATATTAATAACATTGGTAATCAAATGCCACGAGACCCACAGGAGAGGCAATTACGATCATTATCATTTAGCATCACTAGTGTCCCTTTTTCTTCCATGCTGCACTTACTTCGTGTTGTACAGTGCCACAATTACATCTGGTGGCGAAAATCGGAACGAATTTTATTTTCTACATCAATCGTTTCTGCATGTTCCCTAACGTACTCCTACTAAGTTTGGTTGCATCCTGTCGAGTGGTTACGTCTCCACAGTTCTCTGAACATACTTATTTTATGATAACCTGGTATTTAGACGAAAATAAAGTTAGCATGCCTTTAGGCATGGACGAATAAAACCGAAGATGCATTGCCGCACAAAGAAATGGCCGCCAGTGGATCCAATGCAATAGTATCATGATTCTCATTACCTCCCTCTCCCTGATTTGTTTTATCTAACCACTCTTTTCATGATCAGGGCCGGCTCTAGGTAATTTGCCGCCCCATGTAATGGCATCATTTTCTTCACTTTTTCTCCAGAAAGAACAAATCTTAAAAACCACGATTTTAACTATGCTAACCCATCATGAACAACGAAGGGAGGGAAAGTGCACTCTCACTCAGAAAGGCCTAAACATTACAATCTCGTTGCGTATGTTTTCTTTACATAATAATCTATTATATTAGTGAAAGATAAAGCAAACATAGCTGCAGAAGAAAGATGGTAATCCTTTTTATAGGATTCAATATCGAGCTTCAATCTCAATATACTGTATGAGTTTGTAATTCCAGTGCAGCTAGCTCTTTTATCTTTATTTCTTGATTTTCTTTCTACATCTGTTAAAATATTAAAAGAGAAAACTTGTTTCCACCTTCAGTGATAAGGAACTTCTTTGTGACAAAAACAAGACTAGTTTTCATATCAAAAATTTGATAACTAACTAAATGGAATAGATGTTCGCTACTGTTCGAGAATTGCTTTCTTGCATTTGACAGCAATCAAGCAATTCATGCTGGGATTTTTTGACTATTTGCTTTAGCACTATCATGTGACTTATATTAATGGGATCTAAATATGATATATGAATGTAGTATTCAAATAGAAAGTCAGCTAGTAAATTTAACTACCATCATAATGAAGTCTGTTTCCAACAAGAAATATTTACTTTTAATAATACAGGGTGGCCCAAAAGTAGGTATACATTCAAATATTGATCGGCCTATGGCATTTTATATAATTTACTTATTGTTATCCATACAAGTTTAGTTTATTATTTGTTTGTAATTTCTTTTTACTCATATATTGAACTCGGAATAGACTGAAGGAAACAAACTCATTGTCTTACGGTTAGTAAATTAAAAAGTCATATTGTTCAATACAGAGCTGTATACCTAGTTTTGGGCCACTCTGTATAGTTATGACAAATTTTGCCGCCCCGTGGAAATGGACGTTTTACACGCATAGCCTTGTCCATGCCCTCGCTATTCTGTCTACCTTATCCAGCTCTACTCTACTTGTATGTAACTTATGGTTCTTATCCTTTCAACCTGACTTCATTCTTTTGATGGCACTACATTCTTTCCTCATTTTTCTCTTTTCTCTTTCTTCCAATCAAATGTTCTTCTTCAGTTCATAATTTTCTTCTCTAGTACGATAATTTTCTCTCAATTTTTCAACTGTTTTCCCGGGAGCGGTTTTAGGATTTTAATTTTGGGTAGTCCGCTCCCTCGCTCATGGATACATATACAATAGACATTTGTTTGATTAATGACAGTAGGAAATTACTTTTACAGTAGTGGTTGATGCTATTTGTGAAATAATTATCTACCATTAATATAAATAGTGGAAAATATATTTACTCTTTATTATATCTTCTAGCGTTTATATATTTTTCAAAATTTTTGGGTAGATCCGTGCCTACCCGGTCTAACCGCTAAAGCCGCCACTGTGTTTTCTCATTCCTATTTGATTTCTATTTAACTTTTGTTGTTGGGTCAATCCATGCACAGTGATCGAGAAAAACAAAAAATTGCCGCTCGACCTTTTCAAAAAAATCTAATTTTTTCATGAATATTTATCCTATATCAGGGTACTTCAAAACCACAAATAATTATTTTTTTTTATAACATCCCATGGTGACGCAATGGCTACCGCCATTTTGCAATTTTTTCGATTTTAGGCGTTTACGTTGTTTTGAATATCTCAGCATGTATTTGCCCTAACAAATTGAAAATTGCTGGACGTCTCTAACACGTGCAGAGCTAAAACTTTGATCTCTTAACATCTTTGCCTAAAACCATTAGAAGGGGGTGAAATCAGGGCCTACGATAGCAACATTTTTGGACATTGAAAACATATTTGGGAAGAGGAAACAACTTACGTAAAGGTCTGAATTTGTGTGTGCATGTAGTCCGGGGCCATACGTTAATACACAAAAACTTACAGGACTGTAGCTGCTCCGAAAGGCCTTGGAAAAAAATCATAAATTTGGGGAATTATGCCAATTTGGCATATTTCACTGCCCAATATCTCCAACGGGTGTGGATAAAAAATCAGATATTTTGGGAGTAGGTAGTCCTTTAGTATACCATAATACACAACAAAGCTCGTTTTGTGTTTTTGAGCAGAAGGGAGTCAAAGTATTAATTAATGACATCATATTCTAGGAGGTGCTTTGTTCATAAAATCTACTGGAAATTTGTTGTTGTGAAATAAAATAAAGTAGGATGAATGGTTAGTCCAGTCAAAGCTCTCAATCTCGTTTCTTTCCTCTAGTTGTAACAGTCTTATCAGACCCACAACAGCACTGGTGAAGAATACCGCTATCAGCAGAAGGCGAGGAAGGTCAAAATGCACTCTTGACAAAATATAATAATAATAATAATAATAATAATAATAATAATAATAATAATAATAATAATAATAATAATAATAAACTTAAGTATTCCTTGTTCTTGCTGCTTGCTGTATCAATGATACTCAATCATGTTTATTCTTGTTTTAACTGTCAACTCATGCAGGAGACTGTTGTCCTTTCTTTTGATCTATATTCTCAAATCAGTGAACACTTACTCGCTGTAAACACTGACAAATTTCCAGTAGATTTTATGAACAAAACACCTCCTCGAGTAGGACGTCATTACTTAGTACTTTGACCTCCTTCTGCTAAAAAAAAAAAAAAAAAAAAAAAAGCGCTTTGTTGTATTTTATGGTATACTAAATGACCAGTGTGCGAATTAGATAATCTATATTGGGGGGGATAAAATTAGGCCAAAGGACATAGTCTGAAGGTTCAAATTTCAAAATGAGACAATAAATGCCTTACCCCCCATATACAGGGTGGGCCATTTTAATTAATCCACGGAAATATCTGAAAAATGATAAAACATAGAAGAAAGGTTTCAAGTACACGTTATATATTGCTAAGGGGGAAGCCCAATTTCGCCAAACGTACCTCTCCCCGCCCCCCCTAAATGGGGGTAACGGGGGGTAACTTTGAAATGTCAAATGGGAACATGGGTCGAGTGATACCTCGTTCGAAAGGTCTTGGTAAACTAAGTAACGCTGTACCAAAATATGTTTCATATTGTGCACCGGTTTCAAAATGGCCGCCATAATATGGTTCGGAAACTCCAGTACCCGTAGTGTGAAAACCATGGAAGGTAAATGAATGGAACAAAATTGAAATACGTAAATATCATAAGGCATATCGAACGGTGTGGTCCCTGTGATCCCAGTGGCCTCCCTAAAGGGGTCTTGGGGGCCAACTTCAAAATTGCAAATAGTAACATGAGTCGAGTGGTACCTCGTTCGATAAATCTTGCAAAATCTAACATATTGCAGGAGAAAACGATTGATGTGAAATGGCAGTGTTCTCAAAAGGCCGCCGAAACATAGTATCCGTGTAAGAGAAAAGGTTTAGTACCCGTAGTATGAAAGCGATTGGAGATAAATCAACAAAAGAAAAACTGGAGTAGCTAACTGACGTAAGGCACATCGAGAGGTGTTGTCGGGGTGACTCCAAGGGCCAACTGAAAGGTATCCGGGGCCAACTTGAAAATTTCAAATACCAGCTTGAAGCGAGTAACATCACGTTACATAGACAAATTAATATCAAACAGCTTCTGTAAGAAAATTTTCGACATGAGACACCGTTTTCAAAATGATCGCAAAGACATGGTGACTGTGTCTAAGAAAACGTTTAGTGCCCATAGTATGAATACGGTTAGAGTAGACTTGAAGCTATAAGTCGCAGACAATAGATTTTATTGCCCCCTTAATTGCTTTATTACCTAACGACTTTCGATGTCAATATGGCCGTGTCGGCCTTGGGGAGGTTTTAGGGGGAGGTGGTTTTATTACCCTGTTTGTTAGGTGGTTAGACGGGTTCCTGGAAAAGGTTGAGTGTTAGGAGGGATGGAGTAGTTTCTAGAAGAGAGGTTGAAGGACATGTATCACGTGATTTTGATAGGGTTGTTTCTAACAGCTATGCTATGATCAAATTAATTATTCTTTTATTTGTATTTCTTAATAAATTAATTGTAACAATTGTACTGGTTCGCTTGCTAAGCAAGCTCCTTATTTATTGGATCGTTTGCTAAAGCATACTCTGCTTATTTATTGGATCGTTTGCTGTGCAAACTCGTTGTTAAATTTGATTGTGATTATATTATGTTTTTCCCAAATCGTATGCTAAAGCATACTCCATAGAACAATCTCTGATTGTGATTATATTAATTAATTCTCTTAATAAATTAATCGGAACATCTTATTTTACGGATTGCTTGCCCTGCAAGCTCCTTATTATTTTTCCCAAATCGTATGCTAAAGCATACACGTTGTTAAATTTGATTGTGATTATATTAATTAATTCGATCATTTGCATAGCAACTTGTATTTTGATGAATCGTTTTTATTCTTTCGCTTCATTAAAAGCTCTTTCTTATTTGTATTTTCCTAATAAATTGGAGGGAATAAACTTTATTCATGCGGGACTTCTTAATTTGACGGATCGTATTTTTATTTTCTCGAACACTGTGTGAGCATACTAGAAATTTTGTGTATAGAATATGTATGTATACTTCGGTACATATACAGAGCGTGGTTCTTGTACGTCTTTCGCTGGTGAACTTAAGACATGAACTGAACTTTTCGCGCGCTTTTTGGAAACTCGTTGGGCAAGAGGGAAAGATGGCGTTGTTGGGTAACAGGTGCGTGTTAAAACATGAAGACAAATACAAAGGAAAACCGACGACACGTTTAGTACACATCACAGAGTGCCGACAGAGTAATAAAAACAAGTTTGGCGCCAGGGTAGGTGAACACAAGACATTGTCGGCGAAGAATACAAAGAAGATTGAGGTTGTGGCAGGTAAACATGTTGAATCATGCCCCTATGCTAATTGGTAATAGAAAAGAAGTTTTGCGCGGCGAATGATGAACACGTGATTACCTTGTGGCTATGAAAATACTTTAAATACGGGCTATAGCGGAAAATATATATAGAGACACCATGTATCTCTTTGAGAAAGAAGAACACTACGAGGTTAACACCGAAGCAATATCCGATGCTGAAACAGAAATATACGAATCATCGTCAGATGAAGAATATGATTTTGATGCAATAGATTCACCAGTGCTAACAACAGTTTCACCAACACCGCCGTCATCACCAGCAGTATTATCAAGAACATCACGATTTTGGGGTTTAGATTGTTGTTGTAATAGTCAAAAGGTGGACCGTGAATGTATAAAGAAGGCTATTGAAAAATGGGATTTCAACGATACATTAATTTGCGATGGCTGTAGAGAAGGATCCCCTCATGATTTTGCGCATGATTGTATGAATGTACACCCAGAGTCATTGGAAACCCGTGCATGGAGTATTATTGCAAGTCCTAGTGTTGAAGAAGATGTGTTTTACTTGTATGCAAACACCCATATTATTGGAATATTAACAAGAGAAAAATTCTATGAAACGTATGTGGAATTATTAAGTGATACAGACTATCTTCCGGAATTACTGGACATTTTCATAAGAAAAGACAAACGGAAAGCGAATATTTCAGATTGAGAAAATGTATTCGAATAGAGTTAGTGTTTCATGTGTGTTATGCAGTGATGAAAACATTAATGTGAACTGTGTATTAAAAACTATAAAACTATACTTACGTAACACCAATCCAATTGAATGCATGGAATGCAAGTTAAATCTTCCTCATGATTGTACTCATCTTCATAATACTGGAACATTTGCAACGAAGTACTTATCTCTTGATAAAACTCTTAGTGAACTTTTTGAAGTTTTTGAACAAGAACATAGTGAAATCTCATTTATATGGTTTATGCGTAAAATTTGTGATCTTTTAAAAAATACAGAATTTGTTGGACAGATTATTCCGTTTTTCATTTATCACACAAATGAAATTTCACCATGTGTAAATCAATATATTATCGATATTCAAGGTTTTAAAATGTCTGATAATGAATTTATCATTCGTGAGTTTTGTTTAACTGCATGCGATGATACAGTAAATTTCCATTGCTTGGTAAAATCACCAATAGATTATAATTTATTATCATTAGGATGTCAAAAACAAATTGATTGGTTAACTTTAAATTTACATGGTTTGAAATGGAATAGCAAAACTGGATATACTGTATCATGCATACGAAACCTTGTATATCAATTATGTTCAAAGAATTCATCCTTTTATTGTAAAGGTTTAGAGAAATCTCTTTGGATTAAAAGAATATTTGCATTAGATAATGTCATTCATTTAGAAACAAAACATTGTCCACCATTAAGTGAATTATGTGGAAACACATTTAATGATTATTGTAATTTTCATACAAATATTGTAAAGAAATCTGGATGTGCATATCGTAATGCACAACAGTTGAATTATTGGTGGAAATATGAAAGATCAACAGCATTAACTAATGCATTATCAAGATTATAATGTTTTTCTTAGGAATTGTAAATAAAATGCAGGTATGTAAGTTTAAAAAAAAAAATTATTGAAAATTTAAGAAAAAAATTGTATATATGATAAAAAAATAAAAAAATTGTAAACATATAATAAGAAAAAATAAAAAAAAATTAAAAAAAATTATTTCTGTTTTCTTTTTTTAAAAAATTTGTTCACATGTTTATAAACGATATCATCATTCTTTTTCAAATTTTTCTTGTTAAACATTTTTAAACACTTTTGAAATGATTGAGTGCGGATAATATGATGCAAAAAGAACAACACAAAATACCCGCACAACACAGAATTATCATGTTGATATTGATGATTATTCGTAAAGTACATTTTAGTATTTTTCGACAAAAAGTTTTTTATTTCTTTGGGAATGTCCATAGCAAGACTGTCAAAGTAGTACCCATGTTTTTTCTTATTGATGTACACTGCGACCCAGTGGGAACCAGCAGAATCAGATGTATCAAGATTAATCACAAGTGCAGCAGGAGGTTCTACCGTTACAGGTAGTCTGTCAATAGGGTAAATTCCAGTAACACTTGCACCAGTCACTTTATCACTTAGTAACACTTTTAACAACTCGTCACTATACATGATGAAGATTATTATTTTTAATTGTAGTAGGTATGTAACTATCACTGTTATTCACATGTAAGACATAGTCATACACTTTTACATATTCACTATACAGTAATGCTTCATGAACACTGCACCTATATTGTCCGAAACGATGCTTATTATGTGCACACCGATGAACGTGAAAACTTAATGCAGTATACTTTGGACAGTTTATTTCTTCTAAATTTGTAACTTCTCTTTGAAGAATTTCTTGAAGAAAACACTTTCTATTTATTCCGTAGGTGTATATTGTTGTAGTATTTGAACAATATGATTGAAGTATTTCCTTAAGATGGGAATATTCTACATCGCCTTCGTGCCAGGTAATGCCATACACATTCTCACCTAGATATTTGTTTGTACTTACGATCGGCTCAGCTAACTTATTTAAAGGAAATGGTGGTTTAAAAATCCAATTTTGGAAAAAGGGAACGTCAGGATTTACAATGGCTAATTCTTTTACAATAAAGTCATCTTCGTTATCATGATACGCCGAGAAGTGTACAACAACCCTCATCCTACTCAACTGAATAAATTAGAAGGTGTTATCAGTATAAATATTTCTATCTTTGTCTACTTGTGCTAAAGAATCGAATTGTGCGTACACAATGCATGTAACAGGTTCAGTTAAAGTTTCTGAAAATGATACTTTTAAATTTACAGGGGAATCGCGTACCACATCCCACGTGTTATCGTCTAAAGTTCCTGTTGGAGATAGAATAAAAGCATACAGAGCATATCCGTTTGGATACTCATCAAGAGTAACAGTATGTGAATAATTTTGATAATATATACCAGTACCTGAAATCAAAGTATAGTAACTTAGAAGGTATAAATTGTTATTAAAATCAGGAGTGAGGGGGTTGGGAGGAAATGATTTTGACCCGACTTGTAATTGCAGTTTGTTAACGTTAAAGTTTTGAAATTCAAAGGGATTAAGATGTGATTTCCCATTGAAGGCTGTGTTGGAGATGAAACCAATAACCAGGCCTTTAGGAACATTACCCAGGAAAAGATTATCAATGTTGTAAGACTTTACTTGTGCAGGTATAGTATAAGATCTTGTCTCCACTCTCGTCAGAGGTAACTTGGCTGTTTCCGAACCCATTCGTGTATTTAATTGCATAGCTAAATCTGCAGCTACATCAATACGTCGTACATGAAGAATAACTTCCTCAAGTGCAACTTTATAACTTGTATTTTCAGGAGACATTAAGCAAAAATTATCTTTACTACGATGTAGTTTTACACGTAAACTTACTTTGTTAGGAAGCATACGATCTAAACTTACAATATCAGTATGAAGACGTCCATACATTTCAAAAGATTTACTATTTTTCACCTTATTAGCACGTTTTTGAAAACCAGCATTTGTATTATCTAATTTATTAAAATTTTTTGCAGTATCTTTATGCCACAACCCACATGCTAAATGTGTTTGAGAAGCATCATAAGAATAATTTAATAATGTTTCAATGTATGCACGATAAGGATAAGATCCTGATGAGGAACTAATTAATTTATCATTTAACGAAATATCAATTTGACTAAATAAAGAATGTAAGAAATTATTTACTGGTGCAACAGTATCATCATTAGCTAAAGTTGTACCATCAGCTTTAGTAATTTTACAACGTACATAAAGATATAGATATGCAGGATGAATAAATTCCCCTGTTTCTCCTGGAATAACAAATTCAATAGGTCCTTCTGAGGTTAATGTGGAAATAGGACGATATTCAGCATTTGTAGTTGCTTCAATAGCTGTTTGTGTCATTGGTATAGAAAAGAAATCAAATTCATTGGTACAACATTCAAAACTACTTGAATTTAGGAGCGCCATTATGAAAAGATGTCGTGTATATGTTTACGTTTTGTTGGTGGTCCAAACTTTACAATTGCAGGAGCTTTCCTCTTGCGTGACCGTCTCTTGCCGTTACCAGTTAGCAACTGCCCAACTTTATTAATTGCTTTTGTCTTTAAACTATTACCAGCTTCTTTTACACGCGCACGAACAGATTCTTTAAATGGTCGATTTTCTAATACATCACCCGCAACTTGCATACCGGTTTGTAATGCTTGACGCCCTACAGTTTTTGCACCTTGTTTAAGAAATGGTAAAGCAAAACGAAATAATCCTTTAAAGAAACTACCTATACCATGTCCCCTTTGATATACAGGTCCTGAAAAATATGGTATTCCGCGTCCACGGTGATAAGTAACACGTCTTGCTCTCATCTTTTTTTTCTATAATTATTATTTAGCAGATGCAGGAGAGCGTTTAAAATGTAGTGTTACGGTCAGTGTCCCAGAACGAAATGGCAAATTTCGCCCTGCATGATCTTTTAATAGTATTTCAATTGTGTTAAAACAAAATTTTGCAAGTGGCATATAATGAATATCTTCAAAGGTAATTGTTTGAACTTTTCCGTATTTAATATCAGAGATTGTTGCTATACGTAATAATGGTGCTTTTGTATCACCTAAAAATTGATATTGTATAATATCTGTATATATAAAAATTTGATGTGGATATCCGATATCTACATATGGTTGTTTGAATCCACGAGATTCTTTAACAAGATCTGATTTTTCAGAAAAACCTAATTGTAAAGCTAATGTAGGCGACAATGTAACTGATTCTACACGTTCATCACATTCAACATGCACAACATTTGAAAAACTAAATTTTATAAAACTTGATATTGCGTTTAATTCCTCTAGTAAATGATGAATGGATGGATAATATCCAACAAGAATTTTACTTTTCATAGGTTCTGCATTTTTAAATTTGTACCATATAACATTTTCACCTTCAGTAACATTATAACATGTTAATGGAATATGTACTTCACTTAATCCTACATACCAATCGGATTCTGATAAACGAATATTATTTTTTAATTGATTAATAAAATGTGTTGGACTATTTGTAGGATATACATCTGTACTAGCATTTGAAACTAGTGTAATGTAAAAACTATCATCAATACTTTCAGAAATCATTTTCGTTTAAAGTGAAGTGTTAGGTTTGAAGTTCCAAAACGAAATGGTAATTTTAACCCGTGTTCATCTTTTAAGTTTACTTCTATCGTATCAAAATATTTCTTTTCAACTTTAACATAATGTGGTGAGTGAAACACAAAAGATTTTACATGACCGTGTTGTACATTATACACACTAAGTTTTCGAACTAATGGTCCTATATTTTGTTGTTGTTTTACAATATCAATGCAAACATTAATTGTATTGGGAATATTATAATCTAAATCACATGGAAATTTTCCACGTGCTAATATTAAATCAACATTTCTAACTTTTGTGTATATAACTTTTTTAACATCATACGTATTTTCATTAATAAATCCAAAAATGTGTTGTAATCCTGGTGTAACACCAATCATACATTGATCTTCTAATTTCAAAGAACGTTTAATAACAATTTGATTTTTATTTTTTAAATAGTGTAACATACGAGCATTTTCAGGAATTAATTGTAGAATAGATTCAATTGATGAATAATATCCAGGTGTAATTGGAACATGGTGGCGTTCAACTTTACCATCGATAACACTAGTAATTATAATTTCTTCATTTTCACCAACATTGTAAAAACTCCACGGAATATTAATTTGTGTTAATGCAACACCCCATTCCCCATCACGTAAATCAATAGGTTGTGCCAATTTAACTCGAAATGATGATGTATTATTATCAAAAAGATTGCTACTTGCATTTGAAGGAAGAGTAACGTAAAAGTCGTGTGTAAAGTTCGAATTCATTTTGCAGACTGAATAGAATCTGATCTAATCCACGAATTCATACTTGATGGATATCCTAACCATTTTACATACATCCACCCATTTTTACGTTTCAATACTTTTTCAATAAGATATGTTTTCTTTGAATTTATAATTACTTTTTGTAATTCTTCTGCATAAAATATTCCTTTAATTTCCTCACCGTTCCAATCTTTTAATTTGTAAGTGACAGGATCTGACTTTATACATTTGTCAACAATAAATATTTCTTGTGACCATTTAGGTAAATATCCTTTTTCTAATTTATGTTTATACTTACTAACACGAACATAATCACCCGAACTAAATTTGCAAGTTATATTTTTCTTATTCTTTTTATTTCCGTATAATGTTTCCCACACTTGATTCACATTGGAATCATTTACTTGTGCAGGTGCCATTTTAATACTTGAATGGTATGAATGATTATAATTTTTTACAATTTGATCTAATACATTAATATAACGATAAGTATTCTTTGCAGTAAAATAACGATACAATCTTTCTTTTAATGTACGTATAAAGCGTTCTGCTAACGCACACTTAATTTCGGAATGAACACTATAATGATTAATTTCATATTCTTTAAACAATTGTTTTACATGTCGATTATAAAATTCACCACCTAAATCTGTTTGTACGTTAAACACAGGTAACTTGAAATTTTTAAAAATTTTTGTTATTGCTTTTACCATTTCAGGACCTTTCTTTGTTTTTAACGGAACACAATATGCATAACGTGAAAAAATGTCAATACAGCATAATATATATTTATAATTATTATTATACTTTGCAATATTTTGCATATCTGCTAAATCCATTTGTAATGTTTCATTTGGTGCACTAACATAATACTTTTTACGTTCAAAAACTTTACGAGCTGGTGCATGTAATGTATAAGCATCTTGAGAAGCTAACCATTTTTTAATTTTCTTTTTAGATAACTTTGTTTTGCGTTGTAATGTTTGTATACTTGATAAAGAATCAGGATTTGAATAATCATAATATATTTTGGATAATTTTGTCATTTTACATACTATATTCTTTCCAATGTTTAAATAAATTAGCTACTACTGCAGGACTAGGAGATTTTCTTACTTTACGAATACGTTGTCTACTACTACTACTACTACTTTTCACTTTTGATGCTGGCGTGCTAATAGGTGTACCAATAAATTCTTTAGGAACATTAAGATCTTCTAATAAATTTTTAAATTCATGAATACCTATAGGATTTCTTGAATATTTTCTTGTACGAACAACATCATTTACTAAATCTATAATATTTGAACCTGGTATTGTTTTTTCATGAATACGTACTGTACCAGACTTATCCCACTGAATTTTATTACAACTTGTCAACTGTTTTAATAATAGATCTGTTTTCCTACGAAGTGTTTTCGGTACTGATTGTAAAATGTCTGATACAAATGGTAAAATAGAAGTATTGCTATCTTGTTTGGAAGTTGATGATGATGATTTTTCTTCTTCTTCTTCTTGAATGATAGGTAAAGTAATAGGTTTATGTGAAGAAGATGTATACTGTAAATAACGATGCAAAGCTTGTTGATATAATTTCCACTTTTGTTGTACACTAAGATCACGACGTTTTAAGATGTTATTCATTTCTTCATCTAAACGTGATTGATGTGAATCTATGGATTTAAGATTCGATTGAATTTCATGTACAGCATTTTCAGGAACTAAAATCATTTTACGTAATTCTGACATATTTAACGACTAAAAATACTGCTTCCCACTGCTGCAAGAAGTGGTCCCAAGATTAACGGTAAAAGAGCACCACCTTTCTGTAGTAACAACTTTTTCTTTTTATTCAATGCAGTACGTTGCTGAGATAGAGCACGTAAGATCTTTTTATGTCTACGTAAACGTTGCTTCTGACGAGAATTTAAAGGGATGTTTCCTTTTATTGTGTTCTTAGCTACTTGAGATATTGTTCTTATTAAATCCCCTGAAGCATTTTGTAAAATTTGTTTTCGTTTGGTATTCTTGCATTTGCACAGTGCACGGAGCGTGCTGTAGTGTTGTTTCACCTTCAACATCTTGATGCAGACTAAACAAAAATTTCTGTATGCATGTCTTTTACGTTAGCGTACACATACATGATTTCATTCGGAAAAATATTTGTACGTATTCGCAATGCATCGTTTGTTTTTTGTGTCAAGTCAAATAATAAATAAGTGTGAGGCTCTCGTGTTACTTCTTCGAACACACTCACGACTTCTTTACTATACCGAGGCATAATTTGCCTTGCTAAATATTGTATTTGTAATTTATCACGTTGATTTTTAAATACTATAATATAATGTGCATTTAAACTAATATCACGTGCATGTTTTCCTTTTGGAAATAAATTTTGAATAATAAATATTACAGTTAACTTTTTGTGATGTGCATACTTTGTAAATAAATTAGCAACATCACCATTAGTTTCTGACATTAAATCATCAAGTATTAATAATGAATTTTCTTTGATTTCAAAATTATTCATGTCAGGTATTCCCTCTACAAAACGTATTTTTGCATTTGCATCTAATTTTGGTATTACTGCACCATAACACCAAACAATATCATTAAACTTTATACTAAACATTTGATCATGTTCATTAAGTAAACGATTTACAAAACAAGTTTTACCAGCCCTTGAAGGACCAGCGATTAAAATAGTAGAGGGATGTTGAAACTTTAACATCTTGTAATCAAATGAATGCATACAATAGAGACTCTGCTTTATATACACACTCACACTCACACATTGAATTTTAATATTTTCACAATCATTGATTGTTCGGAGTATACATAGTAATGAAATGGATAAAAAATCACTGGGATATAAGATTAAAGCTGAACTGACTAGTTTATACATTGTTTGCACAGCAAACGAAAATATAAAAAGAATAAAATAAATTAAGAATAAATTAAATAAATTAGGAATAAATTAAATAAATTAGGAATAAATTAAATAAATTAGGAATAAATTAAGAATAAATTAAAAAATAAATATTTTTACAATCGATGATGGTTCGGGGTTTCATTACACGAAAGAGACACGCATACAAGTCACATTCACTCATTCGTGGGCCTATAACCGTAAGGTACACTTGCACGTTTTCGTATTGGTTCATCGTCGGTCATGTTAGGTTCGTCAATCCGTTTTCGTTTTTTGTTGACCTCACGGTGTGTCTTTGTCTCTCTACAGCTAAAGATACGGAACCCCGGTCTACGAACGATGCTATTTGGGTTTTCTATTACTGTGGACTCTAATTGTCCAGACACTAATTTATAGAAACTCTCAAAGTTAATTTTCTGAGAGGTCCTATCATTTAGTGTTATCCCCCTAATTTTGTATATATGCCGAACATCCCCTTGGGCATTTGTTAGCCGCATTGCATAATTTTTACAGCCAAGACCAATAAAGGTTGTAAACTCCCAACCTTCAGGAATTTCATTCGTTAGATCACCCAAATAGTTTCCGAGCGGTAACAAGGGTTCCTCATCTTTTTTCTGTAAGTACATGATACTGTCAGTGTCACAGTAGATTACTCTGTCAGGTCCTACAGTCGTCAGTAGTTCGTAAAGTCTAAGTCTAGCCCACGAAGTAATAAATGCGGCTAGTATCACATTGGAAAACTCCAACGGAACGTTTTCATTTTCAATGTCTCTGTACGTGAGAATGAGATGGTCATCATCAATTGGCACCACACTTTGAATTTCATACCTTGCCGTAGTTAAATACCTAAGAAAGGTAACCTCATCACTAACGATTATACTCTGCGACATGTCTGTGCGTTGCCCCCACTTACCATACAATGAATTGAGGTATAGCTTCGCACACTGCCTCAATCCCGGGTTCATCCTAATATTGTCATAATTTAATCGTATGCCTTCATGGGCATAATATTCATCGATATATTTTTGTTTGTCTTCTTCAGTGGTACAGTAAGCAGGAAAACCAGAGGCTTCCTGCTTCATCTGAAGGAAGGAATTCACGTAGGTCCCGAACAGCCCTCCTGAATTCCCCTCTTCAGGATCTAAAAGTTCAAATTCCCATATCTCATGTATATCGATTATTTTGTAACCTTTTTTAAGAGCAAGGTGTAACTCTGGTGTACAAAATGTTCCTGTGAGAGCACACTCAGCATCGCTATGGGTACATTCGTTAGTGTTTTCTTCTTCCATGCATGTGCGGCAGAGGCCGAAAAGTAAACGATCTCCCGCAACGTATGGTAAGATCGGAAAGTAGAGGTCCTTTGGAGGGACGATTGTGCATTTGACTACACCGTGAATACTTTCCACATCTGGAAAGTCCGGTCCCGTGTGAATCTTAGGTGATTTAACCGGCATAGGTTTACGTGCCATCACCCAAGGGTATAACGATGTTACATCGGCGTAGGAAATTCGCTCATCACTCGCACAATTGACGTAGGAACGAAAGACCTCCGTGCGACCACCGTTGTAACAGTTCTTAGGAATAAGAAAATCAGGTAGATTAGTACAACGTTCTTGAACAAACTTTTGCACTTTCTTATCCATCTTTACCTTATTGTCCCAAGAACATTCCCATATTTCGTATAGGTTTACACCTATACTTTTCAGGTACCTACGGCGGCGCATGGTTTGCTCATATCGTTTTTCCATCGTATTGTACGAGTCCTGGGCATCGTGCAAAACCGCGTCACGGTTAAAGGGGAAGCAAAGGCGGCAGGCATGGAAATAACACCCGTAAAAGTCGAAGGCAGCGTTGAGTCCTTCGTGCCATACATCGACCTTGTACCTACCAATATACTTTTCCCCACCTCTCCTAGCATGCTGGATTTCTATCCCTAATTGGTCTTCCATATACATAAGCCATTGCATAGCTTTTGTACTATACTTGGTCTTATGATGAAATCCCAACGCGGGAATGATAGGAATAGTATTCTCCGGTAAGTGCAAGGTACGATATGTCCGCATCGCAAGACTTGCAATGGTAGATGATGTTATGAAACATTACAAACCCTCCGTTTTCTCTTCGATGATAGCGCTAAACTTAATGACCGCTTCTGTTAGAATTCTAACATCATTCTCACAATATGCCAGCATATCCCTCTGCAGGTTAAACTCCTCGCCACTTTCCGCACGTTCTTGGTGCCAGGCTTCCAGTTGTTTTCTTTCTTCTGTGCTTCGCCCTTCAGGGTCATAGTACTCAATCGGAGGGTAGGGACCAACATAATTTTGATTTTCTTCAGTATTGAATAAATATGGGAAATCTCCCTTCTTTAAATTTTGACTAAGGCCTAACGTTTTTGGTAATTTGGATAATTTGACGCCAATATAAAGGTAAGAGTCGCGGAAAAAGATACGATTACCTATGCTGATATTAAAAATCTTTTGACCCTGAATAAGGACACTAGGTACAATATGCTGGTCTTCTATTAGAGTTCTAAGACAGAAGAGACCATCGTAGCGACTACCATTATGCGCGATTGCCACGATCTTCTGAAAGACAGGACGCTCTACTAACACATGGTTAATAAAAGCCGTCATTGTCTTAAAAGAAAACGAACGATTTCCAACATTGTCACCGCACGTTTTACAGGGCTCATCGATACCTTTTCTTATACAGGCGTGACAAACATGACGACAGCACACCAGCACAACTTCGTGTTCCCTTTCACCGCGATCATTCGGTGCCTTCAACATCGTCTCTACATCATAGGTGATGTACATAAACCTTTTCGTATGAACAGGTCGCTGTCTCTGAACAAAACATGTATGGTTTGTATCAACATAGGCTCGGCACGTTGAACAAAAATGTTCACCACACATGTGATCAGATTTTCGACTTCTCTTATCAAAGATGACGCCACAATTGATGCAGAGCTTTACATTATCACATACAGATCTAGCCGATTTATTAGGTGTCAGATGATTATTAAAGCATTCACCTTCAGCAAACTCTCTATTGCATGCATTGCATTTAATTCTGTTTGCGGTATAATCACGTTCGTGAGTATGTTCGCAAAAAGTACAACGAGTTTTACACTTATGTGCACGTGACCTTTCATCATAAGCTTCCAAACAATAATAACAATACTTTCGTGCCTTGAGGAAAGTTCTAATGTTACGAATAGGTTCGAAATGACCAATAGTGTTACCTCTTCGATAAAGGATAAAAATCTTATTTTCTGCCGGTTCTCCCGGGTAACGTACTATATATTCCCGGTTATTCTTTTCATGCTCCTCATAAACTACGATTTGATATTCCCCTTTCAAATATGCTTGAAAGAGTTCCAGATCGGAAAAGTCACAACCTTGTTTACTTTCAACGTTAACCCCTGCCATCTCGCAGAGAACTTCTGCTTTAAGAAGCCATGTATCGGAGTTTTCTCTTTTTAAATTATACAAATCATATTTTGTACCGTGGAGCTTTACTTGGCCCCATACAATGGCCATAGGGAGACAGTAAATATTTCTATTTTCAATACGAATTAATCGTTTTTCTAAGTAATCTTGATATTTTGCATATTTGTCAACGGCACTCGTTGTATTATTTCTTCCCTGGCCGTGCATACTCTCAGCGATATGGAATCGAAACAATAGTTCTTGCCCCAAAAGGAACACTTCATTCGAATTTAATACACGTTCGATTGAAGTGAGGACTGTCCTAGCAGAGAAATTGCCCTTTCTTCTAAACGGAACGTACACTGGTTTGTTGTTGGTACTATTACTACTCTCTATGTATAAGCCAATGTAGTCCGAGGGGCGTGCATTGGAGATCACATGTTCCAACGCAAAATTAACTAAGCTTTCGATATAAGCCTCTGGGTTATTAATATTCCTTTCATCACCCACAGGTCTGACGGCAATTTCATGTCCCGTAAGATGAAACTTACGAAACCTTTGTCTGCTTTCTCTTATAACTTCGAAATTACTATTTCTTTGATTATCCCCGCCATTATTATTATCACTACCACTACCACCTGTACTACCACTATTAGGACTACTAATAGTACCAGTTGTACTATTGTTGTTGTTTATGTTGCCATGTCCAACCATTGCTGGAACATTGGCATATGACGGGTCAGGCTGTGGAGTAAAAATCATTTGGTCCCCATAGTCATGATTATCCTGTACACAGTATTCAGGCGGATTGTATACAGGATTTTCTCCCTCGACTTGTTGCGTGGGTATATCCACAGCATTGTCCTCGTTTTGAACCAAACTCCTCATTTCTTCAGCTGGTATTTCATCGGAATTTTGAGTGCCAATCCCATTTACTTCATCCAAGAAAGCTAAATCTTCATTTGTTAATTGATATAGATTATTAGGACTCAAGTTATGATTTTCTTGAGGGGGCATGACTATGGCATTATTTGTGGATGGGATTAAGCACGGTTCCGAAACAAAGCGCGTGCCAAAATCAAAAAAGTTCGATAACTCTGTATCTTTTATCCTATCCACCTGACCTTCCCCACATGATAATAAATAAAAGAGTTTTGACTGCGCCGATTCGTAAGTATCACATGTACGGAAAAATCCATACAAAAATAAATCTAATATATCAGCACTGCTTACGCAGTGCTGGAGAAGTAATGTATCATTACCTTCGAAGGCACGAAGGGCGCGTAGGAGTGCGTCGCATCTCCCCGACCCCCGATATCCCAGCCTGTTCAATTCCATGATGGCTTTCCAGGTACTGAAGACCCTCGGGTAGTCGTTGAAACCGCGCACCAATTCCTGGAGATAAATTTCATCAACCATATTTAATTCTTCGCTTGGGCAGAAGAAATCCATCTGAAAGAAATAAAACAAAGAAAAAAACTATTTTGAGTTATCAAGTTGACGTTAATATATCACTTGAATATAAAAGAGAGAGAGCACATTCAATTACTTTCAACCTATAGTTATATTTTAATAATATGTACATAAAAAGCAAACACTTATTTTCAATCTATAGTCAAATAATGATATGTAAATAGATAGCAAATTGTTCAATTTATGAAAAAAAAATCAATAAAAAAATATTGAGTTGTAATCTATTCTTTTAAAATATCCACACACAATAAGTCTCTCTCTGTTCATTAATATTGGTTAAATACAGCTCAAATATGTATAATTTCTTTCTTTCTTTTAAAAAACAATAAGTGAAGAAACACACACCTTTCAAGCCTTAGTTGTTCGTTCACAACACCAGAAAAAGAAGAAAAAATGTCGACTCTGTGTCGCTGTAAGGCTAAACAAAAATGTTTGGGTGTTCTATTTGTGCTGCTACCACCACTCAAGGTTCGGCAAAGCTTCAATGTCTGGAATACAATAGGCTTGAATCAATTTCTTTATACTTTATTTAATAGTATTAAAACTATATAGTTAATTAATTAAGATGTGCTAAAGCTTGTCCTTGATCTTACACGTACGCTGCCGTGAAAGGAAATGATACCCCTACACACCAAATGCATGTTATATCGTGTCATATCATGTATTGCACAACCATTACTACTAGTGACACCTATCGGCAAAAGTCATAATTAAAGATTAGTTGTGCGTTGAAAGTCCCGCAGTGCTGACGCGTGTGCGACAAAGTTCCGTATATTTCTCAGGTGAGTATAGTATATATGTTTTCAATGTGTAATAAACCATAGCACATGCTTGTATATTCTGTTGGTCTTAATATTCTATCAAAGTATTGAAGATCAAACGCGTATAAGTAAAAATATTGGGTTAAATAAGGAATATAAAGCCAAGTCTTTCAGTGACAGAACAAGTATTTACTTAAGTGCTGCGGTACCACATCATTTCAGGGGGATGAACCCCAGTCTTTCAGTGAGGGACCACTACCTCATCATTTCAGGGGGATGACCCCCTCTACTAGTACTGCTGCATACGTTTACATTAAAATCCTAGTGCCAAAAAAAAAGACGGGATAAAACCGAGATCTCTCACTCCAAATCCATATATAAAACAAGTAACGTTCAGTAATGGGTGGCATTACTCTTAAGGACGGGTATAGCCCCTTTTCTCTACGCAAAAGAGTGCATTCAGTAATTAAAAGTTATGAGGGGAATTCAGTCCGGGCATAGTGCCCCCCTCTTCTCCACGCAAAAGAGCGCGTTCAGTAATTGGAAAGTTATGAGGGGGAATTCACTCCGGGCATAGTGCCCCCTCTTCACCACGCAAAAGAGCGCGTTCAGTAATTGGAAAGTTATGAGGGGGAATTCACTCCGGGTATAGCCCCCCTTTTCCTCCACGCAAAAGAGCGCGTTCACACTGCATTGGATTCTCTTTCTGCATCCCCTAACAAAATAATCCGTATTTCATTTCATTTTTACAAAGCCAATATTTATTTTTTCTCACTCATTACCTTGCTTAATATAGACTTAGTATGTACAAAAACCATGTGACTACCATATGATTAAGATTTTGAATACTGCATCACATGTTTAAATACGCAAGTTCATTTTTCAAATATATTCCCAACACGTCTCACTCAATTATATTCGTTTATTCGTCATGTCTTGGAAAAAGAACCGTTTGAGTATTCACTACGTTTCGTGATAGTCAAGCTATTCTAACACGAATTCAAAGGGAAAAGTCCGTTGCTATGATCCAAAATGAATCAATGAACGTAGTTCTTTTCTTTCGAGTCTAACTGTGGGAAAGAAAAGTCTACACATTTACGTAAAATTGCAATATTCACATGTATCTTGGAAAATTGCATCCACTACAACTAAGAACTCTTTATATAAGTACATTTTTCAGTATGAAAACACTTTTTTCGCGGTTCTGAACACTTTTTTGTTTACTTCTGAACACTTTGTGAATACATCTGTGCACTTAATACTGACTGATTTTCTAAATATTAGGGATACAAGCAAGACAAATGTCTATCTTTTCTGTTGAACTTAATTATTTTACACTAAACAATATATTTTGAACATTATCTGTAGTAAATATTGAATATGTATGTGTTCTAAAAGTGTTCTTTATGTGTAAATTGCTTATTTTCCGAAAAGACAATCCAATATGAATACAGATTCATGACAAATCATTCAGACACAATGTATTTATATAAAATCTACCATCAAAAATATTGGACAGTACGCAATTCTGTTTAATCACAATTTCAGTTATAAAGATTCAAAGAAATTGCACACTTGATTTTTGCCGTAAAGTCCATCAGTGGCGGGTCTTAAGGTAGATTGTCAAACATTTCTAAAATACCAACTATTATGTATTAAACTATAAAGTATCTCATTGACGGTTCTTAAGGGGTGTCACCACCCATTTCTAAAACTATAAGTCCAACCGTCATTGGCGGTTCTTAAGGGATGTCACCACGCATTTCTAAAACTATAAAGTATCTCATTGACGGTTCTTAAGGGACGTCACCACGCATTTTCTAAAACTATAAAGTATCTCATTGACGGTTCTTAACGGATGTCACCACGCATTTCTAAAACTATAAGTCCGTCCGTCATTGGCGGTTCTTAAGGGATGCCACCATGCATTTCTAAAAAAAACCAACTATTATGTAAAGTATCTCATTGACGGTTCTTAAGGAACGTCACCATGCATTTCTAAAACTATAAAGTATCTCATTGACGGTTCTTAAGGAACGTCACCACGCATTTCTAAAACTATAAGTCCATCTGTCATTGGCGATTCTTAAGGGATGTCACCAGGCATTTTTCTCTAAAAAAGATTAACACTGCCAAGATATTTCTCGTGTCCCCACATATTCTTAACTATGATAATAATGCTAATTCCATTCTTCACTCTTTCCTGTGGTTAACTTGTCCAAAAACGCAACCAAAACGGAATCAAAACTCAAACATAGTATTCAAACAATTTAAAAAAAAAAACAAATATTTCGTTCCTTCGTGGTGACCGTTCAGGAAGCTAGCTTTTCCCTGTTGGGTGTTATGCCCCGCATGTATGAATCCCCCTGTTTTGGCAAACACAGAAGGCGTTATAAGTCACACGCGGTTCCCTCAGGTTCGGGGCACTATTCCCCCATGCACGGCTCCCCTCCCGATTTTCGGTAAACACGGAAGGCGTTATAAGGCAGCCGCGATTCCCCTGTTTGGGGGGCTATGCCCCCATGTATGGTTCCCCCGGTTTTGGCTCGATATGCTCCCCACAAGTTAAAACATATTGGCAAACTCTTAGTTCGTTTCTACACTGTGTTAATTATTTTCATAAGAAAAAACAATATGTGTTAATTTTCTAGGGGAGTCCCACCATTCGATACTTATGCAAATATATCTAATCAATTATAATGATATAAAACTTACTTAAATATAATATCTTCTTTGAACAAAACACAGAAAAAATCCAGAAAAAACACTTTAAAGAAGCAATGCAGAAGCAAGGCAGAAGACTTCACGAGCAAAATTGTTAATACAGGAAATGTGTACTCCATTTATATAATATATTTTTTATTTATTCATTAACATAAGGGGAATGGAATAGGGGGAGAAAAAAAATAAAGTAAATGAATTTGCCTTGTAATACAGCATTGCCTCAGTCTGCAAAGAAGCAGAAAAGAATTCCTTTGTCGGTCTCTTGCCGAATCGAAGCAAATATTTCTTTTCTATAGAGGTAATACCATGGAATTTTCACACAATGCCTAAAGTTTGAAAAACATCGCCAGCATGTCTGAATTCGTACATCAAAGACGCCAAATTGTCGTATTTTTCAGGGTAATAGTTGTTTACCAAGCAATAAAATTCGTTAGCTGGGTTCCTAGATTTTAAAATTCCGGCTTTATTCAGTAAGCTATATAGCTATCTGTTTCAATAACTTGTATTTTGCCGAAAAGAACAGCATAATTATTGTATGTGGCAAAACACAGAAACCATTCTACGGGTTCTTTTTTGTGTGTGTGTTGTTTTGCAAACTCAAAATGAAGGACAACCATTTATTCATCAGGTTATTGGCATTGAGTACAAGGACAGCCTGGCAATACCTTGTTTGTTTGTCCGAACAGGGTAGTGGGCGGGGAAAAGGTTGTTGTTTCCAGAACCATCCACCAGAAGTGGTTTATACAAAAAATCTATGTCAGTTGTCGCGGGGTAAAATCCTGTTCACACAAGATGCGGCCAAAGAGAGGCAGTGAAGGGTGGGGAGAAAAATGTATGTCACTTGTTGCGGGTGGGAAGAGAGGGTAGAAACTTGTTCACACAAGACATTGATGATGGAAAGAGAGGCGGGGACGGGTGGGTTCTCCCGTTCACTCAAACTAGAGGGAATGATTGGCCCCCATGGTTAAACATTGCAGGCGGAGCAAACTGGTTTTTCCTGGCCAATCATATCGCAAGGTTGTTTGCATAGGGTGTGAGAAACTGAACTTCATTCTTCACCCTCAGTATTGCAATGGCAGTTGAAGAAAGAACACATCAGTCTGCAAATTTCGTACTGAACAACGCTGAAAAATAGCAGAGTTAAGTCTGTCATTTAAGAACCACGCAAGCTAAACGAAAGAAGTGCAGTTCGCAACAAGAAAAATAAATGAAAATAAATAAATATTTCTTCCTTTCCTTCCTTTTCCCCCACCATCTTAATACTTTACTCCGTAAAACAAAGCACCATTAAAAATCGTTGCTAAACATTGGAGCTTAAAGGGTGTAATCATATTCATTATTCATAATTTTCTAGTTCAAATAAGAGTGTTCAATTAGTTACGAGCTTTACAAGTCAGATCATAATTAAATTAATGGGGAAAAACCTTGTGGGAACTAGGGACCGCGTTTTAAGCCATATACTGAAGTTCTAATTATCTAAATCATAGTTTTAATTCTAATTTAATTATAATTTCAATTCAAGAAACGTATTAAATCATGTTTAAAGCTAGGAACACCGTTCAAAGTCGTATCCTCAATCAAAATCGTGTTGGATCGCGTTCAATGACGTATACCATTGCTCTAATTATCTAAATCGTAGTTTTAATTCTAATTTGATTATAATTTCGATTCAATAAACGTATTAAATCATGTTTGAAGCTAAGAACAGCATTCAAAGCCGTATCCTCAATCAAAAATCGTGTTGGATCATGTTTAAAGCTAGGGATTGCGTTCAATGACGTATACCAATGCTCTAATTATCTAAATCATAGTTTTAATTCTAATTTGATTATAATTTCGATTCAAGAATCGTATAGGAGCATGTTTCAACAAGAAAGGAGGTCATTCCACTTTTCCAAACAACCTCTATTGCACAAGTAATAAAACCACTTCCCCCAGAAACTTCCCCCAAGCCCGGGACCGGCCTCTCCAAGGCCGACACGGCCATATTGACATCGAAAGTCGTTAGGTAATAAAGCAATTAAGGGGGCAATAAAATCTATTGTCTGCGACTTATAGCTTCAAGTCTACTGGTTAGACATAAATGAAAATAACGAAAATTAAATAGGAAAACCACGGAGGCGTTCCAAGGCTCGAGAATAATACAACAGAGATAAAAATATTAGAGTAAATTGCCATAATGTATAGAGAGAAATCCAAGTCCTGCAAAATAATCTCTCCCTGCGCTCTGTATGTGAGTGGGGTGGAAAGTAAAGTGAAAGTTCAAACGAGAACTCTACTTTAATTCGTAAATTAAGGCTAACCTTACAAATAGGTATGGTATGGTTGAAACATTTGTTTGTAAGGATGACGCTGTAGTGACTAGAAAAAGAGAAACTTTTATGCAATGCGTGCTGGTTATTCAGAAAGCATTTCGGGGATATACGTACACACCGTTTCGTCCCTCAAGCTCACAATATGACATGGATGCTAATAGTTAATCAAAATGTAACTGTGGCCATCCGCGTTAACTTAGTGCACCAATTCTCTATGCATGAAGTCTGCCTTCCAAACAGCATTGGGTAGGTCAAGCGTACGCCCGAACCGTTGTCCGGTCGGACATTGAAATTTTGAAGTTAGCCCACAAGACCTCTTCAGGGAGGCCACTGGGATCACAGGGATTATATCATTCGATATGCCCTATGATATTTACGTATTTCAATTTTGTTCCATTCATTTACCTTCCATGGTTTTCATACTACGGGTACTGGAGTTTCTGAACCATATCATGGCGGCCATTTTGAAACTGGTGCACAATATGAAACATCTTTTGGTACAGCGTTACTTAGTTTTCCAAGACCTTTCGAACGAGGTATTAATCGACCCATGTTCCCATTTGACATTTCAAAGTTACCCCCCGTTACCCCCATTTAGGGGGAGCGGGGAGGGGTACTTTTGGCGGGATTGGTTTTCCCCCTTAGCGATATATAACGTGTACTTCAAAAATTTCTTCTATGTTTTATCATTTTTCAGATATTTCCGTGGATTAATTAAAATGGCCCACCCTATATATATATATATATATATATATATATATATATAATATGTGTGTGTGTGTGTGTGACCTGTAATAAATGAGAGATTTATTAATTTAATAAATCTACCGACAATAACTATGCACATATATTGTCTGACATACACACACCCCACTAAACCTTTCTGAACGTGTTTTAATGTTGTACTCACTCTCGTCCCCGTAGCTCTCTAAGGTTTATTTAGTTAATAATTTTGCTCGAGTGATAGCCATTATCACAAGCATATGTTAGTTTTTCCACTCATATTGAAAACTTCCACTTTGCATTAATACATACAGGTTGCGAAAAGAAACCTACTTCAGTCTTGTGAAAACCACTAAAATTATCAGTTAAACCGGACATTTTTTTTTAAGAAAATCTAGATATTAGCCTATCAAATAAGAAATGGATTGTTGCTGGTCCCGATTTCTCACATCAAGGTCAAATCGAAGGCCAAATATTTAAAATCTCTCAATTCAAATTTCGAGCTTGTGCTTCTACTTCCCGCTAAAGCTGTGCTCATCACGACTTTTTTTCTCCAAATATCGATTCTGTGATGGGCACGGAAAGTCAACACTTAAAAATTACTTTACTGTTAGGTTGAAGATGAGTTGATTAACTATGGGCTACGTTATTCAAATAAAGTAAAACATTACACTGAAGTTTTTCAGACAACATTAATTGCGTGGACAGCAAACTGTACAGCGAAAAGATGAAAAAATGAAGGGTTAACTTAAAAAACCCGCTCCAGTTGAAATGCTTATACATACACGGACAATGACACGGAGAACTAGTCGTATTAACAAATGCTGAAACAAATCTTGAATTATTCGCTTATTCACCTAAAAATCACCTTCATTAATATGTCTGCTCACTAGGAGCGTATCCCCCAGCGTGTACGTTAACATATACTTACGAGAGAATACCTATATCTCAGATTTTGAGTACAGTTTCAAAATTCCATTTCCGTAAACTGTAAAAGCAGTGATTACTATGCTAATTATCACAAATTAAATGCAACTTTTGAGTTGCATACACACAACCTACTAGGGAATGAAGACCATGTGCTAACAAAGAGTACACTGGAAAATGAAATAAAATGTTATAACAAAAATTAAAATAAGATGATAATCGATACAAATATAGAGGATGAATAAGACATATCCGAACTTCGCCAAGTCTGGTAGAAGGAGCTATTTGTTTACTTCTTCTTGGCCAACCGCAAAGAACATTTATAAATCTATATGTGGCTTTGTTATACGCAATTAGTACATTCAAATTCACAAACGATGACGAACTGAAGGGTACGAAGGTACAGTTGCAAGTAACAACCGTAGTCATAATAATATAGTTCTACTAAACAACGTTGAAAATAGTGGGTAATTAGGTGGTAAGTAGAAATGACTAAAACTGAACAGTTTACATCGATCATTTCGAAATACAGCTAGAAGATTGAATTTACAAGAAATAACAAAAATCAGTGAAATTTGGAGTTACACTAAGCATAGTTTGAGGGGGAAAGCGAGCATCCCCGGTGGGGATACTTCAGCTGACTTCTTTGGGGGGGAACAAAATGTGATTGAGGGGGAAAATCCCCCTCATCCCCCCCGGTAATTCGCACCCTGTAAATGACTAACTATTCCCAAAATTTCAGATTTTTCTTTCCACGCCCATTGGAGATATTGGACAGTTAAATATGCCAAATTGGTATAATTTCCCAACTTTACGATTTTTTTTCAGGCCTTTGGGAGCAGCTACAGGTCTGTAAATTTTTGTATATTAACTTATGTCCCCGGACTACATTCACTCACAAATTCAGACATCTATGTCAGTTGTTTCCTTTTCCCAAACATGTTTTCAATGTCCAAAAATGTTGCTACTGCAGACCCTGATTTCACCCCCTTCTAATTGCTTTAGGCAAAAATGTTAAGAGATCAAAGCTTTAGCTCTGTACGAGTTGGAGACGTCCAGCAATTTTCAATTCTTTAGGGCAAATACATGCTGAGATATTCAAAACAACGTAAACGCCTAAAATCGAAAAAAACGCACAATGGCGGCAGCCGTTGTGTAACCATGAGATGTTGTAAAAAATAATTAATTGTGGTTTTGAAGTATCCTGATATAGGGTAAACATATGAAAAAAAAATAGATTTTTTGGAGATGGTCGAGCGGCACATCTCAATCACTTAGAAGGAATTGATTCTATTACATTTATATATTTCCGATCTTCCGATTCCGATAGTTCTTTGTGAGACAGTGGCATTATAAAAGTTTAAGATTTTAAGAAGAAGAAGAAGAAGAATAGCAGAAACCAAGTTTTATTAGATGATATTATGGCTTTGGTGGGTTTAAAATAAGTTTTTATTTTGTTTTCCGGTTAGAAATGGGGAGTAAAGAAACATGGTTCACATTATTACAATTGCTTCTCCTTGCACGAACTGGCGGCAATGCATCGAAAATTTCGTTCGAGAGCTGTAGTTTTCAGAATGCTCCTTGCACCTGGAAATCAATTTAATCAACTGTGTTGTCTTGCGAACGTCTAGTTTTCGGAGTTAAAATAATTTACATTTAGATTCAAGACTTAATTTAAAAAGTGATTAATGTAAAGATGTGGTTATTAACAGAGTTCAGCCCTTATTCAACAGTATTAAGTTTCACGAGGAACAATAATATTATTGTACAATGAAGTTTCCTCTAATGCTGCTGTTGCTTTTAGAACTTCGCTAATCTCGTGTGACATGCTTATTTACTGAATATGAGGTAAGTTAAAGCAAGCTTTGTGTGGCGTAGATATGGGGAGCAGATTAAAGAGCTCTCGGCCACAAGAAAGTAATATAAATACAATTTTTAGGGGGTTCCGATAAGCCTAGGATTTTCAACTGGCCGGTACTTTGCCGGTAGATCGGTATCTTTATCACCCTCAACTATACACATCAAGGTTTAAAATAAAATTAGATAAGAGTGCACTTCGAGCAGAATAAGTGTCTTTTGGGCCTATGTTTAGCAGAAGGGGTCCAGGTCTTTTCTCTAAAAAATGTTACAATTTTGATAATTTCTGTTCACATTCGGTTAGTTTAGGATAGGTAGGTTAGTTTATGTTAGCTTAGTTTAGGTTAGGTTAGTTTAGTTTGTGTTATATTAGTGTAAGGGTTCCGTAGGCTATAATTTTCCAAAAGTGATAGAATTTCGCTTATTTCTACTAATATTAGGTTGGTTTAGGTTAGTTCAGGTTAGCGTAGGTTAGCTTATGTTAGGTTACGTTAGATTTGGTTACGTTATGTTACGTCTAAGTACTTGCATCATTCATTTATCCTGTAATTTTTGTGTTTTTACGTGCTTTTGGACCCCTTGTACTAAACATACTCCGTCTTTTGTAATAGGATAAGGCACTGAGGGCATTAAATTGCTGTATCGTCGAAACACACGAAAATTGTTAAAAAAAAAAAAAAAAGGGATTATTATTTAGTTTCTACCCTAAAATACTAGGTTGTGATCGTGGTGCACACTTGGTAGTCATTATTGTTCGAAATACAGTGTGGATATATGACAAACTAATGCATAAAACACGAAACAACTTGTGCTAGGTGGCCACTAAATCACAAATGCTGTGTAACCGAGTCATGGCAGGAGCACAGCAGGGGAGCGGAGCTGTAGCAAAGGGGTGTGTCCACAGAGAGCAGGAGCGTAAGCTTCTGTGGGTATATGCATAAACGAGGATAGTGGAAAAACACTTCATGTCATAAAATGCATGACATGTGTTGCACAGCTTTGGGAGAGATCCTAAATGCCATCCTACCAAACTGTACTAAATTAGTAGACTAGAATGGGTTTGGTTAAGAGTTCCTCTTTTTTGTAATTTCAATTCGTTTCTACACTTACAACAAACTGTTCGCTTGTTTAGTAGAGATGCAAGAAAAGCCGGCTTTTTTTTTAATCGATGGTTTTTTGCACATAAAAAGGAAGCTTTCTTGGGAAAAGAACGGGAATTTTGGAAATATTGGCTTTTTCTCATTTTCTTGATTTTTCTATCTAAATAGCTTTCTTATAATATACTCTATAGTTGAATAAGATTTCGTGACTTAAGTGCCATATTTCGCTCTGGAATTTACGATCATGATGTGTGGAGCACCTGTTTTATGAATTAAAGTAACATAAAGTACGGGGGCCACGGTGGCTCAGTGGTAGAGCGTTAACCTCTGGTGCTTGGGGTCCCGGGTTCGATCCCAGCCTTCGCCAAGTGAACTTTGTGGTGGACAAACACCGTGTGCGTGGGTTTTCTCGGGGTTCTCCCGTTTCCTCCCACTTTCTTCATTCCACCATTTCATTCATTACTCATCATCATCGACTCCTTTAGCCTAACCGGCATAACTGTGGGACGTAAAACTTAAAGATTTCATTTCATTAACATAAAGTACGTTGTATTTGAGAGCATTTTTAGAGGCTATTTAAGTTTATTTTATCGACATTTTTCCTTCTCTAGATCATTTCATCTTTAGTCATCCGTGTTTCACTTCTTAGAGATTAGTACTCTAGCTTCTAGCACACAAGTTAAACGTTTGTTTTTCAATATATCCATCAGAGGGTACATTTTTCAATATATCTGGCACAAGAGCGCACTTTCAAATTTGTTTTACTGTAGCTGTGCAGTGACTTAGCAATAATCTTCCGGATATAACCTTGAATATCATTTTATAGAAATAATCAGTAGCTGATTTAGAGAAGTATTTGGGAGGAGTTTCTCCGTTTATTTTATTATTTTAATTTTTTTTTAAAAAAGTTTTTTGAGGAGCTTGAAATTTATGAGTATATGCATAACTAATATTTCGTTTTCGTTTCTATATTCAGCAGTATTCTTCCGGATACAACCTGGAAGACCATTTTTTACTGATAATCAGTGGCGTATTTATAAAAGTATTTTGGGAGGGGTTTTTCTTATTAATGTTTAGTTTTTCTAAAGATTACTAATTTTTATTTGAGGGGAGCTTGAAATTTATGAGTAAAGACATAACTAATATTTCGTTTGTTTTAGAAGTTCCGTAATTTCGGGGTACAGGCTTCAATCCGAAAGACATCCCTACCCTAACCCCCTTCGCAAATCCGTCACTGTTGGTAATTAGTAATAACAACGATTTTAAATCGATAAAGGAAGTCGGCCAGGATTTACAGTATACGCACTATCTCTACATTTACAGATGGAATTAAGAAAAACTTTTGTCAAAATGGTCGAATGTGGTGTTGAATCCCGGACTTCCCGATAGAAGCGCAAAAGCTAACCACTCTATAATGTTTGTTGTGCAGTTGTGCTTAACTTAAATGAATTCTTACTCTCTATGGCCAACGGAATCCGAAGGTTCAGTGTCGCGTTCACAAAAGCTCTTCATTGACTTCAGTCCTTACCCAATTCGATCCAGTTTCTACTTTGTATTCCTATTTCTGCTAGATCCATCTTAATATTGTCCTCCTATCTGCGCCTAGGTCTTCGTAATGGTCGATTTCCGACTGGATTTCCAATTAAAACTTTGAAATCGTTCCTATCTTCTTCCATTCTGGCTACATGACCTGAACACTTGAGCCTCCTAGACTTGATTACCATAACGATGTTTAGTAAACCGTATAATTTATGCATTTCTTCGTTATGAAGTTTCCGCCATTCCCCATTCCCGTTCCTCGGGCCCAAATATTCGTCTCAGGATTTCAGCCATAAAGAACAACAGATATAATTATCGTTTTATATGTTTTAAGTTTTAAATTCCTTGACAGAATTCGCAATGACTAAATATTTTGAACTGAATAATAACACGAATTTCCTGATTTCAGTCGACATTTAATTTCTTCGTGAATATGATTTTGGTCTGGTAATATTGATCCTAGATATTTGAAAGTATCCACTTTGTCGAAAGCGCTATTTGATATTTTGACGCATCCATAATTTACCGTATTTTGATCCCGGTGAACTTCTATATATTTAGTTTTCTCTGCATTTACTTCTAAACCAATGTCGCTGTAAACATTTAATAAGGCCTCTGCATTTCTTTCGATTGTTCTCCTATCAGATTTGTATCATCAGCATACGCTATAATCTGGTGAATACCGTTCAGCTCTAGGCCCTGGTTGCTATCTTTGATTTTCCTTATAGCGTACTCCGGAAAATTCAGTACTTTACCGATTTTGAAGGTCCGAAGCACCTGATAGGTGGCAACATTTTATTACGTATGTGATCAATGAATAAAAAATTTGTTAGAAATATTCATACAGTGTATATGAAAGTTAAAACTTAACTGGAACATTTCAAGAATGTATAGAACCACCCGAAACGAAGCTCTTGACGTGCAGCTTTTAAGACTATCATATAAATGTATTTCTCTCGTGTTTTACTTTATTTTGTTTCAGAAAGAGGGTGTGTGATATTTTGAAGTAAAAATAATACATAAATTTTGCTAGTTATTTGTGTATCATTTGAAAAAAAAAACTTACTTCTGTATATAAGAGGTTAAAAAATTATTATATACCATACATTGCTTAATACTTTGGAATTCATAATGTAAATATGTTAAGAATTAAAATTGTTTGAAATTTTTTTTCGCAAAATTTCCCAGGCAAAAAAGCGAAGCAGAAAAAACCGTTTTTTTTTTTTTTTTCGAGTTCTTGCATCTCTACTTTTCACACAGTTTCAACAACTGACGCTCCTTACTTTTGTACAGCTCGATAAACCTCAAACACGATATGTGACAATCTTGTCATTTATGCACCATTTCCACACTGCCTTTCCCATAAAATAACAAGTGTACGTCTCCGCCAAATAATCCGTTTCGCCTCCACATATAGTGCCGCTTACAACATCAAAAACAACAAACAACAGCAAGTATTTTCTTAATTTTAACTATTTCCCTCACCTGACTTTCACTCACTGTTCCTTCCAAACTAAAATAAATTCTATTCATCTGGCAAATTTTCTAAAATTCCTCCGGCGATGTAGCAGTTAACCCTACTGAAGGAATAGAATCACTATTATATGTACGTAGTAGATTAGTTCAGTTTAGTATACGTTAGGTTAGGTATCGGTTCCTATGAATGTTCTGTCCAAAGTGCGCTTTTGTTTACAATTGTTCTTAATCTGTTCTAAGGATTGTGAGCAGGTGCTGGAAATTTCATTTTTCAGGGTTGGCAACCCTAGATAAGCCCCGCCCGGCCAAACATATGTATTAAGTGAAAGACCAAACCAAACCTAACTTAACCTAAAGTAACCTAATCTAAACTAATATGAATTAACCTATTCAGTTATTGTCATGTTGAAAAGATGGCGGAGCTTAACGGAATAAATGCCTTTTTAGGCACAATTCCGGTAACAAAGACTGAGACTGCCTTGCAGAGTCTTAAGTCTAAAAAGTTGAACCTAAATCCGTACGTCTCCGGGATATAATACAAATGAATACGCGTAATACAAGTCACGAACTGAAAATAAAACATTAGGAAATAATATTAAATGTTAATTATGCCATTTTAGTGAAAGTATTAGGCTTAAATTTTGAATTGATTGCCAGTCGTTAACTTATTTCAATTCCAAATCGAGATGCAAGGGTTCGGAAAAAAACGCCTGTTTTTGGGGAAAAAACTGTTTTTTCTGCTTCGCTTTTTTGCTTGGGAAATTTTGGGCTTTTTTCCAAATTTTACTTTAAATTGATAAAGCAGGTTTTGTTTCGCTTCTCTATAATACAAAAACTCATTTAAGTAGTAGTGGATGCAGATAATAATACTGACTAACTAACTCTATGGCCTATGGAACCCGGAGGTTCAATGCCGCGTTCACAAAAGCTCTCCACTGACTTCTATCCTTAGCTAACTGCATCCAGTTTCTACTCTGTATTCCAATCTCTGCGAGATCCATCTTAATATTGTCCTCCCATCTGCGCCTAGGTCTTCCTAATGGTCGTTTTCCGATTGGTCTTCCAGTCGACTTTGAAAGCGTCTCTACTTTCTTCCATTCTAGCTACATGACCCGCCCATCTAAGCCTCCTAGACTTGACGACCCTAACAATGTTGGGTAAACCATATAAATTATGTAGTTCCTCGTTATGAAGTTTCCGCCATTCCCCATTCCCGTTCCTCTTGGGTCCGAATATTCATCTCAGGATCTTGTTCTCAAATACTTTCAGTCTATGTTCTTCCCTCAGAGTAAGTGACCATGTTTGGCAGCCATACAGAACTACAGGCATGATTATCGTTTTGTATATTTTAAGTTTCAAATTCCTCGACAGAATTCGCGACGACAAGAGATTTTGAACCGAATAGTAACACGAATTCCCTGCTTTTAGTCGACATTTAATTTCTCCGTGAATATGATTTTCCTCTGTTAATATTGATCCTAGATATTTGAAAGTATCCACTTTATCAAAAGTACTATTTAGTATTTTAACGCATCCATAATTTGCTGTATTCCGGTCCCGACGTACTTCCATGTATTTAGTTTTCTCTGCCTTTACTTCTAAACCCATGTCCCTGCAAGCGTTTAATAAGATCTCTGCATTTCTTTCTATTGTTCTCCTGTCATCCCCTATTAAATTTACTTCATCAGCATATGCCATAACCTGGTGAATACCGTTCAACTCTAGGCCCTGGTTGCTATCTTTGATTTTCCTTATAGCGTATTCCAGAACGAAGTTAGATAATAATGGCGACAACGCATCTCCTTGTTTCAGGCCATTTTCGACGTGAAAGCTCCTGGACAAAAATTTTCCTACCCGTACTTTACTTTGGGATTCACTTAAGCATATCTTAATTAATCCAATTAGCTTTCTCGGTATTCCAAGTTCTGCAAGAACGTTGTATAATGTTTCTCTCCTAACCGAGTCGTACGCCTTTCTAAAATCAATAAATAGTTGATGTACCGGGGTATTGTATTCCCACTTTTTTCGAGTATTTGGTCGATAGTTGATCGATTTCGTCTAAATCCGCAGTGATAATCTCCAATAATTTCATCTGCGTATGGGGTCAGTCTTGCTAACAGAATATTTGAAAGGATTTTATAGGATGTTGACAGAGGAGAAATGCCTAGATAATTATTACAGTGAGTTTTGTCGCCTTTCTTGTGGATTGGAACAATGATTGATTCTTTCCACTCTTGTGGCAATTCTTCCTTGTTCCAGATAAGGAGAATGAGTTTGTGTATCTTGTTACACAATTTTTCGCCTCCAGCTAAAATTAACTCAGCCGGAATTTCATCTACACCCGGAGATTTGTGTTTCTTTAATTCTTTATAGCGGTTTGTACTTCTATTCGATTGGGTTCTGGAATATGTGGTTCTGCGGTGTGTATCTCCTTTTCTCCACGAACACTAGTTTTTGGTTGCGTGTTAAGCAAATCGTCAAAGAAATCTTTCCATCTATTTAAGATGCTATCCGTGTCAGTGAGAATTGTACCGTCAGATTTCTTTAATATATAAGCACGAGGTTGATAGCCTTTCTTAAATTCGTTGATTCCCTTATACATGTCCCGGAAGTTTTTATTTTTACTATTATCTTCAAGTTCCTTAATTTTAGCTTTCAGAAAATCGCGTTTCTTTATTCTAAAAGTTTTGCAAGTTTCCCGCCTGATATCTGCGAAATTTTGTGTAGTCATTTCATTCGGATTTTGTAGCCAGCGTAATTTTGCCTGTTTTCTCTTCTCTGCTAGTTTTATGCATTCCTGGTCGAACCATGGTTTGTTCCTACGTATTTCCGCGTGTCCCAATTTTTCTTTTGCTGAAATTTTAATGCTATCTCTATTTCAATCCAGGTATCCTCAACACTAGTGCACTCCGAATCTTCTAAAGCCGAAAATCTATTCGAAACTTCAATATGGTATTCCTCTCTTACCTGGCTCTCTTCTAATTTCTTTAAATTGAATCTCTCCGTTTTCGGACAATGAATATTACCTTTATTCAACGATAACCTCTCTCGTATTATCGCTGCTACCAGGTAGTGGTCAGTGTCACAGTCAGCCCCTCTAAACGACCGGACATCAATTATGCTAGATTGCCTTCTTCTATCTACTAAAACGTGATCAATTTGATTATGTGTTTTCCCGTCTGGTGATGTCCAATGTATTTATGAACGTCGCGATGTGGGAATTTTGTACTCTTCACGATTAGGTTTGTGGATGTTGCAAAGTTCACGAGTCTAACACCGTTGTCATTACTTTCCTTATGCAGACTTTCGTTCCCTATAATCGGTTTGAAAATATCCTCTCGTCCTACCTTCGCATTGAAATCCCCTAATAGAATTTTCATATGGTATCGCGGGAGTTGGTCAAATATCCGTTCCACTTCTTCGTAAACACTGTCTTTTATATCGCCATCCTTATCTTCCGTTGGGACATGTACATTTAAAACAATAATATCACACCACCGTCCCTTAAGAGTAATAAAAGAAAGTCTGTCAGTAACAAATTCAACCCGTTTAATTGCTGGTAATATACGTTTATGAACGAAAAACCCTGTTCCTAACTGGTGATTTTTATTTCCTTCCCCGTAAAAGAACGTAAAATTTCCGGAATTCTCAGATCCATTTCCTTTCCACCTAACTTCCTGAACTCCTACTACGTCCATCCTGTATTTCTCTAACTCCCTCGTTACGGATTTTAACGCGCCTGCCCTATAAAGACTCCTAATATTCCATGTTCCAAATCTCATGTCCATTTTCTTTTGCTGAGGTCGTGCCAAGTTATCAGTCCTTGTCCGAGGCTTTTGTGAATATTTCTGAACAAGTGCTTTTTTTTACAGGATGAGGTTGTTAGCCCTACCCAAACCCCCAAGCTGGAGGACCACTCCTAGTCGGCTGTCCGCGACTGCTTATTCAGTATATTCGCAGCTAACCTCTATATCTAGAGGCCTTCTCCTCGATCCGCAACCTGAGGACGCGCCATGCCGTGGTAACAGGAACCCACGTTACACGGCAGATAATAATACAAAACCTAGAAAATAAACATGAATTTCGAAAACATATTTCAAACAATTTTGATTCTTAACACATTTTTATTATGAATCCCAAAAAATTAATCCATGTATATAATAAGTTGCAGTTAAGTTTTAACTTTGATATGCATTATAAGCAATATTTTTTATTGTGAATTAAAAAAACAAAAACAAGGAAAAACTGTTACATGACTTACAGAATTTATTGTACTATGTGCGAGTTCAAACAAATAATACATCGGGAAGATAATAATATATTTAGTGAACAAACACACAAAATAAATTTAAGCTTCGGCGCCGTAGCCTTCTCAAAAATAACATGTTCTTCTCTTTGTTCATTACATATATTAAGTGGCTCAAATGGTACAACGTTGGCTTCGCATTCCGGAGGTCATAGGTTCGATTCCCTCCGCCGACCATCCTGACTGGGATTTTTCAGTGTTTGCCTCAGTCCTACCAGGCAAACGCCGGGATGATACCTACTAAAACAGGCCCTGGCCGATACATTCCCAAATCCTTTCCATATTGTTGTTAGATATCCAGTATAAAATAGCCTCTGAACTGCGTCTGGTGATTGTTAAATAAATAAATAAATATCATTCCCTCGTCAATGTGTTATAGCCTATAAGTTTATTATGTCTGACTTCCGAGACTTTCATAAACATTCGTTCTAGAGTAACAATGAAAAATCATTGTTTTATTACAATTCAACGTATTACTTTAAAAGACTGAAAAAAAAAAAAATGCGATCTTTATATGGGACGCTCAAAAATCACCTAATTTGTTAATACACCTCTTGCTTCCGCCTTTGCTACCCCTACAGAAACTTCTTTGAAATGGAACAGAAAATGTTGAAAATGTATTTTCTATTCACTTATTACATACGTAATAATCTGTTACCACCTATCAGGTGCTTCGGACCTGTAAAATCGGTAAAGTCCGAAATTCTGTAATGCACTGACTGTTCCTTAAGCTTGTTTAAGAGTCAGGAAGGTACTGAATTTTCTGTTCATGGATCATATGCGTAATACTGTTCACCTGAGCGTTTGGTTTCCAAGGCTCTGGAATATATAACCACCATCATCGTTTACCCAGTTCTTAAGGTATCTGAATTTTTAACAAGAATTCAACATGTTATTACGGAACTTAAAAAAAAAAATAAATAAATAAAAAAAATAAAATAAATAAATAAATAAAATAAAAAAAAATGACTGAATGGTTTAGATTTTTCGCTTCTATTGGGAAATCCGGGATTCAGTCCCGCATTCTACCATTCCGACAAAAGTTCTTAATTCAGTCTGTGAATGTAGAGATAGTGTGTATACTGTGTGAGTCCTGGCTGATTTCATTTCTTATGTTTTAAATAATTGTTATTACTAATTACCAGCAATGACGGATTTGCAAAAGGGGTTAGGGTGGGAGTGTCTTTCGGACTGAAGCCTGTTCTCCGAAATTACGGAATTTCTAAAACAAACGAAATTTTAGTTATGTCTTTACTCATAAACTTCAAGCTCCCCTCAAATGAAAATCAGGCATTTTTAGAGAAAACTAACCATTAATAAGAAAAAGCCCACCCAAAACACTTTTCTAAATCCGTTTTGATTATTTGTATAAAATTGTATTCAAGGTTGTATCCGAAAGATTATTGCTACATCATTACACAGCTACAGTATATCAGAAATGTGGAAGTATGCTCTGACGTATATATTGAAAAACAGGTATAACTATGTGCTAGAAACTAGAGTACTAAGCTGTGAGAAATGAAACACGAGTAACAAAAAATGAAATGATCTAAAGAAAAAAATGTCGATAACTTAGAAGTTAAAATAAAGTTATATAGCCTCTAAAATTGCTCTCAAATACTATGTATTTAATGTTTAATTCATAAAACATGTGCTCTATCCATCATTATGGTGAATTCTAGAGAGAATATGGCATTTAGGTGATGAAATCTTGTTTAACTATAGAGTATACTATAAGAAAGCTATTTAGATAGAAAAATCATGAAAATAATAATAATAATAAAAAAAAAGTAAGAAAAGCCGGCTATTTTGCATCTCTAATCCCAGACAGTGTTTCTCAAAGACTAAGGAAAAAGTACGGCGACGTTTATCAACATAATACTTTTTGTTTTTGTTTACAAAAGTTACTCATATTTGGCAGGGGCATACCTTAAAAGAAAAAAAAATGGAACTAGCTTGGGGCACGAAATACATATAAAATACGCAAATTTCGTCTAAAGTTATAAAATCTGAAAAAGATTTAAGTTTCGTAGAGGGAATCGGACCCCTTTATAAATACGACCCTATTATCTGGGAACAAACAAACAGATGCGCACACAAAAGAATTATCGTCTTTTCTTGTTGGAATAGTTAACGATTTAAAAACCTTATGTTACGAAGAGAAGAAAGCAGAATACCTCCGTTACCGGTTTAGACACTTGTTTTCATACTGTGCTGTACATACATTTGCATCTTATTGTATTATGATTATCTTCCATAATTGAAATAACACAACAGAGGCTGGATTTCACTTATTTTCACTTTAAATTAATTTATTTCGGAATTTGATTTAAATCAACGATTTTTATTAAAAAAATCAAGTGATTTAAATCTGGATTTAAATCGTGATTTAAATCAGACTGATTTAAATCAATCCACCCTGCTTCACACTGTTTACGAATAACTTATAAATTCTTACCTTCTCACTTTTTCAGCTACCGTAACAGTATAAACAACACCGTACTACAGTTTTACGTATGTAAATAAATGTTTACAAGGAGGTTCGGGGCGAAGCTCTTTATCAAATATATGTCTCTGTGGCACACACACACACACACACACACACACACAAAAAAAAAAGTTTTCTGTTCTTACATAAGGGGTACTAATATGCATGAAATATGAACTTCTCTTATCTTGAAATGCAATCTTACTGCTTTAAAAAAAAATATTTCGTAAGGGAGAAATTGTATTAATGGGTGCATCTTTTTTTTAGGTTAGGAGGGTTGAGTATAATTACAGTATGTATACATATGGCATAAAACCGAGTGCAGGACCGTAGCAGGGGCCCCGTCCGGTAGCGAGAGGGTGCGTCAGTAGGCGCGTTAGTGATGGTGATAAACGTCTATATGAGAATAGTGAAATATGGATATGGAGGATAGGTTATATGACATAAAATACATGTTTTGTATGTCGCACAAACATGTATCATACTGTCTTCACATACCACTTCACTTCATCATGTCTTTCTTATGGAGTGCTACGTGGTAAAGAGCACACTTTCCTTTCGTATTTCTACCTTAATAATACATATAAGAAGTAAGATCCTGATGTATTTTGATTACTTGTACAGTTTTGTTGTGAATTCAAGTAACATATTTTTTCGGTAGATTTTACAAATTTATGTCCTCATAAAATGAGATAATACCCAAAATTTTGCCCCATTTCACATTTGGTTCATATTTAACTTCCTTCCTATTAGCGTTTGTTCCACATTTCCGTATATTTCTTTCCATACTGCAACATACATGTACTAGACCTGATATCGCATCAATACGCGAACTCATATAGTCCAGACTTTAACTTCGTTTTTCTCCCTAATTATTCACTCTACGCTGATGACATTTATTACTTTTTATGTTACTCTCATGCTAGCATTTCGTCTGATTCTGTTAGTTTCTCCGTAATATCATGTTCCAGTGGACATGAGTGATGAAAAAAAAAGTTTTAATTAAAAGTACATGTAATTACGTGAATATTGTGATATTTCTCATCTTAATATAATTTTTTAAAACTAAAACCAAGAACGAATACAACTTGTCTGGCCTTGTTGTAAACGGAACAGTACGCAAGATAAGGAATAGTTTGCAAGATGGTATTTCCAGTAAAAGTCAAAATAATTACATAAAACAGTAATAATAATAATAAAAAAAGCACAATTTCCTTTAAGCCAAAAAAAGACAAGTGTAGAATGTGTTTTCGAGACTCTAAATTAGATTTCAAGATAGTATATAAACCAGCAGTTTTACACACTTGGTATCAAAAAAACATCGAACATCAATCATCGTTCGTCATTCAACGATCTATCCTCTCTGGACCATCAGGACGCCGAGTTCAGTGGCGTGTTCTATGCCGACGATCATGGAAGGACTTAATGGACTGTGGGTATGCTTTGCGTGTATTATTATTGCATGACTTAACGCTGTGCGAAGAGAGCACTTAATCTTGTGAACACACGAGAGAACTCAAGGACTGTCTCCTTGTTAATTCGAACTCCAAAACACTATAATATTCAAATTCTATTGTAATTTTTGTATCATACTACCTGTATTATATCCCTACTTTAATTCATTATGGTGTTGGTTATATTATTCACATACTCCAATAAATTCTCTTTTATATGTAACTCAACTTGTTGCTTATACCATAACCCACGTCCCATGAGTTATGCATTATGGTGATATTTTAATTTTATGAATCTCATAAAAAGTGACACTTTAGCATCATTTTAGTAAATTTTGTATTTCGGGGCCGCCGTCTGTGGCAGTTATCGCGATTCGCGTTCCAATGGTCATTCTAACGTCTGGCAATGTAATATAGTGCATTAGAACATATACTTGGTTATTTCATAAATAATATCAGAGATTTTGACCATCATTTGACCATTTTGGGTATGAGTGAATGCTCCCATATGTGTATAGTGGGCGAAGTAGTTCCCTGGACTGTTCATTTCACGGTGAGAATCGTGACAGTAGGAATGCGTAACGATGGAGTGGAGCGACTATGAAAATTACGTTGCAGTGATAGCGCTACACAAGTGGGTATTCCGTTACAGATCTTCACCACCCTTAAACCGCTACAAATTGGTGAATGATTTGTCTACCGCACCATCCAGAGTTACAACAAAACGGGAAGTGTTAATGTCCGGTAGCTTAGTGATTGACTGCGTACAGTGGGGGCACCACAGCCAGTTTAAACCGTAACTGCAAGGATTCGGCAAAATCCCTTCAGGTCAATCAGTGACGTCCCGTGAGATATCCATTTCAAGACCAGCTAGTGCTCAATCAACACCTGGGACACAGAGCCTACAAGCAACGTACATGTCACTTCCTGACTGATGCGAGACGCAATCAGAGAATGACAAAAGCCAAACGTCTTCTCAGTCGTTTCGCAGAAAGTTGGAGTTCTTTAGTGCTCGATATGACTGACTGTACATATCATCATCAATGGAAGCTGCATGTTGAACGTGTTTCCAGGGTACAAAGGTCCCATCATCTAGTATCAGTCGTGGTGTAGTTGGGATGTGAGGTTTAACTTCACAACACGACTCATTTTTTTGTGAAAAGGGGTGAAGACATCGGCTACCGTGTACGAAGTCACAGTATTGGAACGCAGTGTGAAACCACTGAGTACCACCATGTCCCCTAACCAACCATGACTTCCAACAGGATTCTGGATCTGCGTACAGGCACGAACATACAGGAATAGCCATGGACCAAATCCGGATTTCATCTCCACATCAGATTGGCCCTTTAGCAGCCCGGATCTAGACCCCCTCGACCACAAACTGTAGTCAGTGCTTCAATCAATGGCCTGCAGGAAGCGACCCTAATGTGGAAGCGCGCCCTGGTCAAGGTCTTCCGCCACTTCCTCATCGACATTGTTCGTAATACCATTGACGAGTGGTGCACCAGAGTCCGTGCTTGCATCCAGGCTCAAGATGGACATATTGAAAACTGATTGGTGCTCTCTTCATGCTCGACACTTCCAGGCATAATCTTGCAGCAGTATATCAATATATTGTCTGTTTTTCATCTCCAAACTTCTGACAGTATTTATAAAGAACTAGGTATATTAAACAAAATCATAGCTCATCCTCTTGTCTCTGACGTTTACTCCGACGTAAGAGATCCATGTTCGATTCCCGGCGGATCTCTTGTTCGATTTCGACGTTATGCAGTAGGTCTCGGTCGTATAGAACCTCAGTATTGAAAGGAGCGCTAAGCTCCAGTACAGTATAGTCTACTGTTTACTCTTAAACAGATAACAATATGGGAAAGTTGTTCACCCTAGAAACTAATTCTTTAGTATTTCTCGCAAGTGAATCATTGTGTAAAAAAAATAATAAAAATCGCTAAATTATATCAATACTAACAGAAATGTCTGATTATATCAATACTAACAGAAATGTCTGTTCTGCGTACGAAAAGGATGAGGTGTAATTACTATAAAACTATAAACTTAAATATGGTAAAAATTGTTCTCATTTCTCCTCTTCAGATTTGGAATTCTTAAAAATGCTGAACCACGTATTTTTAATGAATAATTGTGTACCGAAGAGCACACTTTCAACTTAAGCAAAGACCAATATTGAAGATTTTCTGAATAAGAAAGGGGGAATTGGAATACTTTAGAAATGTTCCCCTTTTCTCCATAGGAATGGACTTCCGGAAAACTGAAACATGTATTCTCTTACTTTTAACTAAGAGTTTATATATCGAATTTCACATCTCCAACTTGAACATCCTTAGATTGGGCATAATTTGAATGAAGAAGGGGAATTTGGATATTATAGAGATGATTTCTCTTTTCACCCTTAGGACAGAACTTTTAGAAACACTGAAATACGTTTCTCCCAGTTTTTAATTCAGAATTTATTTACCAAGTTTCACACCTCCATCTTAAAAGAATTTTTACATCCAACACGTTCAGAATAAAGAAAAACACCGTGTGCATCGGTTTCCTCGGAGTTCTCCCGTTTCCTCCCACCTTCTTCACTCCACCATTTCATTCATTTCTCATCATCACCGTCTCCTTTAGCCTAGTCGGCATAACTGTGGGACGTAAAACTTAAAGGTTTCATTTCATTTCATTTCAATTTCTTTTCTAAACAACATTGCCAGGTGGTTACTCTCCTTGTTCATTCAAATGTCGTCACTGGAAATATACGATACAAAACTAGAATTAAGTCAATGTTAAAAAAATGTTACTAATTAGTGAAGAAAAAAAAAAAACACCACGTAATGCTACAGCAAGGGAAACATTGAGCTATTGGACATATGAGTCAGACTCACACCGCTATATTCAACAAGAGTAGTGAACTGCTGACCAATCGTTTGACTACGATGCTCTGCGGTTTATGAATGCGTGACTCTAGACTAGAGATGCAAGGGCTCGGAAAAAAACCGGCTTTTTTGGAAAAAAACTCGGTTTTTTCTGCTTTGCTTTTTTGCTTCGGAAATTTTGGGCTTTTTTCAAAATACTGCTTTAAATTGACAAAACAGACTTTGTATCGCTTCTCTATAACACAAAAAATCATTTAATTAGTGGTTGATGCTGATAATAATATAAAACATCGAAAATAAACTATGAATTTCGAAAAAATATTTCAAACAATTTTTCTTCAACATATTTACATTATGAATTCCACAGGATTAACCAATGTATATAATAAGAATTTTTTAACCTCCTATATATAAAAGTAAGCAGAGTTGGCAAGAACCGTGGTTGTTTTTGAAAATGCCAAAAACCCGTTTTTGGGGGGATGTTTAAACCAGGCTTTTTTGGTTTAAACCAGGCTTTTTTGACTTAGATTTTTTGCTTTATGTATTTATATTACATATTCACAGAAATAAGTTTGTTTCGCCTTGATGTTATTAGGCAACAGCGAGGTTATGCCGGAAGAACTCCCATAAGCTTAAAGAAGTGCGGTCAGTAAATTTCTTAATTTGAGAATCTCCCGCCCTAGCCATTGGGAAAATCCCGTCATTACTTGAAATGTAAGACAATAACGGGAAAATCCTGTTATTGCTTTGCATGTAAAATTTAAAGGTCAACGTATCATAATCAGTACGCTAAAACTGAGGTATTAAATTACAAATTTAGTACCGGTACGTAGATATCATTGAAAGTCCAATCCAAGCTAATGTTGGAAGCTACGTAGGCAATCGATAAATTTTGCCAATTTCTATCAATATATTTAAGCAATATTGGCTTCTTTATAAAACAACACGCATTTAGGCATGTAGAAATATACAATTTGGTTTGTTTCGTATATTTAGGCTTAACATCCTTACGAAATACCGAGGTTATCAAGGAGAAGACTTTCGCTTAAACTGACATCCGAGCCGCTACTTGGGTTACGCATGAAAGAAGGATTGTGGTTCGACCGAGAATTGAACATGGGACACCTTGATTAAAAGGTGAAAGGGAAATAAAACTATTGCAGGTGGTTTGATATCTGGAAACGTTACCATGAAATTCACACGATTCGCATTTTTCATTCTTTTTATTTTTGTGGTTTAAACCAGTTATTAAAAAAAAAAAGTTGGAGTAAACCAGCCAACCCTAAAAGTAAACACTTCTTTTTAAAGAATACACAAATAACTAGCAAAATAGTATGTAGTATTTTTACTTCAAAATATTCCATACCCTCTTTTTGAAACAAAATAAAATTAAAATAAAACATAAGAGAAATACTTAGATTTGTATGATACACTTAAAGGCTGCACATCTAGAGCTTTTGGTTCTGTATATTCTTGAAATTCTACAGTTAAGTTTTATAGAACCACCATCACAGTTTACCCAATCCTCAAGTTTTCTGAATTTTTAACAAGAGGGATTCAACATATCATTACGGAACTCCCCCCCCCCCCCAAAAAAAAAAAAGACTACGGAATATATTTAAGTTAAGCTAAATACAACTGCACAACAAACATGACTGAGTGATTAGCTTTTGCGCTTCTATCGGGAAGTCCGGGATTCAACCAGCATTCGACCATTCTGACAAAGCTTTTCTTCATTCCATCTGTGAATGTAGAAATAGTGCGTGTACTGTGAGTTGGGCGACTTCCTTTTTTATTGTTTTTAAATCGTTATTATTACTAATTACCAGCAGTGACGGTTTTGCGAAGGTTAGGGGGGCGGTCTTTCGGACTGAAGCCCGTTCCCCAAAGTTACGGAATGTCTGCAACAAACGAAATATCTATTATTTATGCCTTTACTCATAAACTTTAAGCTCCCGTCAAATAAAAATTACGAATGTTTAAAAAAACTAAACATTAGTAAGAAATCCTTCCCAAAATACTTTTCTAAATCCGCCACTGATTCTCAGTATAAAATGATTTTTAAAGTTGTATCCGGAAGATTATTGCTAAACATCTAAACGAAACGAAATATCAGTTATGCCTGTACTCATAAACTTCAAGCACTTCCCAAATAAAATTAGGACTTTTTAGGAAACGAAACAATCAGAAAAAAACCTCCTAAAGTACTTTTCTAAATCCGCTACTGATTATTTGTATAAATTGGTATTCAAGGTTGTGTCCGGAAAATTATTGCTAAATCACTTCACAGCTACAGTATAACAGAAATGTGGAAGTACGGTTTGACGGATATATTGAAAAACGTACGCTTTGACGGATAAATAGAAAAACGGGCAAGTTTAACTTTTGCGCTAGAAGCTAGAGTACTAAAAGCTCTTAGAAATGAAACACGGATGACAAACTAGAGAAGAAAAAAGATGTCGATAACTCAAAAGTTAAAATAAAGTTAAATAGCCTCTAAAATTACCCTCAAATACTACATTCTTCATGTTAGCTTTAATTCGTAAAGCATGTGCTCCATCCATCTTGATGGTGAATTTCAGAGCGAAATATCACATTCAGGTCATGGAATTTTTATCTAACTATAGAATATACTATAAGAAAGCTATTTAGATAGAAAAATCATGAAGTTGAAAAAAGCCAAAATTTCCAAAATTCTCGTTTTTTTCCCAAAAAAGCCGGCTTTTTATGTGAAAAAAACCATCGATTCAAAAAAGCCGGCTTTTTTGCATCTCTACTCTAGACTATGCTAATAGTCATTTGTGACGAATCGTCTGGTAGCAGTTTCCTCTCAGGGCATATACGTATCTCGAAAGTACACTGTCCTTTTATGGAAACAAAAGCAGAAAGCAGTTTCATCGTTTATATATGACAAACTTGACATAAAGAAGTAACTAATTTTCCCAACTTCAGTAGTATTGAAAGTTCACAAAAGGACTCAGGTTGCATAGGAGACAAAGCCAAATTATGAGATTATGTCCGGTGGTTCATGTCATTGTTTTGGGAGCTCTATTCAGAAAAAAGATCAATTATTTATTTCTTGTGTTTATATATATATATATATATATATATATATATATATATATATATATATATATATATATATATTACTAGCTGAAATGTTCGTTTTCTTAAGAAATTGGAAGGTTATTGTAAAATATTTGAAAGCTATATTTACACCCCCTGGCTCTTTTTACGATATGTATTTTAATAGAAGCGAAATGATAAAAAAAAAAAAAAAAAAAAAAAAAAGTTTGACACAAGTGTTAGCTGTGTTCAAAAATTCATCTTCAATTCCTACAGTATGAATAGAAAATGGAAAGTTAAAATATCATAGAAATTGTGCACATTCTTCTTTAAGAAGTGGATTTTTTTTTTTTTTTAAATCACTGAGGCGCGTGTCAACTAATGATTTTATAAACCGAGCTTGAACTGCCAATTGTAAGAGTTTACTGAGGTATTCTATTTTCCCCGTACTTTTTGAACCTCATTCCTTCATTAGAATATTCAGTATCAAAAGCCTGCTCAAGAACGGTACTATGTTCAAAAATTAACATAAAATGGTTCAACTGTTTTCCCATGATGATGATACGAACAACGTTGGTTTGAATGTAAAAAAAAAATATATATATATATATACAAATTACTCCTTCATCCTTAAAATCTTCCCTTGTACCCTGGGATTTCTTTCGTGTGTAAGTCATTATCCTCACAATATTTCGAGCCTGTCTGGATTCATTTTCAAGTGTGGACATGATGTTAGCGGGAATCTACTTTTTTGGTGACATCGTTACATCACTCCGAAACTCGTAAATAGAAAAATCGGCATCGAGTATTGCGCGGTATACTTCTGTCATTCTTATTCATTAGTTCTAAGTTTTTGGGCAAATAAACCTGCTACCTTAACTTCTATAGCTATTTCTTGGTCTACTGCTGTTAGTTGCTTAGACTCATTTACGTACGTGCAAAATTATGGCATAAATGCCACCCTTTGTGCACTCAGAGCACAAAATATGTCTATTGAGTCATTTTTATGTTTGAAAGCACTTTTATGCAGTATTCAGACTTGAGCACGTTTGTCCCTATAATTAACCAGTCTTTTTATTTTGATTATAAATTTTAAAATTATTGGTTTTCGTTTCGATTTAGTATTTTAGTTTAATAGTCGCACTAATTGCAATTCCTTTTCCCTCTCCTTCCAGAAAACATCTTCCCAAACTATGGTTTCTGTACTGGATATGAAGATCAATGTTGATATTAGTTTCCTGTGTGAAAAGACAATAAACATTCTGGACAGGTTACTATTTGTTCCAAACTTCTACATCCATTATTTACACTTGAGAATTGAAATGTTTTGAAGATAATGACTTAATTGTGAAAGGAAGTTGGGGGTGCAAGGTAAGATTTTAATTTTTAAACTACGTCCCCAGGAGCACAACTTAGTAACTATTAGGTATACCCCGTCATCCCTTAAATGTGAAATTTTCAGAAAGACTGGAATAAGTATCCATTTGTTTTTAATAATGAGGTTTTACGTCAAGTTTTATTTCCCTAACTTGAAGGTCTCACATGATATTCTATTTTTGAAATTTATTTTAAACCCGGTCTGAATAAAGTTCTAACTATATTTGAAAATTCATTTCAAACATTTCACCCTTTTTTTAATAATGGCACAGAAACCTTGATTCATTTTTATATATTTAGAAAAGATGAAAATTACTCTTCTTCTGCCCCTTAAATGCGGAATCTCGTAAAACGTTACGCTAACGGCACGTCCCTGCTTATTGTTCATAAGGAGTTTATATATTAAGTTCAGTCTTCTTAACATGAGAATTTCGTAAGATACTCTATTTTTGGAGTACATTTAAAACCACTCTACCTCCTTAGAATATCAGTGTTAATAAAATGGAGATGACAAATTCAGTCCGAATAGGTACTGTGTTCAAAAATTCATTTCAAGTGGTTCATCAGTTTTACCGTTATGATGTAAAATAGAACGTCTTTTAAATTTTTATAATATGTTAACGGAAATGCCCGTTCTTTGCACGGAAAGAATAGGGTTATGAAAACTATTTGGACCTATTTTCCGTTTATCTATGTGTTTCAGTGGAACTATAATGATTTAAAAAAAAAAAAAAAAAAAAAAAAAAAACCTCTAGGTTTGGCATATATCTTGAAACCTCCTACCTCTTAGAATACACCCTATAATCAAATTGCGATGACAAATGCACAGCGCAACCTTTACATAACTTCAGTTGTTCGTAAGTCGAATTTGTAAATTGCTTATGTGCAACTTCACAAAAAAGTGCAATATTTATTGTTATATGTATGTATATATCAGAGATTCAAATTGTCCTGCTTTTCACTACATTTGTATCAGAAATAAATATATGCAAGTAATATTTTCATGGAGTTAGCACTATAATTTCTCTTAATGATATAGGGCATACCAACCAAAATTTTTTCTGTGTATAATAAGTTTTTACATTTTTTAAAAAAGTTTTGCTGTAATGCTCAGTATGTTTTCTTTTTATAAAACATATTGAAATACAATGATGAAACAGGTGGTATCTCAGCTGCTGAATACGTTGTAACTCAGTATCCACGAAAAGAAAAAAAACTTATTATACGAGATCGAAAAATGAGACAAAATAATCTGTGTAAAAGGATACTGGAGTGTGTAGAAGATTCTCTGTTGAGATCTCTGTAGTTAGTTGCTTTTTTTAGTACATGCATCATTACTATTTGAGAAGTGTTTAAATGTGTTTCAAGAATAGGATCCACTAATTAATGTATTTCGTGCAACATCTTTCACCCTTGTCTAGAGTTCGTAGGTCGCTTCGTAAGTCTGCTTAGTTGAAAGTCTGTTAAAGAACATATATGGACAGAACTTGCAAGGTCGTGTCAAGGATTACGTAATATTGAAGTGGAAGTAGGATCATAACAAAGAAAGCTCTAAAAATATTGAAAGCTGAAACAGAATCTGTTTTCTTACATGGAGTGAGAAGTTCTTATCAAGAGAACACAGTATATGCATTTTGAAAAATACCATTGAGCAATCTTGTCATCAAAAACTGTTCATCAATTATAACTTACTTGAAACATGGTCTTCTATAGCCGTTACTTGGTTTGTACAATCTATTTTTTAGTTCCGAGTTTTTACTGAAGAGGAATTCTTACGAGTGGAAGATACTGCAAAGTGAGCAGAGCAACAAAGGCGGATATAGAAGCTAAAAAGTAGGGGGGAGGGGGTAGCTATACCGTAGACTATCGTAAGTATATCATGAGTTTACTATAAACTTTCAAAAACATATAGATAATAACTTCAGTTATTTTTGTCACCTAAAATACTGGGAGGCTTAGGCTCTTTCTCCCGGCCCCGGGCTAGATCCACCACTGCAGAGCAATTCCCAGAAAGTTTTTCTCTTTCTTTCTTAGAAAGGACAAATAATGATGAGTTTCATTTTCTTGGAAAGGACCAAAGAATGAAGAAGAATCTTCAGATGACTACGTAAGATATGAATTTACTTATGTTCCTCTAGAATGAAAAATAAACCAGGATTGTTTATCTTTGGGCAAACATTTTATCTTTGAAAACATTTCTAGAAGACAGAAACTTCCTTATTGGTAAGAATAGTTGTATTCTTCCATAGTAATGCTGATTTATAACTAGTTTTCCTCAGACAAACGACTATTTAACTCCTGAAAATACATTTCTTTCAGCAGGATCAGTCAGTAATCTTTAGATTGAGAGCACACAACAATCATTTTGATGAAGTTCCAATTACAGAAGATTTTGTCCCGAGAAACCATAATGCATATAAGTCATACTTGAATAGAATAGAAAAGGGAAGACTATTAAAAGAACTAAGAAAAGCCTGGAAGAAAAGAAAGATTGAAGAAAGACAGGAATTTGAGGCCAAATCAATTCAAACTCAGAAAAGCATGCATCTTGAAAAATCATGCCAAGAAAAGGTTAGTGAAGATCGTCAGAGCTAAAATGAACTGGCACATGAACCAAGTGAGAGAATAAGGAAAGCATTGATAAGTAATAGTTTAGAGGGTCAGAAGTTGACCAAGCTATGCTAGAAGCTCCGTTGAAGAAGGAGGAAGGGAGCACGTCACATTTATGAAGAATAAGGAACGAGTAGAAAGAAAAGAACACTTCCGGATTAGTTCTCCAAATCATCATAAAAGAATAAAATAAACAATGGCAAGGCAGGTAGAGAGTATAATACAGAATATATGTAATTAAATATGGGATATGTCAAGAAACTTTGAAGTTTTTTGAATTAGTTACAATGCGTTTTTCATATTATCTTGTAATATAAATAAAATAAAGAGTTTGTTTGTGTGTTTGTCTCTGTCTGTCTGTGTGCGGTCAGACGAGTGGACCGAGAGTTACCAAATTTTGGTCAGGGGTACCTTGGCCCAGGCCCCAGATCAAGACGAAGCCCTTTTTTCAAATTTCGAACCAGGGGGGTCTCAGGGAGGGGCGTTTAGCATAACCGGCTTGGAAACCAGGCAAATTGACCAAGAGTTACCAAATTTTACTTATGAATACCTTGGTCCAGGCTCCAGACCAGAGTTAAACGTTTTTGTCAAAATTCGAACCAGGGGCGTTTACCGGGACATGTAAAAGTAGTAGAAAATTACCGATATTAGTGTCGAATTCATAGTTTTCGCGGTCGCTGAAATCAATGGTAAAACTTCGACCGCATTTACTTCCAAATTCACGTTATTCGGCTCCGGGTCGGGAGTCAACGGGGGGAGGGGGGATACCGAGACGTGTAAAAAAAAAAATAGTCCAAAATGACCGATATTAGTATCAAATCCATAGTTTTCGCGGTCGCTGAGATCAATAGTGATACTCACACAGGCGTTGACTTCCAATATAGCCCCCGTGCGAAGCATGGGTATATTCAACTAGTGTAATAATATAATAATTATTAAGCATTATGGAAAATATAACAAATAACAAGTTACATTATGCAAATTACGTAACTACTTTACTTATCATTCTGTTTACAGATTTCTGTAATTCCTGAATTTCCTTTAACCTTCCAAGCTTTCGATTCTCTCCGCTGAGTCGTGGTCAGGGAGGTTAAAAACAAGAACAAAAAGAGTAGAAGCATCGAGGAATAAAAATGGAACGCACTTACCAAGGGGTGAGCCGTATTGTACGGAAACACGTTGTCAGGTACTTCTGCGTTCAACGGATGAAGAGGATGCAAACTAAAATATGGCGGACTCAATTTATGCGCCTTTCGTGTTCCTTGTTAGAAGGTTGCCAACTCATGTTATTAATTTTATAGTCATGCCAATGCTGTGAAAATTTTATAATTACCGCCTCCCATTCGCCAGTCAATCATCCCTTGTCTAAATTTAATTTCGGTTTTTTAAATGAATAAATAAGTTTTCAGAAAAACAGTCTCTCTATTTCATTTCTAGCACCAAATAAAATTTTTAAGTCTTCTACCCTGTGTGGCGTTTCTTTTAAATGTTTCGATAAACCTGACAACGGATTTTACGCTTGTGAATCTCTAATATGCTCTTTCATGTTCCTTGTTGGCAACCTTCCAACGAAGAACAAGAAAGACGCACAAATTGATTCCACCATATTTTAGTCCTCATCTGGAGATCATTGACGTACTTGACAACCTGTTTCCGTACATCACAGCTCCCTTGGTAAGTCCGTTCCAGTTTTATTCCTTCATGTTTCTATTCTTTTTCTTCCTATTTTTGACGTTCGTGACCAAGACCCCAGGGGAGAGTCGAAAATTTGGAACATTATGCCTGGGGGCCTTGGTTCGAACACACTCGCGCCAAGGACTTTGTGGTAGACAAACACCATGAGCGTGAGTTTTTTTGGGGGTTCTCCCGTTTGCTCCCACTTTCCTTCAGCCGGCATAACCGCAGGACGTAAAACTTAAAGATTTAATTTCATTTCGAAAGCTTGGAAGTTTAAAGAAAATTCAGGAATTATAGAAATCTAAGTAGAATGATAGAATTCCTGAGAGTGATTTTGCATTTACTTCACATTAAAGAAGTTAATTATGTAAGCATGTGTAGAATGCTCCTATACTGTTTGACTACAAGTTGCTACTATTTTTGTCATTAATAATCGTTTGAAACTCTAATATATTATTTACATAGTATTATTTGAACAATAATATAAATGAAACATCACACAGCAGCACGTGCTTCCATATAAACTATAAAAAATGAAAATATTTAAATAAATGAACGTAATATTTTACGTACAGGTATATTGTAATTTTCGAGAATTATTACGTAACTTGTCTTTTTTAGGAAGATGACTTACAGCTTATTATTGTAATACAAGAAAATCAGTGAAGATGTTTTCGAGGAAATCGCTTGAATAATGCTTGTCCCCATGACCAAGATTCTAGTGGATTATACGAGAGAGGACCAGAAACAGGTTACAATACCAATATTTCTGGAGTTGGGCGTCTGTTATAGAGGAATGAGGAGTGTGCGGTAATTTTAATACATGGAGTTGGCAATGTGTAATTTCAGCCACCTTCTACCTACGGCGCTAGTTGTATGGAAACACAAATGGCAACTCGTTCGGAAAACTGGTCTCGCTAACAAGTCCGCTCAGTTATTCAATTTTTGTGGGCGAAACATGTAACCGCGGCTGAAATTCACCGGCAGATGGTAGAGGTTTATGGAGAGACTGTGCTGTCTCATCAGCATGTCGCAGAATGGTATCGGAAGTTTGCGGCTATTAGGGAAAACGTCACCGACGAGGACATACTACAATGATATTCTTGTACAAAATATTAAATAATAAATTAAATAGTAAGGATGGTCTCTGCCTTTCATCTAAGGGTACCCAATGGAAACATACGTGTGGGCAATGGGAATTTCTTTTATTGTAAGAAATCTCGAACAAATGCAACAAAACAGTCACCAACGTGGAGGATGGGTGCAGTGTACAACAAACTGATTAAATTGTAACGAAATACTTTAGTTAGTATAATATTTACCTGTACCGTGGGCAAAAAGTGTTCATAAATATGTAATATACTTAGTAGAATGTTCATTTTAAATTAACAGAAAAGAAGAATGTTTTTAATATCTGTAAGAGATTATTATGGGATAGTTGTGGCTATGTACATGTTATGTGTTGACCTAGTCAAGTGAATTTATGTATTTTACGGTCTTAAAAAGAATATTTAAGACATATCAAGCAATAACGGTGAGACTAATAATCTTTGAATATCTGAGTTGATTTTTGCATAAAGAAAAGTAATTATCGCTTCGTAACTTATATTTTACAAGACGAACCAGGTTGACGACGCTTTTCTATAGAGTCGTTATAAAAATTTGGTTTACCAAACCCGGGATTTTTGAAAATTCAGTTCCCGAAGAAGGAAAGTAGGGCTGAATTTACTTGGATATTACCATTTATGAATACGAACTTAACCGTATTACGAAGCGGTAAGGTCATCAAAAGAAAAATGGATAGTGAAATAGTGCAACAGGAATCTAATACCAGTAATCCAGGTGAAATTAGTGCAACACCAAGTTTGTCATCTGAGGATCGACTTTTGTTAGCTGTGCAGCGACAAATTATGCAAATGACGACTGAGATAAAACAAACCATGGAACAGAAGCTCAATGAATCTAACACAAACATAGAACAGAAGTTCTATGAAGCTAACCAGACCATGGAACAGAAGATAGAACAGAAGTTCTATGAAGCTAACCAGATCATGGAACAGAAGATAGAATTGAAATTCAACGAAGCTAACAAGACCATGGAACAGAAGTTCTATGAAGCTAACCAGACCATGGAAAAGAAGATAGAACTGAAATTTAACGAAGCTAGCAAGCAGTATGAAGAATTAAGTAAACGAATAGAACGGATAGAACTGAAATCAGACGATACGAAACAAACAATCGTCCAGGTGATGAACGACATATCCTCGCAGTTTGAAGAGAAGTTAAAAAGGTTAGCCGATGAATGTCAAGAAAAGCACGATCATCAAAATCATGAAATCTGTGCTGTAAAAAAGGATTTAACGTTAATAGAATCTTCCGTTAAACATCAAAAGATCCAGTTGGCTACTATGCAGGAAGAAATTAAAATGTTACAGGCTAGAGATAACATTTATCGCAATAATCTGGGCAGTGATCGCTTCGAGTTTCCCCAATCACCGGATATAAATACGCCTTCGCCGGAATCTGAGGAGGATATTATATTAGAGGAAAATTGTCCGAAGATCACTGATGAACGAAATATAAATGGTATCATGACACAGCACACTACGGACCGGAACAATCACACCACAAGAACAAGGAGTGAGAAAAGAAAGGTACAGTTAAGTGTCAAGATGAGCGAAATCAAAGCCATGAGTAAATTTAGTGGTAAGTGCAATGAAAATGCTAGTTCTTTCTTAGAGAAGTTCCAAGACGAATGTAATATAATGTCTATCGACCGATCACAATACATGAAATTAATACCCCATGTATTACTCCCACCTTGTTCCTTATGGTTTAAGGCAATACGTGATCACATTAGTACATATGAGGAATTTAAAGCGGCATTGATCGCGAATTACGAAAATGACTTTTTACTGGCAAACAGAGATGCCACTCTTAGAAATCAACATTTCAATCCTCGATTGCATAAATCTATTGTAGAGTTTGTTGTAAATGTCTATAATGAATTAAAGGTTGTTAATCCCTTGCAATCGGAATCAAGAATAATTGCATCGATTCGCAATTTGCTTCCATTTAAATTACAGCAGATCTTATTTTCCACACAGTGTATGAGTTTCAGTCATTTATTAATGCTTGTACAATGCTACGAAACTCAATACCATGCTATGAATCTAACACAATCAGGAATGGGTAAAAATAAGAATAATTCTGATCATTTGGTCCCTGTTCGGAATTTGGATATCCGAAGTGTGAATAATACTGAACCGAACCTAAGACGAATATACTCTAGCAATCAAAATGAACAAAATAGACCAGGCTATGTAGGGAATCCGCCTAACCTAATCAACCGAAGTAGACACAAAAACAATAGAAATACATGTCGAAATCCTAGAGATGCTACCAATCCTATGTATAGACATAATCAGTGTTCACGAGATGGTACTTCGTATCAAAATTCAAATCACGATGAAAGACATGTACAACCTAATGTAGAACATAATCACGATTGTGCGGTACAATGCACTTTATTAGATTCATATGCCAGTGCGAATGTAACATGATTACCGTTAACGAAATTAGGTTAAACCCATGTTGGTTATAGATTCTTGTGAATTTTCGTTTTAAAGTTTGTGTTAATATTAATAATGAAAACGATGGTTATAAATATTTGAAATGCATCTAGTTAAAGAGTTAGTAGCATCCAACATTCTTGATCAAATAAATAAGAATGAAAAATAACAATAGTAATGAAAAATGTGTTTATTTAATAACAAAAAGGTGTCTTTTGTTTCTGTAAAATAAATTTATTTACTTCCATTTGATTATTCAAACGTAGGTTATGTTTAATTTTTATTCTTTCTTATTAATGTGAAGAATCATAATTCAATTTATAATTAGTTAAAGGCAAAAATTATTTATATTAGATTGATTTGTGTTTAATTATCAAAGATTTATTGTGAATGTATTTATGAGAATGATAATAACTAATATTTTATATATATATGAGGGTTAACCAAAATGTAATGAAGATATGTATGAGGTGTGATCAAAATAAAAAAAAAAAAAAAAAACATATGTAATGTACAAACATTAATGTAATCAGACCAGTGGTTCTTGAATATAAAAGCCAAGCCCACTCATGACTTTTATATTCAGTCCCTTTATCGGGCGACATTTTCTGTAACGAAATACTTTAGTTAGTATAATATTTACCTGTACCGTGGGCAAAAAGTGTTCATAAATATGTAATATACTTAGTAGAATGTTCATTTTAAATTAACAGAAAAGAAGAATGTTTTTAATATCTGTAAGAGATTATTATGGGATAGTTGTGGCTATGTACATGTTATGTGTTGACCTAGTCAAGTGAATTTATGTATTTTACGGTCTTAAAAAGAATATTTAAGACATATCAAGCAATAAAGGTGAGACTAATAATCTTTGAATATCTGAGTTGATTTTTGCATAAAGAAAAGTAATTATCGCTTCGTAACTTATATTTTACAAGACGAACCAGGTTGACGACGCTTTTCTATAGAGTCGTTATAAAATGTAAAAAAGTTCTGGATATATACAGTATGAGTCAGAATAGATTTCGCAAATATATTATAGATATTCTATGTAACTCTGATATGAACACTGTAATTGGGTAGAATAACCTGTTGTGTTCTTCTTCTTAAATAAATAAATAAATAAATAGTGGCCGACCCAGCACGGCATTAACATATTTGAATACAACTCGCGTGGAGAAGCTCATTCAGGACAACATGAGGATCTTGTTACAGCATCTGTTGGCAGAATTGGGAATGTCGTTCGGAAGCGCTCGTCATATTTTGAACGATATTCTGCAGGTGAAACATTTCGTGACAACAAGGCAAAATACGCAAGGACAGGATTTTTTTCCCAGGAAGAAATCTTCAAACTCATCCCACGATGCGACAAGTGTCTCAACCGATATGGAAACTATATCAAAAAATAAGCTAATGTATGTAATATCTTTTGGCTGTATTAGTTGTATGAAATAATATATACACGTTTCACTGTAGGCTTTGAAACCTTACTTTTTGATCACTCCTCGTATATATACGTAATTTTGTATATGGAACTTTCAGTAGTTGTATTTCACTCTGACCTACAAACATTATTCCGAAAGAGAATTGTAATCTTTATTTAAATTTTCGAAAGAATAATCGAATGCAGAACTAACAAAACGCATATAGGTACATGAAACAAATGTAAAACATGTATCGGGGTATGTTGTTATTTATTTATTTATTTATTTAGCACCCAAACTCACGTACATAATGTTATCATAAACTTGCATGACTTAGAACCAATCAGAGACTCATCGCACCAGAGGTGAGTTGTTTATATTGTGTTTTTATCTTTTACTTCAAGTTTATGTAACACAACTCATTTTACTCACTTCCCTGTAAGTTGTTGAGAGATATGTAAAAAAAAAAAAAAAAGGGTTATTAGGAAGGCTCCACGATAGTTCAAATTATAAGAGTATATTTTTAAGTAAGACGATATACACATTCCGTTAACCTTTTCCATGAATAATGTGTAAAATGTTTGTTTATCGTATCGTTTTAGGTTGAGAGCTGAAATTTAAAACATTGAACTTTTGACATGGGAACAAGCCAAGAAACCGACATTATAGCTGGTACAATGGAAATTAAAGAAGAGGAAAAGGAAAGATCGGATGAGGATTGTAGCTTTGACGTCACAGTCGTCAAAAGAGAAATTAAAGACGAGTCAGAGGACGCAGGCATTAAAGATAAGCAGATAACAGATTCTTTGAATTTGAATGTGAATCTGGATATCGAATCAATTAATCCAAACGAAGGGTCTGATTCAGAGGAAGAATCCTTTGACCTCATTGGAGCATCTTTAAAAGTAGAAATTAAGGAGGAGACAGATGGAAACTCTTTGAATGATGAATTCTCGAGGGAGAAAGAAGATACTGAATTTCAAAGTTCCTGTGATTCCGAATCATTAACAAGGAACTATGTAGACTTTGAGATGTACCCAAATGCTAGTGCACAATTACCAGACAGGTACGTTTTGGTTATGTGTTTCTTTTGATGCCACTGGTCTTTCTTATAAAACTTACAAGTGAGCAGCACAGTAGTACAGTAGTAAAAATCAGTTGTAAATAGAAGTGCTGTCATTTGTAATTTGACACAAGTTGTAATTTTATTATATATATATATATTATACGGTAAAATTGTTCAATTTCGATACTGTATCACAAAAGTTATATTTTTTTATTATACCAGGCTTAATATAGATAACCGTAAGTTGTTTAGATATTGTTGTGCAACTTCACTCTTTTCCAGTAAGTTTTGATATTTTGTTTGAAAGTGTGTGCATAATAAAACTGAATTCACGGTGAGAATTGATCGGTCAATGTATGTAAAACTTCGTATGCGAAATTAGTCACATGTGTACATAAATTTAAGAAGAAAATTATTCAAGCAAATTGACATCTGTTCTATAGCTGCTGAAAAGCAATTGTCTGAAATTACTTCAGAAGGTTCATACTTTTGTTCAGCTGAACCGCATATGTGTGTGGTTGTTCGTCATGGAGTTTGCTTAGTTGGGCCACTGGGCTAAGAGAGCTTCGACAGAATGGCTAGTTACTTTATCGCGCGGTTTCACGACACGTGAAAATAAAAATGTGAAGTTAGGAAGCTGTAATTAAAAGGTTGATTGAAATCAGAGCTAGATGTATTGTATGTACAAGAACTTGTATCAGTCATTTCGTGTTCTTTCAATACAATATTTTCTAACGTTTAATAGCCAAGAAGAGATCCTTACCGAGTGATTAAATCAAAACATAGGGAATTGAATCGGTCATTGTTTAAAGAGATTAGGTGCCATGTAAATATAATGGAACACACCGCTTTTAACAATGACAGATTCAGTTATTTTTTATTACATCGAGTCCAAAGAAACTGGAATCAGAACCGATCAGTCAATACGCCTGCGATCACTTTACCTCAAGAAGGGCTATGCTACCACCGTCAGTTATATTTTATTGGGAAATAGGCAATTTTAACAATCGTGTTTTCATTATATGAGATGGCGCAAGATGTGTGACATGGGTATATTTCTTCCATTTCTTCATGCAACCATTCACAGTTCATATACGGTGATGTTTATCATTTGAGGAGTAGGGATGCACCGATACCCCTTTTTCACTGATACCCTATACCGATGAGGCCGATACTGATACTTTTGGACACATTTTTTATATATTATCAGGAATTTTCAGAATAATGAAATGAGCAACATTGTAGTACGGTATATTAGATATAAGGCCAAAATTTGACATACAAAGATAAAAAGCAGAATTTCATATTACGTTCCACACAACAAATGTATTTCCTCTAAATTTAATCCAGCTCACATAAAATGAACTGAAAAGCAGCAAATACTTATATAGTGTAAACTTAATTCTAAAATTCAGTGATTGATATTTAGAATGATAATGTACTGTGATAGTTACATTGCATTTAGTAGTCTCTATTACGTACATACAGTGGCTATGATTGGACGTTAAATGTGGGGGGGAAGGGGGTAGGATATGATCTGAATGTTTGTATATCAATGTTAGTTTTCCTGGTTGTTCCTAACAATTTGTTTGACGAAAGGTTGTATAACTAATAGGATACTAACTTTTTCAGTTAAAACACCGTATATCGTATTTCATACAGTATTTTAGTAAATAAATTGACAAGAGCAACGTAATTAGGTACTAGCCCATTGTACTCTTAAACAACGAAGATCTAAGAAGATATTTGATTCCTTAACATTTTTGATTCATGAACATCTTAAAATTCTGTCTGGAAAATTGTGTGATTTGGTTAGTGGCCCCAGTCACTATTTGCTACCAAAATGTTCACCATCCTCTTAGGTATTGATCAACACCAATATTATCTATGATTTATGTTTCCAAGATATTGGCCAAAAAAAATCCTATTTCAGGAGATTTAAGAAGCCATATCTCGGGAACTGTAAGTCATAGAGAGATGATATTGGTATTGATCAATACCTAAGAGGATGGTGAACATTTTATTAGCAAATAGTAACCGGTGGCCACTGGTTATATCTTCATTTTCAATACCTATACGCTGATAAAAGGTGACAGCTCAATATAGTTAATTTAACAGATCCTTTAATACATTTAATATACAATTTCATATAAATTCGAAAAAAATAATTCTTTTTAACCCTTAACCCCCGACGTGGAGCCCGACGGACTCCGCGAATAATGTAATACCTATATGTATCCTTTTATTTTTTATGTAGCTCCACTCCCTTCTCAGTACCTTGTAATCAGTTGAGTTTGAACACTGTTCTGCGGCGAGCGTGCTGAAAGATTATTTCAGTACTGCTCGAGCGTTTGCGCGGAGTCCGTGGGACTCCATGTCGGTGTTTATGTAATATTTCTGTGCCATATCTGATTTACTGTTTCCAGCTGATAAGGTGGAATTAAATTAAATTGTAATAGCTGTCAAAATTCAATTATTTCGTTACAACCCACTTTGAAAATGTCTCCGCCGTCCACAGTTAAGGCTTCTGAACCAAAATTTGCAAAGAAAGTCACAGGAACAATGAACGATATGGGTAGGGATTTGTCTTATGTATTGTTTTCTGATGTGGATGATGAAAGGGCCGTCAGTCAAAGTGACCATAAAAGCAAGCCGGAGATATCAGAAAGTAACAGTGACAGTTCATCTAATAAGGCTAAATGAACTACTGGACTACTGGTGAATTTTATTACGGACGAAACAGACAAGGAGTAGAGTGCAAAAACTGGTGATGTTTGTGCCGTGCAGGTTTGTAAACTGTTGTGTCTGTTAAAGGGACGGTTGTTTCAGTGTGTTCTGATATCCTTTTTTAACAAGCAAAAACAGTATTTTGTGTTAGTAAATAAACCCCGTAGCTATGAAAAAATGCGACCAATTTAATATGATCAAATTGCTAACCTAGTTGAGTTTTTAATGTGGTGTGTACAGTTTGATTTTAACTCAATTATATAATAATACATTATAATATACATAAAGCATTAAAAAATAAGCAAAATAAGTAAAATTTTAAAAACAGTAATTTTTACGTACAAAAGTATATAGATTATATTTCGGAGTCCGTGGGACTCCACATCGGGGTTTATGTAAAAAATTCTGATGTCGGAGGTTAAGGGTTAAGTTCGTTCCGGCAATGCTCTTCGAGCATTCTGAACTGTTTCTTTATTGTTTTTTTTTCTATTCAAAGAAGAAAAAAGCCAACGAAAATGGGTTTGCTGCGTCTGCGAAAAGGGCATTGTTGTGTCTACTAGTAAAAAAAAAGAAACATTTTTTTCTTTCACCACCAATTTGTAACTGCGGAATATCATAAATGCTGTAGGCAAAACAATGAAAAAGGTAGAAATTGATTCTTACGAGGGCTATCCAGAAAGTAGATTACGTTTTCGTCTGTGTCCGCTAGGGGCGGGGCTAGCGCGGCCATCTTGGGGTCAGAGCGTTGCGCAGCTCAGTCGGCATCTAGCCGTGCTAGTGAGAGGTTCGTGCTGTGCTCCGTTAAGATACTGTGACGGTTTGAAATGTCTGCGTTAATTGAAAATCCCGCGAGCTGCGAGGTGCGTGCAGTAATAAGGTTTCTGACAGCAAAAAACTGTAAACCGATAGAAATCTATCGGCAGCTGTGTGAAGTGTATGGGGACAACATTATCACTGAAGGTGGAGTGCGACAGTGGGTCATAAGATTTAAAAATGGCCGAACCAATATTCACGACGAAGATCGAAGTGGGAGACCCAGCAAAGTGACTGCCGAACTTGTCGAAAAAGTCGATGTTAAAGTCCGTGAAAATCGAAAGTTCACAATAACGGAACTTTCTTTGAGTTTTCCACAAATTTCGCGAAGTTTGTTGCACGAAATCATCAGCGAAAAGCTTGGTTACCACAAGTTTTGTGCAAGATGGATTCCAAAAATCTTGACAGAGGACCACAAAAATCAGCGAATGGCTGCAGCGTTGCACTTTTTGGACGCCTACAATAAGGATGGTGACTCTTTACTCGATCGCATCGTTACTGGTGACGAAACATGGGTGAAACACGTGAACTGTGAAACGAAATTGCAATCAATGCAGTGGGGGCACACAGGTTCTCCCCAAAAACCCAAGAAATGCATGCAAACAATGTCGGCAAGGAAGATGATGGCGACTGTTTTTTGGGACAGAAAAGGTGTGATTTTGGTGGACTTCCTGGAAAGAGGCACTACAATAAACGCTCAAAGGTATTGCCAAACTCTGCAAAACCTCAGAAGAGCAATTCAAAACAAGCGCAGAGGAATGTTGAGCTCTAAGATCTTGTTGATTCACGACAACGCCCGGCCCCACACGGCAAATGTCACGCGTGAAGTTCTTGAATCTTTTCAGTGGGAGTTGTTTCCTCATCCGCCGTACAGTCCCGACCTGGCACCGAGCGACTTCCACCTATTCCCAGCAATGAAGAAGTGGCTGGCTATGCAGCGTTTTGATGACGACGAACAGCTGCAAGAAGAGGTAACGAAGTGGTTGAAGTCGCAGGCGGCCGAATTTTTCGACGAAGGAATTTCCAAGCTCGTACATCGCTACGATAAATGCCTTAATTTGAATGGTGACTATGTCGAAAAGTAGTATTTGTGTGTGGCTTTCATCTGTATATAATAAAATTTGTTTCCTATACTTTGTTGATTTTTTATTCCAAAACGTAATCTACTTTCTGGATAGCCCTCGTATTACTCTCCTTTTAATCAATATTCCTTTCAATTAGAAAGAAGAAAAGACATTTTAGGAACTGTCGATTTTTGTACACTTAAAGAATAACTTGTGAATGGCTCTTCTTGTTTTGGGAAATGTTATCTCAATTAGTTTCAAAGCTGCTGACTAACATATCGAGCCCTTGTAAGAAGAAATGAAGGTACGCTGGAATTATTGCGCTCCAAAAGGTTAATACTTGGGCTATTTCCCGTTTCAATTAAAACGCAATTCATGTAGCTTTCGTAACTCCACGGCAAGACAAATAACCAATACGTACTCATGCCACGGCAAATATTATGTGGCACCATTTTTTCTAATAACCAGTAATACGAACAAAAACATTACATTTCCAAATGAAACTATATACATTAAGGGGTTACTTCAAAAAAGTGGGGGGAGGGGCAACTGCTCCCTCTTGCCCCCTAATCGACGCCCCTGCATACATATAATGCAAAAGGATACTACCGTTACAAATTTTTATTGTAACGGTAACGTATTATAAAAATATTGTAAGGTATTGTAAAGTATTGTAACGGTAACGTATTGTAACGGTATTGTAAAAGTATGCATGGTGAACCAGATGTTGCTGTGTATACCATTTATAAAAAAAGGTTATTTAAGCGAAGTCGAAAACGAGAAAACTATTTATTGAATTCGGAACTAATTCTTTTTAACCAATAAGTAAGAGAAAATAATGACAAAGAGAGCATCTTGTGGATTTCTTCCATAGCATTTTCTTCTGAATTGAAACTTCTGTCTCGTTTGGGATTCAAATGACGGGTCTGCTATCCTGACCATGGGCACTCGAAGGGGGAAGGGAGGGTGGAGTCCGACTCTCCGTGGCTCACAAAAATGTATACGTAATGTACAGGGTTCCCACTCGTCCTGGAAAACCTGGAAATGTCCTTGAATTTTGTCCTGGAAACATCCTGGAAATGTCCGTGAAAATGTATTTCTGTCCTTGAAATTTACAGAAATACTGAATGTCAGATTTTTTTATAATTATAATGAAGATTTTAATTAATTGCTACTGTTGTTTGCTATTCCTGTTTTGGTGCCGAATAATAATTTGTCATGATCCTGCATGTGTGGGTGGTTAGTGGACTTCGTTTCTCTTAACAGAATAGTTGGCTGGGAGAACTTCTCTCTTCTTTCATCCACTAGTCTGTCAACCCGTTCTTGGATGCTGTCTTCACTAGCGCTATCCACCAGAACCAGTATCAGTCTTCCATAATCAGTCTATTTTCGCAACAGTACTTATTCTTCAGTAAAATTTCATATGAATGCTATTTGTGACAAGGTCATATCTAGGTAAAACTCAGTTTCTTGCTATACCAAAGAAACTTCAAGCTTTCCTTAGTTGTTTAAATTAGGATTTCATTAGAAGGTAGTGATTCTTTTTACACAAAACTGTTGTATGGTTCGGAATAATTTAAAGATTTGTTGTTAATCGTAAAGAAGCTTTTGGCTTTGTCTCATGGACAGGCTGCTGTCTAACAAGGCTATAGCATAAATAAAGATCTGCTTGCTGAAAATATGAAGGAAAAATCATTGGTCGGTTTGAGATTGGTGTATGATAACATTTCCCATAAAAACCTTACTTCGATCAACATCACGAAAGAAATACTTCATCATGCCTTCCATGTCAGCGCTATATGGCAGAGCTGGGGAAAATTAGGACTGTTAAAAGAGAAAGTCAAGTGCAGAGCAAGAGCAAGTGAAGATGTACAGCAGCTGCAGAGAAAAAAAAAAGGAAATTGATGGAAACAAGTGAAACTTTGGAGACTAAATCAAACCAGCTTACACATGAAGCAGAGCAAAAATCTTGCTTTACCTTATTAACAAAATCAAATGCTATCCGTAGAGCTGCTTCGCTAAAGAAGAAAGAGGTTATGTCTATAGATGAGGAAATCACACAACTCCATACTCAGTTGAAAAACTTGTAGTATAATTTCTTTTTTCCCCCTAATTATATGTCACGCAATGATGTCATGTACGAAAAATAGATTTTTGTTGTTTGTAAATTTGTTCGTGCACAATTAAAATGTCATGTAGAAAGAATGAAAATACATGTGCTGGATCTTGGTGGATCGGGTGGCTATAATGTGAGTTGAGAGGAAAAAAAAAAAAAAAGCACATTACGCTCCTCTTTGTATATTTAATTATTGTATATTAATACTGTACTTGTATTAATATTCACTGCATAAGCTACTGTATTTTTCATTTCACTGTTGTGAGGTTTGAACCTACAGTTGCAATCCTGTTATACCTTCCTGTATTGAAGTCCTGGAAAATCGGTACTTTGTCTTGGAAACCTCCTGGAAATTTTTTGGGGAAAGAGAGTGGGAACCCTGAATATAGCAAACCACGTATATTAAATAACAAACGTAATATAGCAACCATAGAGTGGGCCCTTCCTAGAAAATTTTCTTCGGCCGCCCATGATCCTGACTGAGAACCTTTCACTTTGCTTTACCACTATTTTGGCATGGAGGGACTAAAAATATCAGTTGAGTACGAGTAGTGCAAATCAAAGGGGCACACATGCATAAAAAAATCGATTGTACAATTGATAATAATTTAGATCAACTTTAAGTCTAAAAGAAATCGATGAAATATATCACTGTTAATAGTAAACAAATTGAAAATAGTTTGGAAATGTATCGGTAAATATCGGTGTCCATTTGCCGATACCGATACTCCCAAAAGTGGCCGATATCACCGATACCGATACTGATATTTCGGTACATCCCTGCTGAAGAGTCGAAACAAAAATTCGTGTCGCGAATAACATCAAGATTATGTTTTTAAATATATAACCTGGAGCTACTGTTCTGTTTGGTGGTAGAATGTGAAGGGTTATTTCGTTGTGTGATGGTGTGAGAACAAACAGGATGTTCTATCTGTGAAAAATAGTATATTTTCGTGGAAATTGAAGGTCATAATGTTCGTCTGGAAGTACACGTCATTCACTTTGACATTTTATTTTAACTCATGAATCATTAAATTCCAATAGAACCGAATTGTGCAATAAACTTTAATATTTTCGGGGAAAGTCTGCCATTTTCCCATGATCCAGTGACAAACAACAGACAACATCGATTTTAAATCAGGAGGAGGGAAAGCTATAGGAAATGTCTCTTTCCTCTTGAAACGTGAAATTTTGAAAACGCTTGGACACGTATCTCTTTATTTGTAATGAGAAGTTTATATGCCAAGTGACTTCACCCTGATTTCATGGATTTGTGTGGTTGTATTCTGGTAAGAAAATTCTTTCTTATTCATTTTCGTAACAAAAGGAGTTTTCTGTCCAAATCTCACGTTTCTAGATATATTGATATGGCGTGAATTTTCAGTGAATAGCTTTCAGTCTTCCATATAATCGTACATATTGCTCCTCCCTCTTCGCTCATCTCCTACCAGGAGTTGAACTTTGGAACCTTATTTTTAATTAAGAGTTTATATAACGAATTTCACACCTTCAGCTTAAGCGAAATCTTACATTAATTAGTTTCTGAATAAATAATGGGAAATAAAATAGAAATTGCTTCTCTTACCTTCTTTAGAACGTGAATTTTCACAGACGCTGAAATACGTATTTAATTATTTTTATTTAAGAGTTTATATACCGATTTTCACATGCGGTGGCTCAGTGGTAGAGTTCACCTCTGGTGCATGGGGTCCTTGGTTGGGTCCCAGCTCGCGCCAAGTGAGCTTTGTGGTGGACAGACAGGTGTGCATGGTTTTTCTTAGAGTTCTCCCGTTTCCTCCCACTTTCTTCATTCCACCATTTCATTCATTTCTCATCACCGTCTCCTTTAGCCTCTCCGGCATAAGCATGGGACGTAAATCTTAAAGATTTCATTTAATTTCATTTCATTTCATACCAATTTTCACATCTCCAACTTAAGTGATCTAATCACTGCGAAATTAAAATACCGCTAATTTTACAGTAATTATGAAACATCTTCAAGTAGATAAACGGCAATCGAAATGTGGAACAAGAGCGCGCTAGACAGTATTATTTTGCATGCGATATCGTTATCTCGAGTCACCTAGTAGCTTTCCGTTTGCAGCCATTTAGAAAGCGAAAATAAATACCAATTTTCTAAATGGCTGGAAATCGAAAGTTGTAATAACGGTATCTCATATAAAATAATATTGTCTGGTGAGCTCTTGTTGCACTTTTCGATTATTTTTTTTTATCTGTTTGAAGATATCCCATAATTACTATAAAATTAGCGGTATTTTAATTTCGCCGTGATGGGCCTCTTAAGTGAAAGATGGCCCTCTCTTCGCAATAAATACTTTCTCAATGAAGAAAGAGAAAATTTCTATATTATAGTAATGACTATCTCTCTCCCACCCCTACCCCCGTCCCCAAGGAGCGGAATTATCCAAAATACTTAAAACACGTGTCTGGGTATTTATGAGTTTATAAACCGAGTTTCATGTTTCTAACTTCCTTACATATACTTTGTTAATAAGTGATGGGAAATGTCAATATTTCCTCTTTGCCTCTTAGGATAGGAATTTTCAGAACTGTTGGAAGACGTATTCTTTTATTTTTAGTTAAGAGTTTGTAAACGAAATTTCACACTTCCAACTTTAGCGAATCTTCACATTGAACACTTTCTGAGTAAAGAAAAGGAAATTTAGTTATTATAGAATTAACCCCATTTTTTCCTTTTAGGAGCGGAATTTTCGAAAACGCTGAGTTATGTTTTCCCTTGTTTTTATATAAGAAGTTGTGTACCGAATATCAGATACTTAAGCAAATTCTCACATTAAACACTTTCTCAATAAAGAAAGGGAAATTTGGATGTTATAGAATTTATCATAGTTATTTCTCTATGGAATAGAAATTACCCTAGTTATTTCTCTACGGAATAGAATTTACCCCAGTTATTTCTCTATGGAATAGAATTTACCCCAGTTATTTCTCTATGAAATAGAATTTACCCTAGCTATTTCTCTATGGAATAGAATTTACCCTAGCTATTTCTCTATGGAATAGAATTTACCCCAGTTATTTCTCTAAGGAATAGAATTTACCCCAGTTATTTCTCTATGGAATAGAATTCACCTCAGTTATTTCTCTATGAAATAGAATTTACCATAGTTATTTCTCGATTTAATAGAATTTATCCTAGTTACTTCTCTATGCAGGTTAATTTTTCAAGACGCTTAAATAAATGTTCCCTTATCTTTATATAAGGGGTTGGGTTTAAATGGAAAGATCGAAGACTCATAAGAAACTTATACAAGGAACCTACAACAAGTGTTAGAATAGGGAGGAAATGACAGAGGAGATTGCAATTGGAATGGGAGTTCGACAGAGATGCTGTATCTCGCGTACATTATTTAATATCGATTTAGAAGAGATAGTGAAAAAGAGCCTGAAAAATGAAAACTGTATTTCTGTAGGAGATAGAATGATTAGGTGTATACGGTTTGCAGATGATATGACACTTGTTGCAGAATGTAAAGAGAAAATCAATAAGATGTTGGAAAACGTGAGGAAGGGCTGTGAAGAATACGGAATGAAAATAAATGTTAGAAAGACAAAAGCATGGTGATTGGAACGAAGGGGTCGGTGTTAAATTTAGAAGTAGAAGAGTAGAAAAACAACAGATGACTAGTTTTTGATATTTGGATATTATTAGTGATGGTATGAAGTGTGAACGTGAAATAAAAGCAAGGATAGGAGTAGCGAAAGAAGCTTTTAGGAGGAAGAAAATACTGTTTTGTGGAACCTTGAATAATGAGTTGAGAAAAACTCATAAAATGCTTCGAGTGGAGTATTGTACTGTGTGGGTCAGAAACATGGACGTTACGCAAAGAATGATGAAAAACGACTGGAAGCTTTCAAAATGTGGATATGGAGAAGAATGGAGAGAATTAGCTTGGGCGAGTGGAAAACTAATAAAAAGTTCTTGAAGAGGAAGGGAAACTGCTTGAGACATTGGCTAAGAAGGAACTGTATCATGACGGACGTGCTGGAGGATATGATGGCACTAAAGAGGGGGAGAGGGTGAAGGAGACTACAGTTAAAGGACGATATCAAAACAGAAATATCGTACGTGAAGTCGAAAAGGTTAGCGGAAGACCGTGGAGCATGGAGTCTTCTCAGTTGCGACAAGTGATCTGCTAATAATGGCAGAATAACTATGATGATATTTTTATATAAGTTTATATATCGAATTTCTCGTCTCCAGTTTAAGTGAATCCTCACATTCGGCACTTCGTGAATAAATAAAGGGAAATTTCAGTATTATAGAAATTTCCCCCCTTAGGAGCAGAATTTTCATAAAGGGAAGAAAACACATACTGTATTCTTTTTTATTTTTATTTAAGAATTTATAAATCGAGTTTCACATCTCTAACTTAAGGAGTTGATTTTGAGTTTAATGTCCTTTTCAGCAGTGAGGCTATGTGACACGGGACCTACTGATTAACGTGAAATCCGAACCACATAAGTTCCCGCCAGGAATCGAACCCGGGTCTCCCACGCCAAAGGCGTGTACGCTAACCGCTTAGCCACGAAGGAGCTCTCTGTAACTTAAGGAATCCCCATATTCGGACCTTGTGAGCAATTAAAGGAAAATTTCAATATTAATGAAATTCCCCCTTTCAAATGTTCGAAAACATTGAAACACATATTTTCTTATTTTTATTTAAGAGTTTATATATTGAATTTCGTATCTTCAACTTAAGTGGGTTCTCACATTAGATACTTCCTTTATAGAGAAAGAAAAATTTGGATATTATCGAAATGGCCCAACTTCTCCCGATTAGAAGCGGAATTTTCGAAAAAGCTGAAACACGTTTTTTTTTTATTTTTTTCTTGTATTCAAGAATTTATATGCAGAATTTTACATCTCCAACTTATACCGAATCTTCACATTCGGCACTTTGTGAATAAACAAAGGGAAATTTTAATATAATTGAAATTGACCTTTTTTTCCTCTTTGGAAAGAAATTATCAGAAACTATTAAATACGTGTTTGCTTATTTGTAACTAGCAGAATATCCGGTCTTTGCACGGGGAGAGTACATTTCATTTTGGACATAAAGTGCTGAATTTTGATCTAAACCGCATCGAAAGTGTCCCTGTTCATCTCAGCGACTCCGAAAACTATGGATTCGGCACTAATATAAGTTATTTTCAATTATTTTTATATCTTCCCCCTCCCACAAGTTACAGGGCTGAATTTAGATTTAACTTTGTGGTGGACAAATACCGTGTGCGTGGGTTTTCTCGGGGTTCTCCCGTTTCCTCCCACTTTCTTCATTCCACCATTTCATTCATTACTCATCATCACCGTCTCCTTTAACCTAACCGGTATAACCGTGGGACGTAAAACTCAAAGATTTCATTTCATTTTTCAATTTAGATTTAAATGGCATCAGAAGTGTTACTGTTCATCTCAGCGATCCCGAAAACTATGGATTCGGCACTAATATTGGTCATTTTCGACCATTTTTATATATCTCTCCTCTCCTATCCTCTTAAGTTTCACCGTCAAAGTGAAATGATAAAACCACTCCCAAGCCCGAACGTCATCTATGTTGAAAATTTGATCGAGATTGGTCGAGTGGTTTAAGAGCCACTAAGTCATAAACATAGTCACTATCATTTATATATGAAAGATTAAACGTACCGAATTTCAAATCTGCAACTTAAGCGAATCCTCTCATTCGGAAATGTCTGATTAAACAAAGGGAATTTTGAATATTTTTTTAAATATCTCCCATTTCTACCAAGTTTCATCTCTCCAAATCAAGGGATTCGTGAGATACATTATTCTTAAGGGATATCTTGAAACCTTCCTTTACCCCCATTAGAATGGGTATTTTCAAAAATATTTCCTTTTCTCTTACTTTCGTGGCAAAATGAGTATTTTTTTAAATTTCCTGTAAATACCTATAGTAGTGTGGCCTAGGCGATGACGAGTCACCCACTTATACTCATTTTATATACTAGTATAGATTTTAAAAATGCAGAAGAATATAACATTTTTTCTAAACTTGAAGAAAAGATACTGGTACTGCACACAGACAGGAAAAAAGGTACTGGTAATGTGTAATTCAATTTCTGGGGGTATGTAATTTAAAAATCGTTTCCTTGATTGTCTCATATTCCAGAATGTACATTAGTGTATGTAAAATAAATGTTAATACCAGGATTAGGCACTATATAGAGATTAAAAAATTACGTAGAGATATTTCTGAATCATCCTTTATTAAAACAGAAAATCGAAGTTGAATAATATAGTTTGGACACAAAACAGGCATTTTCCTCGAAGGAAAAGACCTAGGATTTACATACTCTTGCCATAAATCCTTCCGTGTAATCAGCTTTCAGCGTTTGCCGATGGGGGGTGCAGTGGTTCAGTGGTAGAGCGTTCACCTCTGGGGCTTGGGGTCTCGGGTTCGATCCCAGCTCCCGTCAAGTGAACTTTGTGGTGGACAAACATCGCGCTCTTGGGTTTTCTCGGGGTTCTCCCGTTTCTTCCCACCTTCATTCCACCATTTCACTCATCTCTCTTCATCACCATCTCTTTTAGCCTAACCGGAATAATCGTGTAGCGTATTTACGATTTTGTTTTGGGGGGGGGGGGCTTTGCCTGAAAATGTGAAAATTCTGCAAGATATTTCATATACTTTACTATTGTAAGTAAGATTTCGTGGGGAGGGCTTAAGCCCGGAAGCCCCCTAAATACACCACTGGCTGCCACAATTCTTTTAAATTAATGTAATTCAGGGATATAATTGTCCTTAAATACTCCACCTAATTTGGTGGAATATATTGTAATATTCCGCACATGGCTCTGGTGATAAACAACTTGCACAACACGTGCATAGTTTACAAGCATTAACAATGTGCGTCATACTACGACTTACTACGGTGGCAGACGACAGGAACACTAGCGACACCACTGGTCATGTGACGACGAAGAACCACCAACGTCACCGTCACACTTGAACACCTATAAAACCAAGAGGATCACAGCGACTATCAGTCTTCGGCTGGTCACCTACATTCTCTTAGCTTGCTTGGAGCTTTGAGAGGAACTTTACCCAAAAGCCTTTAGCTTGCTCGGAGCTATAGGTCTCCTTTCCTACCCACTTAGCTTGCTCGGAGCTCTGTTGGGATTGCTAAACCTCAGTCACTCAGCTTGCGTGGAGTTTTGTGGCCTTTAACCATCCCCTGCTTGCGTTGAGCATTAAGTATCCTAAATTCACTCCATCTAGCTTGTTCGGAGCTCTGTGGAGATTCTTTCCTAAGCTGCTCGGGCTTCGGATACCATATTTTACCCAAGTATTAAGGGATTGTACATCATACTGATTTTTGTTACACTGTGTATAGAGAAAAGAGGATTTTATAATAAAACCTGGTAGTGAGGGAAAACGACTTCGGACTATAATTTGCTCTACCTATACCTGCATAAGCAGAACTTTACAATATGGAAGAAATATTTTATTTTATGGTGTTTGGCTATAGAACACACAGTGCCATACCCAGGTAAGCATTAACAAGTAGCGCAAAATTTCTCTACTCCGTTCACGCCTATGCGTGATATTTGTTTATAAATGATGTGAAAAAATAAACAGAACATTTTATTAAAAAACAGATTTTCTTGTATTGCATTCTTTCAGTATAGCTGACGATGTTATTTGTCATGGTATGACGTTAGGAGACTTAAACTTTGTTTTGACTTCTGTCGATCGTCTGAATAATAAAATCAAAGTACTTTAGTCTCTTGAAAAATTAACAATAAGTCAGTGAAGCTTAAAAATAACCTGAATATAGTTTATCAAAGGTTTTGTAAACAAATGTTCATTTTTCTTTCAGCGATAGCTTCAGCTAAAGTGTGCTTTTCAGGTTTATGTTTGGTAAGAGTTCGTTAGTACATATTGTAATAAACTTGTTTCTGAGCAAATTGTGCGTAGTACATAAATTCGGCAGTACATAAGTTTTTAACTAATGACAGAATCGAACCTAATCTATTTGAAATGTACCACTTTATTGTATTATACATTAAGGATATTCGAAGAACAAATTTAAAGTTTCTTAAGATGTTCTTCTCTTGTTGAAGATCCAGTTGATAAGTTAGCACACTAGGTTTGAGTAGCATGTAAAATTAGAATTTTATAAGAGAGGGAAATAAAAGAAATAAGGGGCCGCGGTGGCTCAGTGGTAGAGGCTTCACCTCTGGTGCTTGGGGTCCCGGGTTCGATCGCAGCCCCCGCCAAGTGAACCTTGTGGTGGACAAACACCGTGTGCGTGGGTTTTCTCGGGGTTCTCCCGTTTCCTCCCACTTTCTTCATTCCACCACTTCATTCATTACTCATCATCCCCGTCTCCTTTAGCCTAACCGGCATAACCGTGGGACGTGAAACTCAAAAATTTCATTTCATTTTCAAAAGAAAGAAATAAGAGACTGGAAAACTACATCATCTTAATTAATTTATTCTTAAATTAAAGATTCATGATATTGATGAAACGTAATTCTCTTCTGGTGAAAGCGACAAATCTCTTATCACCGGATTAATTCTCGTAGTCTCTTTTCAGCTTTTTTTTTTTTTTTTTTTAAGTTACCCTAAGAACAAAATAAGACGTGTTTTTCTCTTTCTTTTTAAAGCTAGAATACTTCGTAGATAAGTTTTCAAGTGGTGAAGCTTGAGAAGAACTCATCTGCAGTGATGATGAGCCGTATCAGTGTTGTTTCGTAAAGAGCTCGAACACGTAAACGAGTAACTTCTACAACTGACGAATTTATTTGCGTCAAGCTCTAACCTACTAAGAAGAAAGCAAACTAGAACACGAATTTAATACATGTAACAAGGCAATGACACATACATACAGCGGACAAGCAGGTAACAGGGTTAGGGTTAACACCGGGAGGTACCAGGATATCGAGCTCGTCATTGAATGATGAGGTGAATATTTGGTACAATATGAAACAAAGTGCGTGTTCATTTCTTCTTAATTGTCATATTTTTTAATTTTATTTTTGTTAGTTTCATGAATCCAGCTACGACAGAACGACTCTTAGCAGTTAAATGAAGTACTTTATAATGTGTCTATGGATAGCTACAAAAACTTCAAAACAAGAAACAAGAAGTGGAACGAAATAGCCTCTACATTGGGAATGACAGGTAAGATGCAGGAAATATTAGAGTGCAACAAAAAATTGAAAGGACAAACTGCATCTTCAATCCAGAATTTCAGGTATTTCAGCATTTTGCATTAATAATCATAAAATTTTGCTGGGAGAAGTAACAATTTACGTTCGAACTCTCAAAATCCTCTGACTTGAGCCTGCTGAAACGACCAGTAAACAATAAACAGTAACAGCAACAGTTTTATAGAGAGTAACAACTCTTTACAAAGTAATAAAATTTACAAAATCAGTGCACATTTTGAGAACAGGCGTGCGTAGCGTGTACTTAATAATAGAGAAACCTGTTAAAAGGAAAGGAGTAAGAGGTGAGAGACTGGAGGATTCAAGTTAGTTTCGAGGAGAGACAGAAGTTTGTAAGTAGAAAAATAAGAAAAACATTAACTTTATTTCCAGTTTTGCAAATGTCATATAGAAGGAAAATAGTAACAATTCATTAATACAAAAAAATATTCTATAACCAAAGCGCATAGAATTGGAGATCAGTAGTTCCTTTAAGAGGAAAAAGTCTATTAAAACTAAGAAAGTCATGCATATAAACTTATTTTATATATATATATATATATATATATATATATATATATGCAAACCATAGATGCCGTTAACACTTGCACCAGCTCAAGAAAGAAAAGATGCTAAAATATTATGGTTAGACAATATTACATATATATATATATATATATATATATATATGTGTGTGTGTGTGTGTGTAATATTGTCTAACCATAATATTTTAGCATCTTTTCTTTCTTGAGCTGGTGCAAGTATTAACGGCATCTATGGTTTGCATACTTTGTTTTGAGATCAAATTTAGATGAAAAGATAAATTGGTTATACACACAATGTAAATTTCAAGAGCACGACAAGTTTCCACAAGTTCGAAAATATGAAAGTTCTCATTATTTTGTGACACTTGTAACAGAAAGCTTTATAGTGTCGATCTTTCTTGTAAAAACCTCTAAATTATCAAAATAGTTTTGAGGCATTCGTGGCACGATCCTTCCATATACTTTTATTCCACTTATCTTTTCAGAAAATCTGTACGGAAATTTCTAAGTAAAGTGTAGACGAAGCGGGAAAGCTTCTTTCCAACCCAAACATATAATTTCACTTAAAAAAAAAAAAAAGTTTTTATTCATATCGACCAACCCAATATATGAAACTGAGTCATTATCAGAAGCTCACTACAAGGTCACTAAATAATCGGGCCGCTTTTATTGAGATACTTTATATGCACATATTTTTCTCAGAATATTTCCATATGACAACTTTTTCAAGTAGATTTGAAATTATTTCTTGTGGCCAAAAGTATGGATCAAAACGGAAGCATGCTTTTAAGATACGAAGCAGTGGTGTATTACGCATACTATTTGTTAACACTATGTTTCTTTTTTATAATTTCAGGTGAAGGAGTGAAAAAGAAGTGGCAAGTAAGAGGCACTACGCCAAATATCTCCGATCGCGCGACGCAACCAGACTAGCTGCAAAGCAACTACATCGCTTCAAACCCTTTTCGCAGGCAAAGCAGATGTCATTTCTTATAGGTTTTGTCCGGGAAGTAGTAAAACTGATTTTTTCCCGCAGAAACGTGGTGAACGAAGGGTGTTTTACTGCGCTGGACGGGTGGTTGCGGGTCTTTGCTAGCCAGTCGTCAGTCGTCTCCAAGCCAAGCCGGAGTGTAGATCGAGTTTAAGATGAACCCCTGTCAAACTGCCTTGTCTTTTTCTCAATGAGTCGTTTGTTAGAGCAGCGTTATGCGTTGAGGTTTTACGATAAACTGGATAAAGCTGTGAGTGAGACCCATGCACAATGGTCCAGACACCATCCAAAGTGAGTGACGATAAAGCTAACGTTTGTGTTTCTTTTGATTACGTCAAGAGGGTACTTAAAGCTAAAAACAGAGGATGGTCACTAAGGATAATCATGCACCACTTTAAGAGAGTGAAGGATAAGAACTATTTATTGCGGTATCAGACATATTATGATCAACAAGGAAACGGGAAAAAACTGGTCATATCGAAATTTATGTGGTCAAATTTTCAAGAGGCAAGAAATAATCTGTTAGCTGTCCATGATATTGATATCAGTGGATGGGCATATACAAAGGCTAGAGAGCTTGGGTTAACTGATTTCAAAGGTGGACCAATCTGGGTTTGGAATTTTAAGACAGCTCATAAAATTGTTACTAGTACAAACATGCTCAAACAGAAGAAGAAATTGAGAATTCGGCGATCGCATTTGGTATTTGAATTCACAGACAAAATCGTCCCAAATTATTATTCTGCTGAAATTCTAAATACCGACCAATCTGAATTCAATTATGAAATTCACAGGGATCGCACACTATATCACATGGGTCCATTGAGAGGAGGTTCGTTGGAGTAAGCTCAGCGTGTGGAATGTCTTATTCATATACAATTCAACCCATTGTCTCCATGGAAGGCAAATTACTTTCCCCTCTTCTTATTGTCTTACGTGAACCAAGTGGTGCATTTGGTCCTATTATGAAAAAGCAACTGATTCGTCCTCCAAACGTGTATGTAACGTGTTTCAATTTTGGTAAAGTGGACAAGACTATTCTTGAACAATAGCGGAATAGCTGCCTCTCTCCCAATGTTGAAACAAAATATTGCCTAGTCTTTGATTCAATTTCTCTCTATCAGTAACATCTGTTTTCACTACCGGATAAACATGTCGAAATATCAGCCATTCCGCTTGGTGTAACGTCGTTGATCCAACTTTTAGATGTATATTTTTTTCCGTCAATGGTAAAGGTTTGCCAAGCGATTTGTGAGCGAATTGTGCTCGATCATATTGATATAAACCGTAATACTATTATCAATCTGCACGCACTTATTCATAATCAGTTCAGTGCTCCAATATTCACGCCTGGAAAAAAGCTGCATTCCTCGTTACTTATGATTGATGCTCCCAACAGTGTTCTCTGGCAAACTGAAAATTCGAGTTGCTTAGCTCCCGACTGCACAAATGACTAATTCATCCACTGTGCTTACTGTCGTGTATATGTATGCTTACAGGATTGATTCATGAAGTCTCATAAGTTTGTATAATTCCCCTGTATGAGCTGCAGCAATTACACGAATACACATTGTACAATACACATTGGGCCGTGGAGAATTTCTAATTTGAAACAAGTTTACACGAATCCCGCGGGGTCACTTCACAAATGTACCTTGTGAGACTTGCCATTGAAGTTAATTGTAAAAATTGTGAGGCTTAAATTACGGGATAACAGGAAAAGAATTAAGGAAGACGTGGAAGAGAACGGAGCAAATGTGAACTAGTGTCAGCTTACGTACGCTGATTTATCATAGATTTTTGCTTGTTGGACTTAGTGTATTTTATCAGGAGCTGTACCAGAATTATCATAGCACAAGTACCTCTTTCTCCGAGTTTTTTTTTTTTCTAAATATTTCATGGAAACTTTTAGATGTCATCAGTCGGAATTATTTCCAGTATATTCATTTTGTTGTTATAAGTTGATGAAGGAAACAAACTGAAAACAAACAAACTAAATTATTCATGAACATTGTGATGTTCTCAATTTTTGTGAGGATATGTCTAACATTTTGTATTGCTAGTATTTATAAGTCGCTGTAAGAGGAAAGAAATCCAGATCAATACATACAAAATTTAAAAGCAAATGTTTTTTTCTTTATGTTTAGTGAATATCTTTTGCGAAAGTTATACAGTATGTTTAAAAATCCGATGACCAAACTCCGGGAGGCGATTCCGTGTATCAAATGAAACAGAAAATTCTAATAAACATGAGTCAAAAATCGCCTCCTTGCCAAGTTACAAGCTATTGAAAACAGAAAATAAAATTTATATATAGCACGAGTAGTAGGCGATCTACATAAAATATCCGTATTTTAAATCCTCCGGTATGGACACAAGGAATTGCATATAGGATGTTGGGGTACGGGAAAATAGTGAAAGGTTTTCATCTTAATGAGTCAGCAAAAAAAAAAAAAAAAAAAAAGAAGAAGTTTTGCTCCGGTTTCAACAATCCAGGAGTACCAAGGACCTACTCTGAATTCCCTGCCGGGGATGGAGGGATACGTAGGACCATCCCCCTTAACCCTTTAGCGCGCAGCTTTGGAATATATGCAAAGTTTACTTTGAAATTGTATTGCACCATTTAGTTTCTAGTTCGGACATAGAAAAACAGCTTTGCGTATCAGCTAAGATGCCCTTTCACTAATGAAGTTCTGAATTTCCCGCTAGATGTCATAGTAAGCCAGAGTTGGTCTCTTTGTCTTACTTGCTGCACGAGGAGTTGTCATCTTGTCATTTTTGAACTTTCTTTGCTCGTTTATGTGCACATGTTTTGAACTTTTTTTTTTTTTTTTTAATGTTAGAAGTGTAATGAGTGCAATGACCTGTTACGATGGTCTTCGTCGCCGAATGTATATAAGGGTGGCCCAAAAGTAGGTATACACCCCTACATTGGTCAAATATAACATTCTAGCTTATGGGTTTATTTGCCACGTCTGTACTAAGCTTAAGATATAAGTGAAAAGGCTTTGAGAACAAATAATAAAGAAACTAAGTCTATCTGATGGATAACAATAAGAAATTATATAAAAAGCAATAAGTTGATCAATACCAGGCTGTATAACTATTTTTGGGCCACCCTCTATGTCTACTATTATAAATATAAAGAACTCTTTATTATTATTATTATTATTTATTATTATTATTATTATTATTATTATTATTATTATTATTATTATTATTATAAGCTACTTTATTGCTAGCTCACCGTAAATACGTAAATAAATCACATGGATCCTGTCATGTGCGTATCGGTACAGTATTTCATCTCATTTCAGTTATGGTTACATATCACGAAGTATTCTTGAGTTTTACTAATGTTATACAACTACGAGTGTGTGTTCTCCTGGCGCACTACATTAACATAACTTACAAATACGTCACTGAGTATACTGAAATTAGTGTATATATGTATACAGCAACAACAATCTGGTTTGTAAATAAACTACTTTTTAATTATTTGAGTTGTAGGAAATTTCATGGTAGGATCAATCCATACGAAGTGATCCAGAGCAGGTTGCTCGACCATGTCCAAAAATTATAGAAGTTTTAGTGTAATGAACCTTGTGTAAGAGAAGGTCAATAACAGTATTCACTTTGTCGTCTGTACAAGTGTTCCTGAATGGCGGCCATCTTTGTTGTCGGTGGAGTGAAAATATTTGCAAGCGTTTACGAAAACTACAGTTGCTCAGGACGTACAAATCAGACGAACACCAAACAAAAACGAATGTTTACAGGAGAGACTGGGGTACACGGAGAATATATACTTTTGCTTCTAAATAAATATGCAGTTTTGCAAAACAATACATGAAATCACCAGAAAAAACTACTGAAAATTACACTTTCAAAGGGGCTGTATTTTGGAATGGCATAAAGTGAGGGGGGGTCATAAGTTTGTTCTTAATACTATTGCATGTAAAGAGTTTACAGAAATATCCACAGCTATGATACTACTGACACCGTAGATTTATGGGAGTCCAGAGGTTGAAGTTTGTAATTTTGATGCCATTTTTGGAGCGTAATATCTCAGGTCAAAGTGCTAAAATTTGCTGCTTAGGCCACAAAGTAATTCTGTATGTGAGTAAACTATTGCAGAAAATTCAGGAGAAAAAAGTGAGGGCATAGTAAAAATGCGAAGAAAGTTCGTGCGTGACGATGGTCGTAGTCCGGAAGAATTTAAATGTTTGGATTTGTTTCATGCTAGATGTCAAAAACTACGCATAGTGCAGCAATTAGGACCGCTTTTGTTTGTGTTCAGTTGTGCAAAAGCTTGCGAGTGGCGTTTGTTCCATCTTTCTAAATCCATGATCATTGCCACATCTGCATGGTAAGGGGGTTGGCTCCCCCTTGCACTCATTGTCGAACTGTACCGCGGTATTAAGGCTCTTAGTGTATCAGCAAATTGTCATTGCATGCATATTATCACCACCGTCTCTTTTAACGTGGGAGCATAATCGTGGAGGTCAAACTGAAAACTGAAAGAAAGAAGCTAGTAATCATGTTTTAATATATACATTTTGCTTAGGAGTTAAGATGAAGCGAGTGAAGAGTTACTGGGAATATTAAATAAATAAAAATAGAGTTAATGAATGATGCAACTAACAGGCACTACTGCTCTAAACAAAATTACGGTGCTAAATATGGAATCTACAACGACAAACGATTACGAGGTGAAGAAAGTAGAATTTAGATATGTTTCGTACAGTTTTTGCATCTTGTATATTTATCTGAAACCCACCAGAAATAACACAGGCAATAGAGATAGAAATAAGTCACGCTTGAGCGATCAATATCTTCAAAGGAATAAATACAGTAGATTTCATTTGTTTTCAAGCTTACGTTCCTTTTTAAAACAGGCTATGAAGAACGGAGGTATAGTTGAGTATGAAGTTTGAGGCTCAGGTAATCTACGGTCAGTTGAATCCTGGTTTCCGCATTCTTCGAGATGAACCTGACTACAGTAGTTGGGATCCAAAGAAAGAAAGAAAGAAAGTGGTATCTATAGAAACAGTTTGTGGCAAATTATTACGAATGAACACAATGTAAGAGGTTCTGAAAGAATTCAGACGTCTAGCATTCTTCCTTTCCTGAAAGAGCACACTTTATTTGGAAATAGTTTGCATAGTATTTATATATCGATGTGTTGTTTCTATGTTTGACATGAGTTCAACTTTAATTTGTTAGCAACTAATTGAGAGAGAGTAATATTTTAAAATAGTATTTGGTGACATAGCTTGTTTCTGGTCATTTTAAAAAAATAAGTTTTTGACCAATATGTGTTACAAGTTGTCCTTCCTTTGCTACAAGCAACCTCACCCATAAGGATATAATAAGCTGAAAGAACGGTTAAAAATCCAGTTTTTATGTATATCAGTATATATATATATATATATATATATATATATATATATATATATATATATATATATATATATATATAGGAAGAATGTTTTCAGAGATAGGAAATACATACTTTTATCATTTGTGCATTGTTTCCTGTTTGCTTCCATTTCTGAATGACTACCAAGTATTTTTCTCACTTCGTTTGTGCACATCGTTTGTTTCTACTAGACGCACTAAATATTTAATTGTATCCTTAGCATAAAGCAGGTGGACAAAACGTTTGTGGAATATAGTGTTTCTGCATGTATTTAATTCTTAATGATAGAACGTACAAGCTACCGGCAGAACGCTTCTCTATAATAAGAAAATTGGAAATTATATTTCGTATTTTAGTACCAACAGAATGGGAGTTCGAAGAGAGCATTTCATTGTACTAATATGCTTTATAGATATATACATGTAATTCCTTTTTGTGCTAAATCTATATCTAATCTTCGTTCATAGTATTTCGAATAAATATGGCAGGATTTCCACGATGACGTCTTTCCGGAAGGACGTTCTATCAATAAGAATGCTACGGCAGAAGAAAAATATGACATGTAACGTTAACTTTTAATTTTAGGTTTGAAGATGAAAATTGTTCAGAAGATATACTCTTCCCTAACAAAAGGCATTTTTTGGAAAACTTTCATTACTTGTATTCTGAAAGTTTGGAAAATGAAAGTGAGGGTCAGAAAGAAGAAAACTATAAAAGTAGTAAGAAAACTACCAAGAGTCGTAATCGTGAACGTAAATACAGTTGTGAACAGTGCGGAAAAGCATACTATACCAGTTATTGTTTAAAGAAGCATTTAAAGACATTCCATTTAAATGAAAGATCGTTTATCTGTTCAGTATGTGAAAAGTCATTCTGTTTGAAAGACCGATTAAAAAAGCATATGATGATTCATACTGGTTTAAGACCTCATTCCTGTAAGTTCTGTGACAAGACTTTCACAGGAGCGAATGACCTCCGTCGACATGTTAGAACTCATACAAAGGAGAGGCCATACAACTGTCAGCTATGTGATAAGGCTTTCGCCGAAAAGGGAACACTTAAAAAACATGAGAGAATGCACAGGGGAGAAAAGCCTCACCAATGCAAGGTGTGTTTCAAATCATTTTCGTGTATTACTGGACTTCAGTATCACAAAAATATCCATAGTGGTGAAAGGCCGTATAAGTGTTCAGAGTGTGGTAAAGGCTTTCTAGGAAGTAGCAATTTAGCCGCTCATCAAAGGACTCATATTAAAGATACAATTTATCCTTGTGAACATTGCAAGAAATTATTTTCTGACAGTCGGTCTTGTCGTAGACATATACAGAGAAAACATCCAGGTGTTGATGGAAGAAACAAAATATCTAAGTGTAGCAATAAATGACTGACCCATGCGTGGTAATGATATATTTCGTTTGGTTTGTAAATAATGTAAGAAAACTATTTATTGATGTAAAGTAAAATGTTTTGCACAGAATTAAGAAAATATTTAGGACACGTTTTTGATTTTTATTTCTCCTTTCTCGAATTCAACTTTCTATAACATGTTTTAAATTTCGGATACTATCAAACAGCTGGATATGCACTAGATATTGGATTTTGCAATCATTATGAAATATGATTCCAAGCAAAGCTATTTGAATGGTCTAACATGTTACCAATGAACATCTTTATTTGGAAACTATTTGCTTTGCTTCGATTTGTGTTTGCCAAGTATGATTTTATTTTGACAAGACTGATCAGACAAAGTGGAGCGTGTATAAATGAATGTTGCGTGTATATATATATATATATATATATATATATATATATATATATATATATATATATATATGTGTGTGTGTGTGTGTGTGTGTGTGTGTAGGAATTATTCCGAAATTTTTTATTCAACATGTTTTATCCATCAATATTTCAGTAAATTCGAAGAACAATGCTCAATAACTCGTATGTATCAAATAGAAGTATCGTAACCTAAGTTGCGATGCTGTTTCATAATAAAACGCTCTTAAACTTTAAACGTTTTCTTCCGATTGTCCTTTCAGTAGAGTCAATATTCACAATGTTGGGCACATTGTCTTCGTTGGGCATCTTATTTGTCCTGGGTGATCTTAAATGATTATTACCTCCTACCGCATTACTGTGGAAAATCTCCCTCATTTGCTCTTTTCAGCACTTTCGTCTGTCATTTTTGAGAAAATCGTCCGAAAATAACACCGTCAAGAGTAAACTAGCCCTTCTCGATTTTTCCTGTGAAATGACTTATACCACAGTATTGGCTTCTTATTGAAGAATTGATTTATGAAATAAAAAAAAATCATTAGAGCCATTTTTGAGAAAATCAAATTTTGATTTTCATCTTTCAGTAAACTTTAGGGGTAGGAAGGAAATTCAGACCCCCTGGAGAATCGCATAAAGTACTTGGGCCTTATGCAGAGTCATTTTGAGGCGCCCGTAGCCAGCCAAAAAATTTAAGGGGGGCGGTAGAAGTTAGGGGAGCCCGACCCAATCATATACTTCACCATTTGCAAGCCTACCGTGAAATTTTAGGGGGGACGGCCCCCTTGCCCCCCGTGGATACGGGCCTGTTTTGAGGTATGATTAGCGTCATACTAAAGGCCTGACTACTGCAGTACACATTATGGGCCTTATGCAGAGTCGCTCTGACGCGTGGTTAGTGTCATACTAAAGAGTTCGACTAACATGTTTCCTGCAGTAGTCAGGCTTGTAGTATGACGCTAATGATAAGACAAAACGACTCTTCATAAGGCGGTATTAGTCGAATTATTTGGTAGGTCACTAATCACGCGTCAGAACGACTCTGCATAAGGCCTCTTAAGTAAAAATGGTCTTGATATGTTGAACGCTATGACCTCTAGGCAAATGCATATCCGGACCAACGGACGAACAGATGTCAGAAAAACACTTTTTCGGTATGTATGAGCCATGTAACGTGCAAATTCGTTGAAATCTCGAATTGGACTTTTTATGATTACTATACTTTAACAGAAAGATCATCCGCGAAAACGAAGAAGTTAGCGGAGGACCGTGGAGCATGGAAGCTTCTCAGCTGCGGCAAGTGACTTGCCAATAAAGGCAGAATACCTATGATGATGATGATACTTTCTTCTTTCGTCGCTCGAAAGTAAAAATATTGTATTCAATTGTCTTCCAGCAGAGGTACTAATATATCGAAATGCAGAGATCTGGTTTCATCGGAATTATTATATACATAGCGTCTACTTAGCAATTTCAATATCAATCAGGAGATAAGAATTTCAATTATACTGTAAGTGACCAAAGAGAATAATTTTAATTTCTTTCTTGGTAACTTAAAGGAGAGTGTGTAGACATTTGTGACTTATTAACTGGGGGAATGCTCATTGGCGCTTACAAAATCATTTATAAGCGATTACATAATTTTCCAAAACCTGTATCCCTATCTTTCTAATGCATAAAGCAAGCAAAATATTTTTTCCTACTCTGTTGTGTCATTGGTTAGGATACAACCTGTGGGACATCTTCCGGGATTGCGACGAATCAGAGAAAGATTGATTAGGAACAAATTTGTCTACGGAGAAAGATTCACAGCTTTAAATCTAATTTTATATTTACTATACCATATGACTGTATGTTGTCTTATAAATATTGAAACGATTCTAAGCCGTTCTTCAAAAACTCCAAAATTCACTGATGAATTCGTATCACAAGAATTTTCAACGTTTATCTGGCCATCATGACCTACGGATTTAAATCACAACCTGGATTTTTTCCTATTATGAATCACACGCTAGTAATTTAATTTAATTCTTTTGCCAGTGCGTAAAATCAACAAATTATTCGAATCGAATTTGTTACTCTCAAAACTCAAAAATGGTGTCTCGAGTAAGTACTCACACTATAGTTGACTGACTGCACTAAAGGATACTCGTTCGAAGTGTCACGAGAGATTCACGGGCAAAATAATTTCTTTATTAGTTGAAAAATGCAATCTTGAAGCAGCCTTAACAGTTTTGTCTTGAATAATACTATCATATTGTTCAACACCACAGCGCCGCAGAAGGTTATCAATCACGAGTTTGAAGCTTAATCCGTCGTCTATGCTTAAGTCGTAAGAAGAATTGCCATTTGATTTACTACACTGATGCCCGCTATGGTACTCCCATGCGCAAAAAAAAATTGCGCGTATACTGTAACTCACGATTTTTCTCAATTATTTCATTTTCCTTATGTTTATGGGTAAAATTCAGTTATTAGTATGTGGAGATAATAGAAAGCAATCCATCTAAGGAGATATTTCCAAAAAATATAATAAAATAATAAAAATATAAGCAAAAAAAATTATGTTCGGTTTTGTGTATACTGGCAATAATGTTTTCGAGGGAATTTTTGGAGCAGTACAGCACGATTGTAGAGGGAATTACAGAATTGGTAACAGAACAGTTGAATCAAGGAACACGAAAGTGGAGTAAAATATTGCATTTATTGGCTTAAATCTAGGGTGTAAATTGTCTGCCAAATATAAATTAGCTTCTGTAACCAATATGTTGTACGGAAATATACAAACAAAGAAAAAAACTGTTGTCTTAAGTTTGGAAGTGACATGCTCTATAGCCATGAGCATTTATTTCTTAAGAAAAAGACAAGCAACAAAAGGAAGTCTGTGTGGTCAAGTGGGTAGAGTGACGGACTAGTAATTCTTATAGTGTTTTGACCCCAGATCGAATCTCATCCGATCCTGTTCATTTTTTTTTTTTACGAAATATTATAGAAGTGTATAATTTGTATGTTAATAAAAACTGAAACAATACAATAATGAAATAACTTTTTGTTTCCTCTGATGACGTATTTATTTAGAATTAGCTTACTATTTATTACTAATAGCGATTGTTTTTAGTTTATGGTATGGTATGCTTTATTCATTCCCTCTGCGTTTTTTTTAACACAGCAAAAGTAACTTCAAACTTCAACTCACTGCGAGTGTGTCTGTAAAAAACAAAACAAGCGCGACCTGCAGCTTTACACACAGCGTGACGAACACAATCACAGCCATAGCTCGTTGTCTGTTCTAGTGTTTCTGTGTGTGTGTGTTCCTTTTTAGAGTATTGACTCTCTCTCTCTCTCTCTCTCTCTCTCTCTCTCTCTCTCTACTTTTGTTTCATATCAACAAGTGCAACAAATGCAAGTCTGTGTAAAAAAAAAAATCAAGAATGCTTTCTTTAAGCAAAACTAAATTTTACAACTCTCTTTGTGAATAACACGAATGCTTCCGACGAATTATACAGTAGCGTGAAAAACTGATAATAAAATGATCTAACATGCATAAGCTTCTTTTTCTAGCCTGACAACACATTAAACATAAATTAAATTTTTGGGATTACAAATTATCACATTACGTGTCGGTGTAGGCCTATTCGTTTTCACATTCGAGCGACGAAAGAAGAAAGTGTGGTTAGTTATAAAAACCGAATACCAGATTTCAATGAATTCAAGTTACATGGCTCCTACATATCGAAAAAATGATTTTTCGATGTCTGTCCATCTATTCGTCTCTCGGTTCGTCACGCTTTCACGCGCACTCAAATAGAGGCCATACTGTTCAACGTATCTGGACCGAATTCTAGACACAACGTTTTAATAACATACTATCTTTCGAATTTTATGTCCTTCGACATCTAAAAGTAAGGGTAATTTACTGAAGGATTAAAATTTAAAACAATTCAATTTTCTCAAGTAAAAAAAGCTGTGACGATTTTATTTACTTTTTATAAATATATATTTTATTAACGAATCTCCGCCGCATATGATTTTTTTTTCTGAAAAAATATATATGATGTAATTTACTGTATGGTATGCGTTCTTTTTGCAGAATTTTCTCAACCACATTTCATAAATAAACGTATCATTAATAACCTAACAAACAACTCGTTCGAAGGAGTAGCTTAATCTTAGGGTGAGCTTTACCCCGATAGTTTTCCCATTAATGCCTCAGGCAATTTTGTTCATATTTCGTAAAATGTTTCATTAATAAACTAACATACAGCATAAATCGTTTATTCCGATAACATACAGAAGAAGTGGTTTTCTCAAGGGTTGAATTTTTTTTGGACAATTTTCTCAGTAATAACTGAGACAAATTTGTTCTAATTTCAGTAAAATATTTTCTGTAATAATCTTACAATATGGTATAACTCGCTTGTTCCGAAAAGAAAAATCCAAAAGAGATACTTTGACAGTGAATTTTTTCCCGACGATTTGCTTAAAAATTACTCGATATACTGTCAAAATTACAGATAGAAGAGTTTACCTTTGGGGGTAAGCTTTTCCCGATGACCTTCCTAAAAACACTCAGGAGATGTTTGTTGTTCATATTTTATAAATACATGTGACATAAATAACCTAGCTATATGGTATAATTCCCTCATCCGGAAAAACTAGAAATGTTATATTATTTTTTACAGTAAGTTTTACCCTACAATTTTCTCAAGAACGACTCAGGCGATTGTGTTCGTATTTCATAAATAAATGTTTTACGAAAACACTAACAATATAGCATAGCTCGTTTGTCCTGAAAAGATCCACAAGGGATAATTTATTCTTGGGAGTGACTTTTTTCATGATTTTCTCAGAAATTATTCAGACGCTTTTGTTTATAGTTCACATACAATTATATCCTTAATAATTCTAATATATGGATCAAGTTATTTCTAACGAAAATATGACCAATGGGTACTTTACTTTTGGGCCTGAAGTTTCTTCTAGCAAAGTTTTCCAAAACATTATTTTATTCGCAATTTCCCAAATAAATGTTTCAATAATAGTTACAGCCTAACATAAGTCAGTGTAAAAAAATTCGAGCGAGAAAGTACAGTTCGTTTGCTCCGTATCCTTTCTTAAATATATTTTTTAATGTTACACCTAATCACAATTTTCCGAACAAAATCGAAACTTCTTTTTAAATGTGCCTTGTTGTGGTCAAATGGTTCAAGTGCATTGGTTCTGGATTTGATTTCCAGTGAGAGCTAGTGTATTTTCATCCAAGAGATGTGACACGTCGGTGCAAAGAAAAAAGTGTTTAAATAAGCCTAACCAAGCTAATCAACAAAAGAAATAATACAATGTTACGAAATTATCGTAGAAATGTTGTTAATATTAGGTAGGTGCGACTGAAATGTCCAAACGATTATTGTCAATTCCAAAGGCCTTTGTTTTCGTCCGGCGGGAGCTAATGTGGTTCGGATTCTACGTTAATCAGTAGGTCCACGTCTCATATAGCCTCGCTGCTGAAAGGGACGTTAAACTCAAAATCACATCACACATCTTTGTTTTCGCCTTTGTTTTAAATGTCTCTGTTCATGAGCTCCTTAGTGGCTAAGCGGTTAGCGTACGCGCCTTTGGCGTGGAAGACCCGGCTTCGATTCCCGGCGAGAGCTCACGTGCTTCGGAGTCCACGTTAATCAGTAGGCCGACGTCTCATATAGCTTCGTTGCTGAGCGAGACGTTAAACTCAAACTCAATGTCTTTGTTCATAAATGTCTTTGTGTATGGTTTTGCATATACGTGGCATGGACATTAAATTTTGATTTCTACGCCATATGTATCTAATTACATACACAGCTATAGAACGAACACAACAAACTTGGAATATCTACATTGTTTGCGTATGGAAAATAATCACGCTCTACTGCACAGGAGAGCCGTGTGTATGGAATTCCATACACATGGCAATCAACGTAATAAGAAATGTATAATAATAAGAATTAATAATAATAATAATAATAATAATAATAATTAATAAACAGAAAACGATACGATCACTTACATAATTTATAAATATAAGTTAACATTTAATAAGCATATAACTGCAATGGAATTAAGTTGTTTCTCTCTCTCCCTGAACGCAACAGCCCTTATTGTGCTAAGGCGTAGAAGGGAACTTGTGGCACTCACGATTTGGGGCGGTGTGTGGTCACAACTTCGGATCCCTTTGTTGTTAGTCCTAGCTTTCTAGACGGATGCAGTTATTCCCGGTAGAATATACAAGCAAATAGATTTTGTATTACTATTAAAGTAAATAATTATACTCATTCCCTCAATGTGATACTTGTGGTTGCTTAACCGTATACAGACAGCTGATCCATGGAAGAATCGTTGATAATAATAATAATAATAATAATAATAATAATAATAATAATAATAATAATAATAATAATAATTATTATTATTATTATTATTATTATTATTATTATTATTATTATTATTATTATTATTATTATTATTATTATAAATAACAGAAGCTCGACAAATATTCTTGCAAATAATAGGAAAAAGTTTTCGTCACACAGTTCACTTTGCTGGACACACCAGTGTGCCGCGTTATACTGATTGTGGCACACTGGAATATAGGGTATGTTTTGTTTTATTTTTTTCCAACTATTCTAACTGCTTCAATTGAAATGGATCTATAATAATAAGAGAGTGAATTTAGTCTTCTTACCCTTCGATTTAGAAATAAGTTTCGCGAGAATTTCATAAAAGAATAATATACTCAGAATTGTATATAGTAGTTTGTTTTATTCGAAATTACATACTTCCTGCAAGTGTTTTTTGATTGAAATGATTGAAATGAAATCTTTAAGTTTTACGTCCCACGATTATGCCGGATAGGCTAAAGGAGACAGTGATGATAAGAAATGAATGAAATGATCGAGTGAAGGAAGTGGGATAAAACGGGAGAACCTCGAGAAAACCCACGCACAGTGTTTGTCCAGCACAAGGTTCACTTGGCGCGAGCATAGATCGAACCAAGGACTCCATGCACCAGAGGTGAACGCTCTACCACTGAAACACCGTGGGCTCTGAAATTACTTAAAGGAGAAAGGGACTACTTAATGAAAACTTGATGACGAACACATTTGTTAAAAAATACCAGCTTTTCGTGAAATATTGCTTATAGACAGGGGCGGATTAAGGCTTTTGGGGACCTAGAACCGACTGTTTTAAGGGGGCCCTATGTTAAGAATAGTTCCAGTGCATAAATTTTCTTTTCTGCCTTCCACAGCCTCATAGGCTTATGGGACTACCGAGAACTATGCTGTAATATTTGAATGTGCTTCAAGTTTAGAATAATTAGTTTAGTTAAATTCATTATTAACAATTAAATAATTGCATTCATTATTAACAGGTAAATGCTGCTGATAGAAAGACTTAAATCTAGCGATACCGCGAGCGTAACGAGCGGGAAAAAAATAGCATCGGTCTGAAGCCTATAATATAATAAGTTGATTACTATATTTTAGTATTAAACAGAGGGATTTTAAAGGCCCCCCCTGAGCTTGGGGCCCCGAAGCCTGGGCTCCATTGGCTCCGCCCTTAATCCGCTAATGCCTATAGATTATAAATTAAAGGGGACGGGCAGGGTCCGTTCTAAAAATTCCGGCCCGTGCAGACCTCTAGCCCCTGTGTATATGCTATCTTTGAAAATACAGTAGAGTTTCGCTTATCCGACATGAAACAGGCAGGCAGAACGCCGGATAATATGGATGTATTAAGGAAAGACCTATTAAACGTCAAACTATGATATAATTTTACATATTACGCATCTAATTATCATGTTTTGCAAGAAACAAATACAATGCATTGACTCAGTGACGTATCCAGCGTGATGTCCTGGAAGCTGTCCCTTACCAAACCTCAAACACTTTTTAATAAACCTACTTTTTCCCTTTTGAGGTTCTTTTATGTCAGATTAGTTTGAGTCAGTGTCCAAACTGTGGACAATGCGTTGTTGTTATAATTCTAACAAGTAACACTTCCCAAGTGTAACACTCCAATTTTGATAAAATTTGGCAGGTAGATACTACACATAAAATAAACAAATAAGTGCTTCTTTATTTTTTGCTGAAAAACGGTTTTAGGGGGCAAAAGCCCTCACCCAAAATTTTGAAAGTTGACGCCCGAAAGGCAAAAACAAGTGGACCAAAGTGAACGAAATTGTGAACAGATATTGCGGACATAAAATTAGGAAATACGTGTTTTGTATTTTCCTGAAAAAAACAGCTAGGTGGGGCACAGACCCCTCCAAACCTTTGATCATGAAATATCAAAAGTGCTAATAACAGTATGCCAGAAGTGCCTAAATTTACACGAAGAATTGGAACAAAACTTTGTGTTAGTACAATAAGCAAAAAAATAAACAAATACGGCTTTTTTATTTCCAGCGAAAAAACGGTTTTAGGGGCAAAAGGTCCCACCCAGAATTTTGAAATTGGACGCAAGAAAGGCAAGAAGAAATGGACCGAACTGAATGAAATTGTTCACAAATGTTGTAGAGGTAAGATGAGGGAATACGTGCTTCGTATTTTCTTGAAAAAAACAAAAAAAAAAAAAAAACTGTTGAGTGGACCGAGGCGTTGAGTGTCGGAAGGAGAGGACCGAAGCGAATGAAATTGTCTGTAGATATTGGATATGAAAAATAAAGCCTCTCGTGTTTCACAAGCGTCTCCATCAGATTTCTTCAAATTTGGCAGATCAACAACAAGCACAAACAGTTAGCGTATTTTGTAGTATATCACGAGGCAACTTTAACCCTTATAATGTTTTTCCGCATAAACAAAAACACGTGCCGATTAATTTCCTGTTTGTTGTTGATGTGCCAAAATTGATAGGGACATCTTAAAAACACGAAAGTCCTTATTTTATATACAGTCTATACAATATCTACACACAATTTCATTTGCTTCGGTCCATTCCTTCCTGCACTTTTACGGTAATATTTATTTATTTATTTATTTATTTTGGAGGGGCTCTAGGCCCCAACACTGTTTTGTTGTACAAATTAAAACGCATTTCATTTATTGTTTTGCAAATTGTCCCTATACGAAATTTCGTTGCAATTCTCCATACTCTTTAGGAACTTCTGACGTATACTTATTTGCACTTTTAATATTTCGTAATCAACAGCTTAGAAGGTCCGCTCCTCACTCAACCGCTTTTTTTCCAGGAAAATACGAAACACAATTACCTCAATTTACGTCTAGAATATCTATACACGATTTCAAAATTTTGGGTGGGGAATTCTGCCCCCTAAAACCATTTTTTCCCAGAAAATAAACCCGTATTCGTTTGTTTTTTGCGTATTGTCCCTACACAATGTGTCGTTCAAATTATTCATGTCCTTTAAGCACTTCTGACATACTATTATTAGCACTTTTGATATTTCACGATCAAAGTTTTGGAGGGGTCTGTGTCCCACCCAAACGTTTTTCTTCTTTTTTTTTCAGGAAAATACGAAACCCGTATTCCCTCATTTTTCGTCTGCAATATCTTTCCACAATTTCATTCATTTCGGTTCACTTCTTCTTGCCTTTCGGGCGTAAACTTTCAAAATTTTGGATGGAGGCTTTTGTCCCCTAAAACCATTTTTTTCGCAGAAAATAAAAAAAAACATGTATTCGTTTAGTTTTTGCGTATTGTCCATACACAAAGTGTCGTTGGAATTCTTCGTCCTTTACACACATCAGACATATTGTTACTAGCACTTTTGATATTTCATGATCAAAGGTTTGGAGGGGTTTGTGTCCCACCTAACCGTTTTTCCAGAAAAATACAAAACACGTATTCCTTCATTTTACGTCTGCCATATCTGTGCACAATTTCGTTCACTTTGGTCCACCTTTTTTTTTGTCTTTCGGGCGTTAACTTTCAAAATTTTGGGTGAGGGCTTTTGCCCCCTAAAACCGTTTTTCCGCAGAAAATAAAAAAAAAAAACATGTATTCGTTTATTTTATGTGTAGTATCTGCCTGTCAAATTTTATCAAAATCGGAGTGTTACACTTGGGAAGTGTTACTTGTAAGAATATACCGTAATGCCATTGATACCAGGTGGAATTAAAGAACACTTTTAAATGGGATTACAATTTCATTTCCGTTCTGTTTATAACATTACTGTATTAGAACGATACACTCATTGCCATTTGCTATTTTTGTTATGTGATATACGTAGCAGACAGTTTTCCTTACATGTCTCTAGAAAATATTTTTTTTTTGATTTCGTTTGTGTTAGAATGCAGTTTGACCGGTTCATAAATGAAAAGTAAGAAATGTTTAAGAGAAATGCCGGAAAGAGAGAACGCCGGAATGCAAAGAACTGTTGCATTATTATTATTATTATTATTATTATTATTATTATTATTATTATTATTATTATTATTATTATTATTATTATTATTATTGATATTATTATTATTGATATTTTTGAAACATTAGAATTACGTGCTTACGAGCTCTCGTGTCGGGCCCCCTCCGAAAAGTAAAGCTGGATATTTGCCTGCACTGAATGATAGACGTATGAGTCAAGGTATAGACGGGCGTGCTAGGCGATCGAGTCCGGAGCACCAAAAACAGACTAAGACCACAACTTGCAGTTTTTCTTGCCGATTGATGCTGCTTTTTACTTGCTATGATATGTCGGATAATAATGTGAAATAAACGAAGGTCAAGACCATGGCGTATTGGTGTTTCATGCACCTAGACCTGTAAAATATTTGTGCCGAAAACATCTTTCACCCACTAGCTAAATTTGTGGGTATGATCGCACATCTTGCCTTATAAGTTTTCTTTTTTAATAACGGGAAACTTGTTTATTTCATCACGATAAATCACGTTTGATACTAAGATGTCTGTTTCTGTCTATATATATTTTTCATACTTTATTGGAGACAATTTTTTTTCAAGAAAAGAGCATGATAAAAGAAGCTATACAACAGCATAAACTGAAAGCAATCGCTATTACTAATAGTACACTAATTCTAAATAAATACGTCATCAGAGGAAACAAAAAGTTATTTCATTATTGTATTGTTTCAGTTTTTATTAACATAAAAATTATACACTTTCTACAATGTTTTTTAAAGAAAAAATTGGATGGGATGGCATGGGATTCGATCTGGTGTCAAAACAATATAAGAATTACTAGTCCGCCACTCTACCCACTTGACCACACAGACTACCTTTAGTTGCCTGTCTTTTTCTTAACAAATAAATGCTCATGCCTATAGAGCATGTCACTTCCAAACTTAAGACAACAGTTTTTCTCTTTGTTTCTAACTTCCGTATAACATCTTGGTTACAGAAGCTAATTTATATTTGGTAGACAATTTACACCCTAGATTTAAGCCAATAAATGCAATATATTAGTCCACTTTCCAGTTCCTTAATTCAACTAAAGTTATTCCCTCTGCAATCGTGCTGTGCTACTGCAAAAAATCCCTCGAAAACATTATTGCCAGTATACACAAAACCGAACATAATTTTGTTTTTTGCTTATATTTTTATTATTTTATTATATTTTTTGGAAATATCTCCTTAGATGGATTGCTTTCTACGTAGGTTGCTATATATATTTCTGGCCTAGGCAACACTAAGTGTTGCCAGGTGCAATCTGACATTTCCATTGGAAAGTTTGACATTTTGTAGCATAAATGTACTCAGAACTTTTTGACTTACGACAATTTTTTTTTCTTTTACAGGTACTTGAAGAAATCAACTTGGCAAAAAAATGGAATTAACTCGTGAACATTTTCGTGCGATCATTTTTCACAACTTTCGACGTGGATTATCACGACAAGAGTGCATCGATGAACTTAAATCTTTGTATGGCGACGAAGCACCATCCTATAGCACTGTGAAAAACTGGTACAACGAATTCAATCGTGGCCGACGCTCGCTCAAAGACGAATTCCGTGAAGGTCGTCCAAAAACAGCCGTTGTGCCAGAAAACATCGATGCCGTACGTGAACTGATAATGCAAGACCGTCATGTGACTTACCGTGAGATAGAGGCATGCCTAGGCATTTCTTCCACCAGCATACATTCGATATTGCATGAACACCTGGCCGTAAAAAAGGTTTGTTCTCGTTGGATCCCGCACAATTTGACAATCGCTCAAAAGAAAGCTCGTGTGGATTGGTGTAAAGAAATGCTGAAAAAATACGATCGCGGTGCTTCAAAAGACGTTTATAAGATCGTCACAGGTGACGAATCATGGATCTATGCGTATGAGCCCGAAACAAAACAGCAATCGACCGTGTGGGTCTTCCAAGACGAGCCAAATCCAACGAAAGTTGTTCGTGGAAGAAGCACTTCGAAGCAAATGGTCGCCTGTTTCTTCGGCATAACTGGTCATGTGGCGACTGTTCCGCTTGAGCAACGTAGGACGGTCAATTCTGAGTGGTACACCACCATTTGTTTGCCTGAAGTCTTCGGAGAAATTCGAAAAATGAACAAGAGAAGACGAATCATTGTGCACCATGACAATGCGAGCTCTCACACATCGGCTCAAACCAGCGCATTTTTGACCGGCCAAAACGTCGAAGTGATGGGTCATCCGCCGTACAGCCCTGACTTGGCACCCAATGACTTCTTTTTATTCCCACACATCAAGAAAAAAATGCGTGGTCAACGATTTTCGTCGCCAGAAAATGCTGTTGAAGCATTCAAAAACCATGTTTTGGAGGTGTCTCAATCGGAGTGGAAAAAGTGCTTCGAAAATTGGTTTGAGCGCATGCAAAAGTGTATAAATCTTGATGGAGAATATTTTGAAAAACAATAAAACCATTTTCGTTGATAAATATTCGTATTTTCATTATTAGGCCAGAAATATATAGAGCAGCCCTCGTATTATCTCCACATACTAATAACTGAATTTTACCCATAAACATAAGGAAAATGGAATAATTGCGAAAAATCGTGAGTTACAGTATACGCGCAATATTTTTTGCGCATGGGAGTACATAAGTATTAAGCATATGTTACCGCTGGTTAGGATTTACCCCTTTTAATATTATATTAACAAGATCTAATTAAGGAGCATCAATCCACAACACATTCATTGCAATGAATACAGATTTCACATATTGATTCATAAGCTCAGTTAATCGTTGCTTACAATAAACTCTGTTATTTGCCAAGGAGTGTACGCATACTGGCGTTAAAAATTTAGTTAAATTATTTCGGAAACTTTCCCAATTCGTGTTATCATTCAAAGCTGACAAATTCCTTCGAAGGAAAGCAACTTCGCATTTAGCTATCATACTAAGAGAATAACTTCTTTCCAACAATATTTGTTAAGTTTTTGACAAGAGTTCGAAAACCTGTGAACTGTTGTAACCATCAAACATATTTATATCTCTGAACTTTGTTTCCAAAAATCCATATGTTCCATTAAATGTATATTTCACCATTAAATTATGTTCACACTGGGAATTGCTATCTTCAGAAACGCCAGAAGAACTGAAAAAAAAAAAAAAAAACAGAACCTATACCCTGATTTTGCGGATTCGATTGTTCATTTTGTAAAAATAAATTCAAGTTTGGATTCCGTGAATTTCCAGTCATTTTTGGTGTTGATTTCTAATATTGAAAAGACGTCCATAATTATTTCGAAGATTAAGATACCTAGTGCCTGCACACCCCCATTTTGAGATATATCATTAGGAACTGGCCACCCTGTATTACTATGGAAAGAAGGTGGTGGAGGAGGTGGTTTATTGAAAGTAAGCGTAAGTATCAATTTCAATATGACTCGAAGGTTGACCCTGAATTGTCCATACTAATATTAACGGATTGGGTTCCTGTCACTACGGCATGGCGCGTCCTCAGGTTGCGGGTCGAGGAAAAGGCCTTTAGATATAGAGGTTAGCTGCGAATATACTGAATAAGCAGTCGCGGACAGACGATAAGGATTGGTCCTCCAGCTTGAGGATTTGGTGTGAGGCTAACAACATCACCATGTAAAAAAAAAAAAAAAAAAAAAAAAAAAAAAAGTAGCTACTTGTTCAGAAACATTTACAGAAACCTCGGACCAGGACTGACAACTTGGCACGGCCTCAGCAAAATAAAATGGACATGAGATTTGGAACATGGAATATTAGAAGTCTTTATAGAGCAGGCACGTTAAAATCCGTAACGAGTTAGAGAAATACAGGATGGACCTAGTAGGAGTTCAGGAAGTTCGGTATGGAACTGAGACGTCCGGAAATTTACGTTCTTTTACAGGAGAGGAAATAAAACTCACCAACTAGGAAGAGGCTTTTTCATTCACAAACGAATATCAGCAATTAAGCGGGTTGAATTTGTTAATGATAGAATTTCTTTTATTATTCTTAAAAGTAGGTGGTGTGACATTATTGTTTTAAATGTACACAGAAGCGGATTAAGGGCGGAGCCAATGGGGCCCAGGCTCAGGGGGACCCCACAAAATCCTCTCTTTAATACTAAAATATAGTAATCAGCTTATAGGCTTCAGACTCATACAATTCCTCCCCCCTCGCTCGCTACGCCTGCGGTATCGCTAGAGGTAAGTCTTCTTCCACCAGCGTCTTCACGATACTTATTTTGTGAAGGAGTGAGCTATTTTGGGCCTCTATTATAAACCAAATAATGGTGGCAATTCCTTTGAAATATGTCTGTCATTACTTAGAGCAAATCTAAGAGGTTTTCCAAATCTCCTTAACAATAAAACACTCCTATTCAAATCAATTTGGGCTCTCTGAAATACTAAAAAGTCATTCCTTAACATGTCTTGGGAAAAATTACTTAACACCGAAAAGCATGATGAAATGTTTTCCCATCAATTTTGAAACGTAAAATTGCTATTTTGCTTATTAAAAGAGAACTCTGAGTGATTCTTTTTATTCGTGTGTTGATATTTAATATCTTAGCCTTAGCTGAAACTAAATTTTCTGTAATTATTGATATCTGCAAAGCAGAATCTAATATAGCAACAGCATTCTTATCCTCAATCAATAATGACATTAAGATGGGAGGATGTAGTAATGAAGGATTTTACAACATGACCCTTATTTCCTAATAAGAAAATGCATGCGCTAGAATTATTCACAACATAGGGCCCCCTAAAGCCTTAATCCGCCCCTGAATGTACAATCCGCAGCAAAAAACTGCAACATAAGCATGTAAGTTTATTGTGAAACTACGCCTAACAGCCCAGGTAATCAACATAACGTTTAAGTGGCACGAATCACGCCAGGAGAAATCTCGCCGTTCTCACCTGCACACTTGTTTCGGAGCAAAAGACTTCGTCGTTTCACAATAAACTTACATGCTCGTGTTGCACGTTTTTTGCTGCGGACTGTACATGCCCCTACAAAAGATAAGGATGACAATATAAAAGACAGTTTTTAGGAAGAAGTGAAAATGATATTTGACCAATTCCCGCGATACTATATGAAAATTATTATGTTAGGGGATTAGGGGGTAGGACGCGAGGACATTTTCAAACCGATTGTAGGAAACAAGAGATGTTAGACTCTTGAACTTTGCAATATCCAAAACCCTTATCGTGAAGAGTACAAAATTCCCTCATCACGACGTTCATAAATATACTTGAACCTCATTAGACGGAAAAACATAATCAAATTCATCGTATTTTACTAGCTAGAAGGTATGATGAAAGGGAAACAAGGAAGTTTGAGAAATATAGGATTAATAGATAGTGGTATAATTCCTACATAAAGAGCAAGTTCCCCTAGAATCAGAGTATATAGAAACTTCTAATGAGGCGACAAATGACCTACCACTGATAAAAGATAATTATGATTAATTGTACTGGTAGAGGTAGAAACCAAACCCCGCTAGCTTAAGTAGTTTTCCATTTAAGTCACGATCTTGACGATAATTTCGTTCATGTTTACAAGCATTCTTTGTTGTAGACGTTCTCCTCAATTTTTACATACCAGAAACGCCCATGATAGGCGTTTTCATACACAGTATGTAAATACACTAAACCAATGCACGTATATTCTGAGAGTTAATCGTATCCAGATGGGTGGAACCGGTGATGAAAATTTTCCGATTCATAAAAACATACTCCACTTATTCCTACATCGTTGTTTAGCCGTGATGTGAGGTGGAATTTTTTTTTTCTATATTTTGCCGGAAAATTTTCCGTTCTTAACAATTATCAGTGATCAAATAACAATTCCTCAGTATTCATAAAATTGATTGAAATCATGTATAGAAATGTTAAAAAGTGAAAGATCGTTTAAAGAATCTGAAAATTTTCATGGCTCAGACAATTTTCAGTACTATGTAGGAACAAGTGAAACAATTTTTCATGACTCGAAATATTTTCTGTCTTATATGGAAAAATTGAAGAACTTTTTATGAATCGGAAAATTTTCGTCATTTTGAAGCAAAAAGTAAAACAAATTTTTGTGAGTCGGAAAGTTTTATTGCTCTGTAGAAACAAGTGAAAGGAATTTTCATAGATCGGAAAATTTTCATCACGATATAGAAACAAGTGAAAAAACTTTTCATAATGCGGACAATTTTGAATATTAAGTATAGTGATTTTGGTGGAAAATTTTCCACTATATTTAAATGCACATTCAGCTATAAAATTCAATTCCTGTAGAGGAAAGTTAGACAGCAACAAATTGTCATTTTCCAATTAACTTTCGGAAACCAGAAAATTTTATAATATTTCAAGTTTGGAAGTAAAACTATAGTGTTTCTCTCTCTCTCTGTGTGTGTGTGTGTGTAAAGAGCAGGGAACATACATCGAGTTCGTAGAGAACAAATATCCCATTCCAATATTTAAAATGTAACAAGAAATTGAAAAGAAACCTTTGTGAATTTATCAATTTCAGAAACAGAAAATTCCACTATTTCTTCACATGTAGGCCTGCCTATGTAATGAAATAACTACATAAAAGTTCCTTATGAAGATTATTTTTGGAACAGAAAATACGAAAAAATGATTTTATTGTGTTTAACACTCGTAAATCATAATTTCAATATTGTAATTTTGTATAATCAACATCTTAGAGCAGATATTTGTATTGTAAAACTACCATTGCTTTTAGAACGCAGCGCTAGTACTGCAGCTTTTTATGTTTCTTTTATTATTTTATTGGAAGAACAACTACACAAATCAGCTTCCTTATTAGTTATACTCTTCTGAATGAGTATATGAATAAATAAATGTTTATTTCCAGAAAATGGTCAGTATTTGCTTTCATGAGTTACTTAAACTCGAATTTTGGGTAGTCAAAAATTTACAGTAGGCACTTTATATTATATCTACCTATTTATAAATGTTGCAGTATGTAAATCTATAAAAGTAGTAAAGCTATGAGAAAACCGTCTTGTGCGTAGTACACTGACGAAATCTAATATTGTAAGATCAAAGGTGGATTCTGAGGGAAGAACGCATTGAAGTTTTTGAAACATTCTTGAAATGAAGAATGAACAAACTCCATGGCTCTGGATAAGTAGAGTAACAAATAAAACACAGTTCTGACCAGAGCAGAATGAAATATATTAAAAACTATACTTACAATGTTACAGTTTCAAGGACCTAACGTCCTCTTCATCAGACATCCTCTGTGTTTTATTTGTTGAAATGAAGAATCATTAGATTTTCACTTAATGAAACTTTTTAAGACAATATTTATTACCAATAAATTTTACGGCTAAACAACGATGTAGGAATAAGTGGAGTATGATTTTATGAATCGGAAAATATGATTTTTAATAAATTGAAATTTTAAATAATAGAATGGGATATTTGTACTCTACGAACTCAATGTATGTTTTCTACACTTTGCATATACAGAGAGAGAGAGATACAGAGAGAGGAGTTGAATTGAGTTTATTTTGAGTTTAACGTTCCTTTCAGCAGCGAAACTATATAAGACGGGACCAACTGATTAACGTGGAATCCGAACTACATGAGCTCCCGCTGGGAATCGAAGCCAGGTCTTGTATGTCAAAGGCGCGTATGCTAACCGCTTAGCAACGAAGGAGCTCGCAAAGGAAGAGAGAGAGAGAAACATTGTGTAAAATTTTACTTCCCAACTTGAAATGTTAGAAACTTTTCCGGTTCCCGAAAGCTAATTGGAAAATTATAATTTGTTGCTGACTAACTTTCCTCTACAGAAATTCAATTTTGTAGCTCTATGTGCAGTTAAATATAGTGGAAAATTTTCCACCAAACATCACTATACATAATATTCAAAATTGTCCGCATTATGAAAAGTTTTTTCCACTTGTTTCTACAGAGCAATAAAACTATCTGATTCACAAAAAGTTGTTTTACTTTTTGCTTCAAAATGATGAAAATTTTCCGACTCATAAAAAGTTCTTCAATTTTTCCATATAAGACAGAAAATATTTCGATTCATGGAAAATTGTTTCACTTGTTTCTACATAGCACTGAAAATTTTCTGAGCCATGAAAATTTTCAGATTCTTTAAACGATCTTTCACTTTTTAACATTTCTATACATGAATGCAACCAATTTTATGATTGCTGAAGAATTGTGCTCATTCCTTGAACACCAGTAATTCTATAAAACCTAAGTTTAGTTATTTTAGTTAGTTAGTTTAGTTATTTTAGTTAGTTTAGTTTAGTTATTTTAGGTATTCTTTGACAATTGAAGTAGGTGTCACCTCTAGAGACAAACGGCTAATGATTTCTAGATCACTGCTTCAGCTGAGTTGAAATATATGTCATGTTGGCTAACGTAAGCGAAATATGCAATAGTTGTCACACTCTTTTAACATAGATTCTCTTGTTCCCAATTTCTTCATTAAGACCAATACTGTGTATTTCTTAGATGAAATTCCACACTCAGAAGTTGTTTATTAAAACACACTGAAGCGATGTATACGGCACTTTGTTCTTCAATTCAAATAAACAGGAATATCATCTCAAATACATCAATGTGAGCATAGCAATATGCAATAAATAATATGTGAACAACACTCTATTCAGTCATTAAAAGACAATAATAATTAAGGTCTTCCTCGTAGCTACGTGGTTACAGCACACACCCTTGGTGCAGGAAACTCGATTTCTATTCCCCATGGTTACTTATGTGGTTGGTATTCCGTATGAAGTTGTAGATCCATGTCTCATATAGCCTTAGTACTGAAAGAGACGATAAATCTAAATCCAATCAATCAATCAAATGGGGTGCTAATACTATCCTTCTGTTTGTACTTTGAGAGCTCATTGAGTAGGGCCATTATAGTAGCCTTTGCAGATAAGGATTTGTACTACATTCTTCTGTCTTTTGGATTTATCATTTTCTACCTAAAGTTTATTCAAGGAACGTTCAGTACCTCATGTAAACAAATACACGTGGTGATTGTTTGATTTTATTGGTTAGAGAGCCTTAGAACACCCATGCGGCGGAAGAAAATAGTCCTTGCTTATAAGGCTCATTACCAAAATTCCTTAGAATTAGACAACAGAAACAACACTTTATCTAAGAACTAAATTGAATTAATGCAATAAAAGAGAATACGCATGCATTGAAAGTGGTTTTGACCCAACTTTAGCGCGAATCACAGTTAACAATATGGTCACATGCGGGGAATAAGTCAAACATCGACAGGGTACAAGCACGTGCTTCTCGAAAGAAGCGCTGACCGATAGCCAATCATCCGATGACTGGCGGAGTTATACAATTCTGCAATCCTGGAGTAATACAATTACATCAGGATCAGAAAGTTCGTTGAATGAACTTTAGGTACACGTATATATATATATATATATATATATATATATATATATATATATATAGATAGATAGATATACGAAGAGCAGTCAAAAGTTTCCTTAATGATGATGTAGTTTTGGCATTTGTGATGCAATCACAATGAATCTTGTGCAACACAATCCCTAGGTTACCTAATTTCTGAATTTAACAGTTGTGAACACGTCTTAACAGGCAGTGTACGAATAGTGTAGCTAAACAGAGAAGTGTGTAGAGATCAGTTGGTTCAATTTCTCAGATCGAGCAACGCGTAAACATTAAGTTCATGTGCAAATTGGGGAATATCTAATTCAGAGGGTTTGATAGCCTTAAAAACAGTTTAGTACCATCGGATGTTTGGCTCTTACCTAAGCTAAAAATGGGCCTTTTCCGTTTCACCAACGTAGAAGAGATCAAAACCGATGCGACGGTTGAACTTCGAAACATACTAAAAGAGACCTTTGTTCCGTGTTTTCACCAATTGTAGCAGCGGTGGAACAAGTGTTTGTATGTTCCGAAGATGTCAACTTTGAAGATGTAAATGTGTACTTATATTGTAGTAATAAAGAGCTACAACTGAATATATATGTTGGCTAAGCGAGACACTATTGTATATATATATATATATATATATATATATATATATATATATATATATATATATATATATATATATATATATATATATATAATGTATATATTAGGTTATGATTTTTTTGTAACCCTATGTTCCAGTGTCACAAATCGATGAACTTTTGTTCAAAACTAACTAAAAAATCATTAATTCGATATTGCTGTCGAAAAAGTTCACTCCCAAACAAAAAAAAAGAAAGAAAGAAAGAAAGAAAAAGAAAGAAAAGAAAGAAAAAGAAAAAAACTATTTCCATGATGGTGATTTGTGATGATGGTGATTTAGTGTTCTGCCGTAAGGCAGGTCCTTGACCCGAAGATCCCTGGGCAAGATTAACCGATGGTGGTTTCCCATTGCCTTTCATGGGATGTTGGCGTCCTAAGGACAGGACCTACAGTTTAACGTGGGGTCGGAACTAGTGCTGTCGAAATCGGTTTTTGAAAAAACCGAAAACCGGTTTTTGAAAAAAGTAAAATTTCATAAAACCGAAATGTCGGTTTTGAAAACCGCTTTTGCGGTTTCGGTTTTGAAAACCGCTTTTGCGGTTTCGGTTTTGAAAACCGCATTTGCGGTTTCGGTTTTGAAAACCGCTTTTGCGGTTTCGGTTTCGAAAACCGCTTTTGCGGTTTCGGTTTTGAAAACCGCATTTGCGGTTTCGGTTTTGAAAACCGCTTTTGCGGTTTCGGTTTCGAAAACCGCTTTTGCGGTTTCGGTTTCGAAAACCGCATTTGCGGTTTCGGTTTTGAAAACCGCTTTTGCGGTTTCGGTTTTGAAAATCGCTTTTGCGGTTTCGGTTTTGAAAACGGAAAATGTCAAAAATTCTACAGCACTAATATCAAGTAACGACGAGAAAACAGCAAAGAATCTTTCCCCACACCGGCTCTCAGTTGCCAGATGGAGGGAAATTTCCCTCGGCGGCTTAGGGAAAAAGGATCAAAATTTGCAGAAGGAAAAGAAGGTATTTTTTCTTAAAATGTCCTAAAGTGTAGGGAAATTCTATACTTTTACAATTGGCAGGATAAAAAAAAAAAAAAGTTGCAATTTCTCAAAGAGGCACGGCTATCGTTATTGGGAAGTAAAAAGATACAGAATAAAATATGATCGGTGTTTCCGTCTAGTATAAACTATTGCAGGTGTCTGGGACTTTCGATAAGAAGCCAGTCGACACATGCAAAACCACAACATTCACATTTATCGGAGTGGCAATAAATCAACAATAAAATTATGTATTGTGATAGAGATTTTCTTTCTTTCTTTTCTCTTTCTTTATATTAAGAAAGGGAGGTGGTGCCTTTTTGTTAACAAAAGAAAGAGTGGCAGTACTATTTTTAAAAATATGGGGAAAGAGTAATAATAATATAAAAGATGTCAGTCTAAGTGGATGATATTTCAAATTGAATTTCATGAGTTGCATGTGTAGTGATCTTAAATAGGGATATACCTTATTTCTATTGAGTGTTGGCTTATTACCCTATTTTAGCGGGTACCACCCGATTTTCAGGTTATATATTCGTCCCCCACTTAAACATATCTTAATCACGAAAAACCACCCGCTTTTTGGGATTGGAGAGAAATCTAAGAGGACTTAGTTGATAAAGGGTTGGTATGGTATATTCAACGTAAACCGCTACACCTTTGACAATCTCAATCGCGATTGAGTTAAATTTGGACTCGCTCTCAGGCTCAAGCTCTGGGCTATCTGAGCAGTGCGCGTGTACAGAATCATTTGCTAATAAGAGATCTGCTCTAATGCACAATGGTTTTCTTTGTATAGTTCATGTGTTTTCTATGTAATGTATTGGAGGTTCTATACGAATGAGTATTCGTTTGTAGATGTTGTAACAAACATACTTGAATTATTCATACCTTCACAAGCTACAAGAATGCCGAACGACAATTTCAAGTGTAACTTTAAAGACTCTTATAGAAGCGAATTTACGTTTCTTAGCCAGGGCAGAACTCAGTTTGAAGCAAAATGTACACTCTGGAAAACTGTTTCGTTTGCAAAGTAGGATGCAGGGAAGCAAATTGGATCTCCCCTGATTTTTATATATTTTGTAAACTAGATCACGAGGAACACGAATCTGAAGGCGTTTTGACATTCCGACCTCCGGAACTCGAGATATTAAAACTTAGAGTTTAATATAGACGTTATATGAAAAAAACACAATATTCTCTATACGAAACATATTATGTCCTGAGAGATATATAAAGGTAACCAAGAAAGTTCTGTCGCTTTTTGTAAAATTCTGTGTAAAATTGACCCTCATACCGTGAGTTTAATGCGAATGGAGATAAGGCGAAGGTCAGTTGTTGGTGTGGGTATATCCGACATTCTACCTGGTTGTGGAAGTTCAGTTACAACGTAAACGTATGTAAGGACGGAGTGAATATGGAACCTCCACAGAGTGTCATAGGGGCGTGTATGCTGTACGAGTTCCAACTTGGATCAAACGCCACTGTAGCGGGGCGGAAGATACCTCAGGGCTTTGGTGAGGGTGTCGTGATTACGCAGACAGTGCAAGGGTGGTTTAGCAAGTTTAAGGACGGCGACGGAACACTCACGAAAGACGCACCACACGTGCCGGAAGACCAACACATGTACAAAATGAGGATCTTCAGGTAGCAATTGAGCCGAACAGACATGTGAGGAACTGGTGCTAACATTCAATGTTAGTCGAGAAACCATTCGCCAGCACCTCCATCAATTTGGGAAGCACTACAAGTTGGGTCTATGTGTCCCAGATGATTTGTTTCCGGTTCCAGAAAGTCCTCCTGTGTGTTTGGTGGACTGCTCACGACATCGTGCATCGGGAACTGCTACCGGGCGGTCAGAGAAGAACATCAATGCAACTGTCTACTGTCAGCAGTTGAGCCGTGTTCAAGAAAAACTCAAAACCCTGGAGCCAACACTTCTCAATCGCTAAGGGGTTCCCCCATTACGGGACAACGCTATGCCTCACATAGCTAGAATGAGCCGGAACACCATCCTACACCTTGAATGGGAAACACTATTGCATCCGCCATACTGTCCGGACATTATACCGTCCGGTTATCACCTGTTCCTTTCCTTGGACACTCACTTTAGAGGACTCCAGTTCAACTCCGTAGTAGAGGTGCTAAATGCACTTGATACCTTCTTCGCTTCACGGCAAACCAAGTTCTACCGCGAAGGAATCCATGCCCATCCCGAACGTTGGCAGAAGGTCATTGATACTGATGGGTACTGTTTTTGATCTTCCAGGTACGTCTTAGGTGACATATCGATGCTCTAAGTCATAGGTCAAAAAGCGACAGAACTTTCTTCGTTACTTTTATACATATTACATAAAACTACTGTATAAGTTCTAGTATCTCGAGATCGGGAAATCGGAATGTCAAAATTCGTTCAGATAATTGCTAATTTTGGTCCAGTTTACAAAATATATAAAAATCAAATAGTGTCCTTTTTGCTTCCTGGTTACTTTATGTTCGAATATCTCGAGTTCCGAAATTCGGAATGTCAAAATTCCTTCAGATTCGTGTTTCTCGTGATTTAGTTTACAAAATATATAAAAATCAGTTGGGGTCTAGTTTGCTTCCGTTTTCACTTGATGTTCGAATATCTCGAGTTCCGAAATTCGGAATGTCAAAATTCCTTCAGATACGTATTCCTTGTGGTCTACTTTACTAAATATATAAAAATCAGGTGGGGTCCAGTTTGCTTCAATAGTCAATTTATGTTCGAATATCTTGAGTTCCGACATTCGAAATGTCAAAATTCCTTCAGATTCGTGTTCCTGGTGGTCTAATTTACAACATATATGAAAATCAGGTGGGGTCCACCGGGTTTGCTTCCCTGCAGCCGAAAGGTACATTGAAAGTGTCGTCAAAGAAATAACTAAAAAAAAAAAAAAAAGCTAATGATCGAACGTCATTATTTGTCACCCTAATTTAGCTGTGACTTGTACAACCATCGAATTATCCCTTTCGCAATGTGCTGCACATATTACCATAATAGTCTTGGAGCAAATAAAAAAGTTAAAACACACATATAAATCAATACATTTGTCTCGATCGATAGATGCTTTCACAATTGTTAAAAGGTGTAATTAAAAACAGCAAACATTGTTTCTGCTTTGAAAAGGACAGTCCCTTATAAAACCGCAAACACGGTTTCGGGCGGCTTTCGCTTTTCGGTTTCAGTTTGGAAAACCGCATTTGCGGTTTCGGTTTTGAAAACCGCTTTTGCGGTTTCGGTTTCGAAAACCGCTTTTGCGGTTTCGGTTTTGAAAACCGCTTTTGCGGTTTCGGTTTTGAAAACCGCATTTGCGGTTTTCGGTTTTCAGAAAATCGGTTTTCTCAAAAACCGAAAACCGCAAATGTCACAAAAATTCAACAGCACTAGTCGGAACCACTGTGCTCCCACCGGAAATCGAACCCGGGACCACGCGTACCAGAAGCGAGCGTGCTAACCATTCCGCCACGACTGAGCATTTTGTATATGTAATTAAGATATATTTTGTATTTGTATTGTATTGTTTATTCTATATATTATTCATTCTACATTATTTATTGTATATGAATTATTTATTGTTATTACATAACATAAAACATTTAAATAAATTGAAAATTACAATCTTACATATCAATTCTACAAATACAAATAGCATAATTATAGCATAATGAACAATTATTATGTTTTGTTAGACAAAACAAATGTAAGCTTAAGTTTTTCCTTCATTTTACAGACGTCATTAAGATCTTGGAGACACTTGATAACTCGTTCTGCACATAGATTTGTTCTGGGAATTCTTAGTCTCGATGGCTCTTGATTCCAAAACTTTTTCAACAGTTTAATGCTTTTTCATGAACCCGCAAGCTGCTACATAACTTCTGATAATCACCCACAATGTAGATTTTTCAGTAAACCAATTGTCTGCCCATTTGTAAGAGATGAATTTACAAATTTCGAGTAGAGAGTTTCTTTTCTCTGGTAGAAGAATAAATGCCAGAAGAGCTGGTATTACTCGAGGGTGTCTTCCTGTTATGCATAATTCCTATTCTGCCTAATAACCCTCCAGCACTTTGTAACGCATTTTTGATCTAATCTTATCTTTAGGCATAACAGAAATTCCTGTTATGCCTAATTCCTGTTCTGCCTAAATAACGCAAAAAGGGATATTTAGATTTACGGGAAATTTAATACTAATTATTTTCTCTACAATTCCAGTTGCTTTCAGGACCTCTTGATTTTCTTATATCGTTTCAGCTTCTCTGAAATTAAATTAGCAATCATAGATTGCCATTATTTTACAACGAGTATATCTACGCGATATCTGTTGGCCGTCTACAACTTCAACGAGGAAATCTTATTCTTCTGATTGCGAGGATATCGCGTAACCAAATTGCAACTAACTGAACAGTAATATAAAGGTTCTATTATAGCTACCCTTACGAAAACGTGGATTGATACTTTCTCATGACGGAAAATTCTCAGAGGGTCAATAGGCATAACAGGAATTAGGCAGAACAGGAAGGAACTTACTCGAGAATTCCATTTTGCATTACTCAATTTCGGCATTTTCTGAAACTTCACTTTAGGAAATCTTCCAGTTGCTTCAAAAAACCGGAAAACTCGAGTTAAATGAAATAGAAATTTCATATCATCACGCCATCCAGCTGTTTCTGTTATTTCTTCTTCATTAGTCTCAAAATTAATCTTAAGCTGCTCGTAGTTCTTTACAAGCTCCAGGATAAATGGGTATTCGATATTGGACGATGTGTTGTTTCCTCCAAATTCATCATCTATCACAATGCGAAGCACTCGGTCAAGAACATGCTGTTGACAACCAATGAATTGCGGTACTTCCAGTTTCTTTTGAGCAAACAGCCTTTGTTATTGAATTGCAATCCCATTCCTTCTTCCAATGTTCACATTAGTAGTGTCAGCAATAATTATCTTCATACTATCCCATAAATTGTATTCATCGAGAACATCTGATATTCCTTTAACCACAGTATCTGCTTTTCCGTTTGGTATACCTAGCGCTTCTAACTTAACTTCTCTTCGTTCATTCTTCAACACTAACACTTGATATTCTTGGCCATCAATACGTTTACCATCAAAATGCAACGCCCAATTTTTTAAATGTAGTGTTTTCTTCATTTCTTCTTTAACAGCTACTGAAGTTTGGGCCTCTTCATAATCACTCTCAGTATCTGATGTTTCGGAAGTTGACGTATATGTTGTTGCTGCTGCTGCTGGTGAAATAGACTGCAATGGCATTTTCCTTCGTTTGGATGGATGGATAGTTTTGGAACTCCCAGTCTTCCCAGTTGTATAATCAACATGTCCTTTGCTTTCGGTCTGAATATCTGTCTGTAATCTTCTATCCTCACTACACCGCCATTCACCATTTTCTTTTGTGATGTCAAAAATTTCATCCAATTGATCGTATTTTCCTCGTTTTACACATTCTTCGTAGGTGTACAGCACCTTATTCAGTTTAGCTTCTACGACTTGCATAGATACACTGGGGAAATTTAATTTATTTTGCCATAAACTTGTTACTTCTTTTGCGATTACATTTACACGTTCTTTCCTTGCCTCTATGGATGAATGCTCCAAGGAACAAATAGCGACCAACAATTTGGATTTTGAGTGGTATCCTGCTCTCGTTTTCCAGCGATTGTTCTTCTAGTGGTACATATCTTCTTTTCGTATGTGATTCTTGAAATTGCACTAGATTCTTCGTCCGATTTTCTTGTTTCTTTCGGTGGTAGAAGCACTTTTCTTATGATACATTTTGATTACAAATGGTACTAGGAAGTTGTAATTATTGCGGAATAGTTTGCATGGTTTGGTTATATAAAACACAACACAACACATCACAATGCGACTCAGAAAATTACAGTCAATCGCACACACTCCTTCAGTTGTATATATTCTTCTGTTCCTGAACATTGCACATACACAATGTTTCACAATAACTCTCTGTACAACAGGGTTCTTTCCCGCTCGTTGTAAGTCACTATGCCGAGCAGTGTTGGGTAAGTTACTTGTGAAAATGTAACGCTTTACAAGTTACTATACTTTCTCTTAAAATGTAACGCGTTAGTAACGCGTTACTTGCCCCCAAAAAATAACTGTTACTTTACTTCGAAAGTAACGCGTTACTTTTATGTCCGAAACTTTAAAAATGTGACAAAAATTATGACTTCGATTTTTCGTACTATTTTACTACCGCTATTATTATTATTATTATTATTATTATTATTATTATTATTATTATTATTATTATTATTATTATTATTGGACGTTCTGAATCGCTTTATGTAAATGCAAGGACAAATTTTTACTGGATATATGAACATTTTCATATAATGTAACATTGATAAAATGTCATACTGCGTTACTCAAGGAGATGGACACGAGCGAGTTTGAGCGAGTATCTTTTGAAACTCGATTCGACTAGAAACAGACATCTTTGAGCTCGACTCGAGAACTCGACTCGAAAAATTTCCTCCAACTCGACTCGAATTGGGCTCGAGTTTCGAGTCGAGTCGAGCCAAATCCGGTGTGTAGTTTCGAGTACATTCGTCAAGTATATTGCATAGACAGTATAATTATTATCAATGACACTACTACTACTACAACTTTTATTATTATTATTATTATTATTATTATTATTATTATTAATAATAATAATAAGAAGAATAAGAATAAGAATAAGAATAAGAATAATAATAACACTGTATATAAAAATGAAAGATAGGCGGTTTGTATTTGAATACTAAAAAACTAGTTGATTGCCAACCTCGGTAGTCATAAAGTCTAGGAGTCAAGGACATTGTTCACGAGCTTCTGAATTTGGGTTGAGGGTCTAGGTTGAGTATTCGAGCTCGAGTCAAACACTGTTAAAAGTTATAGGGCACTGGCCAAATATCTTCAAAACTGCTCGGCCCGGTTTAGAATTGTCAACGACTCGAGCAGATCGGCTCACAGCTCATTCACTATCGACCCGAACCGAGCTCACCCAACCGACTCAGCTAGAGTCCTCGGCTCAGTTGAGCCGAACCAGCAGATGGCTCATTCCTACCAAGCCATCTCGAGCCGATGGTTCATCCCAAGTGAGCCGGCTCGAGCCGCCATCTCAGTTGAACCGAGCCGAGCTGAGCTTGTTATAAAAAATCTCTTGTGGTCTCGCTATCGAGACGAGACGAGATGCGAGCATTGCCCCCTTTCGTGAGCAATATTAAAAGTATTCCATATTACTGTTTAACTTACATTTCTCATGGCTTTCGTTTTCCAGTGTAATCAGGCCATGATTTCAAGACGAGTTAAAACGAACGAGCCATTTATCAAACTCGACTGGACTCGAAACTCGACGCGAAAAACTGAATCGGCTCAGAACTCAATTCGAGGATATTACCTTTGACTTGACTCGAAACTCGACTTGAATTGGAGTCGAGTCGAGTTTTAGCTTGACTCGTGGTCATCCCTATGCGTTAGAAAAAATGGTTGCTTATTATTATTCTGCTAAACTAATTATATAATAATAACAATGTTGCTATGTAAAATTAAAAAGACAGAATATAGAGAAACATTACACTACAACTAATAAAATGAGAACACATGAACTGGGAGTGAATCAAAACCTGCCAGCAACTCTAAAATCGATACATGCTTTTTAAAGCTAGTTTCAAACTTTATAATCAACGAGACTCTAGGATAAGCAAACTGATCTGAAAGAACTTTAATATTACATACCATCGGCAAACTATTTTCTAGTAATAAAGTAGGCCTGCTCATCAGAATACAGTTTATTCATATTAACCCCTTACTATAAATCGTTAATTATGGCACCCTAGTTGTTGATAAATATTTTCCGCCGGGGCAGTTCAGACTGTTTACTTTTAAATTTTGTCCACCATCATCCTCAGCTCTTAAGAAAAAAGTATTCTTTCAAATGTTCGAAAGGTAAAATATTTTCGTTCACCATCTTTATAAAAACAACACCAATTAAAGTAAAATAGAGTACCGGTATCATTGCACTCCTAGTTCACTCACTGAATGTATTGATTTGGAGCTGCCAAATCTACGCCAAAATCTTCCAGATGCTTGCAATCAGTACACGTGATTTCCCTAAGGCTGTCCTCATCTTCAAAAACAGCAAGTGGCACTACGAACTTATCTGTTTCTCTGTGTCTGTCTGTGACTGTCGATCACTGACATACGTAGTTCATGCTCGATTGTTTCATTCTGAGAAATTCACTTACAGGAAAGAAACATTTATTTCCGAAAAAAATATACATATATTGTAGTTACTCATCTGAAATGTAACGCGAAAAAAGTAACGCAAACTAGGTACATTACTTAAAAAATTGTAACGCGTTACCGTTACAGTTACTTTGGAAAAAATGTAACGCGTTACTAGGAAACGTTATTTAAAAATAACGCGTTACTTGCGTTACGTCACTTCCCAAGACTGTGCCGAAGCGATGTTGTATGTTTCCTTCTAGCTGCAGACCGCCTATTCTTTGTTCTCGGATATTCGGTTATTGGGTGGCGCGCTCCAAAGTAGAAGACAGCGCTGTCTATCGCAATTTTCTAACACTATTTTCACACGTCTCTAACTTGTCTGTCAGTAAGTGCCAAAGGCAGAAGAGAACTTTAAAAGACTTCAGAGAACTATAGTACTAAGCCTTGCACATTGCATAAAAAAAATGCGTAAAGTGCTTACATATTATTTTAGAAATTTTGTTTTGGGGTGACCTTTTTTAAAAACGAAACAGAATTAAACCCTTTTATATTAGTATTTCACATAAGTGTATCGATTTATGATACAGGAAATCAATTATTTTACAAAAGTCAAAAGGTCATAAACATATATATATATATATATATATATATATATATATATATATATATATATATATATATATATATATATATATATATATATATATATAGTACAACCCCTCAAATCCGAACTAATTGAGGCTGAAGCCTGTTCGGATTACCCGGGAAATAATATTACGTACTTTTTTTCTAATCTTCGACAGTTAAAGATAACTGACTTCAAGTGAAAAATCAGCAGCGTTTGTTTAATCTTGTGTTGTAATTTTTTGTGTGAATCGTAATCCAGTTAACCTAAAATGATTTCATTGTTTTGGATTTTTTGAAATACGTAAGTAGACGTAAACTATTTCCTATTTTTATCTAAACTTAACTGTATTTTATAACGTTTTGAATAAGCATTCAGTCTAAAAATCTTAAAACCTTAAAAAAAAAAAAAAAAAAAAACTAAATTTGTGTGATTAAATCTATTTTTTTTTTTTCATTTTCCAGCTGCAGTTAATTTTTTTCCTGAGAACGTGTTCGGATTTGCCGGGTTTTCGGATTTCCGGGGTTGTACTGTATATATATATATATATATATATATATATATATATATATATATATATATATATATATATATATATATATATATATATATATATATATATATAGTGTGATCTGTAGCACTGGTTAATTCCTAAAACTTGTGAAATTCGTACTTCATCTTCCGTAAGTCTACTTGCTTTACAAAATGACTTGTCACTATCTTCACATATTATGTGAAATCCTTTGTTACAGGTTTCCCTCCAAGTCCTTTAGCAACGATTTCTTACAAAGCTCAAAATTCGCGCGTCGTTTTCCTGATATCTCAGTTCAAAAGTTGCATACATCTTGATCAGTTTCTGCTTCTTGTCTATCTTTATCATGCGAATACATAGTACAACAAAGTTCGCAAAATGAATATCCAGCAGTTACAACTTGAAAATTGAAGTGTTTGATACATAGAGTTATAATATTAACCACTACAGTCACAATCACCGTAAATCTCTATATGATTCTAGCTGATAGCGCGTTGCCAATTAAACAGTCATTTGTTTCCCACTTGTTGGCAAAGAAGATTCGCCTGCTATTTGTTTCAATGCGTAAGCGATGTTATCTAGTGGATTCAAACAAGATTTCTCACTAGAACTCCAAAAACTATATCAATTATTTAAAATCATAATATTACTAATAGATTAAAAGAGCATGATATTTTCGGAGCGTGAAATAATGCAGTTTCTTTTTATTGTTTTTATAAATTCACTCGGTGACGATCAAGCAAGTGTAATGTAAATTTCTTTCTCAATAACTGTATCATATGAAATTATGCGCATACGCAAAGAGGGTTAAAGTGTTTCCATAGAAAGATGACACAGAGATAATACTAATCCCGACACAATGACCTACCCCGTGACAGATTTTGACCACCCACTCTTTTTCCATCCTAACCCAGCATCACTGACTACAACACGGCAGGACTCTGAGTAACTGCTTACTTTTCACTTCATTAAGAAACACTTCCAATTTTCATTTTCTGAATAATACTTCACAACATATGTTTCTGCATTAAAATGAAATTTTCAGGATTAAAAGGAGAAACTTCTCGCGACCCATCAGAAAGTGGGCCGGGACCCACCAATGGGTCGCGATCCATACTTTGAGAAACACTGCAATAGTCTATTGCACTGGCATATGGACTCTTGACAGGGGTGTCACAGAAGCGAAATGCTGAAATTCCAGTCTCCTGTTTCATATGGCAATATAATTCCAGCGATATTTTCGCCGAGTGTCTGGAAACCTTGTTGTGATGCATTCAACCTGGTCATTTTTTGAATAAACAGTTGGAGTTCCTTGTACCATAAAAATTCAGAATTTTCAGAAATGTTTAAGAGGCCCCATCACGGCGAAATTAAAATACCGCTAATTTTTCACTAATTATGTGATATCTTCAAATAGATAAAAGTTAATCGAAAAGAAGAACAAGAACTCCTTAGACAATATTATTTTACATGAGATATCGTTATCACGACTCACTAATCTGCTTTCGATTTCCAGACATTTAGAAAATGGGCATTTATTTTCGCGTTTCTAAATGGCTGGAAACGGAAAGCTACTAGGTGATTCGTAATAACGGTACCTCATACAGAATAATATTGTCTAGTGTGCTCTTGTTCCACATTTCGATTATCTTTTATCTATTTGAAGATATCACATAATTACTGTAAAATTAGCGGTATTTTAATTTCGCCGTGATTAGGCCACAGTCGTCTTCAATGGAAAGTTTACGTATGCAGAATTTCATCCTCCTAACATCAAAGATTCATGTTATTTTTTATTCTTGGCAAAAAAAAGAACAATCCTTTTTACACTTTGTTTTCACTTCGGATAAGTATTTTCTAATTTTTAAAATCCCTTGCATTCGTAACAAAATTAATTTTCTGTCCAACTTCCACGTTGCTACTTATACAGAGAGTCTGGACGTTGATGCTGAGTTACTTCTACTTTATAGAATAAATAAAGTTTAAACTCAGAATTGTTAGTGTTTTATCAAAATCAGAAAACCTTAGAATTTTGAAACTATTTGAATTTTAGTTTCTCTGTGATTGTTATCATTATTACAGCGTGTTCAAGAAAATACGCATCCTTATGGGAAATCTCATGAACTGTTTTTGTTTCGTTATAGCTGCAGAATAAGTGAATAGTCTTTGGCTATACGTTGCAACAGCGTATATTCATTATGACAGATTACATCCATACAAACAGTTATGGTTTTACCCAGAGGGTTTACACAGAGAAGTGCGGAATAGATGCTCCAAACAAACCTCCAATTAAGCATATGTACGACAAATTTAAGGAGACAAGTAGTGTAGTGGATGCACCTAGAAGCGGTCGACCAAAGTTGTTAACAGAACCGTTGATCAATATGCAAACTACATATGTTCCCAATTCAAAAGAATCAGTTTGACGTCTTTCGAGCCAGTTCAGGCTCTCCAATAGCAGTACACACACGGCCTTATGCAAGCATTTGAAATTGTACTCCTATAAAATTATAGTGGCTCACCAACTGCTGTCTGACTGCCGGAGCACACATTTTCCAAAAGGAGGTCGACACGTCCAAATGCCCTTGACACTATTAATTAAACATATTCATGTTGCTGATCTTCCAGAATCCATCAACGAAATGAACTCAGATGATAACTTCATCTACACTGAATTTCCACAGCAGCATAGCATTGAGGTGAGGGATCCGCCAAAGTCAACCAACTCGGACTGGGATTACTATCAACAACTACTATCCAAAGTCATCAACATACAAATGCCTCTTCAATCAGCGGAAGACACAGACAATGCAGTGCGGACATTACCACAAAGATTTCAAGTGAATATCTACTTTCAACCACCAAGAGCCAGTCACCATCACAAACACCAGAGGAAGGAACTGCAAATTGCACTCCTTTCATGATCCATATAAAAGGTTGGGTGCGGAAACAATGGCACCAAACCCACCATCCTACTTCAAAGATTCCTGAACTACCTGAAGACTATCATCAAATACATATTTAATATGAGAATTACTCGCCAAGCAACGTTGGTTGCTCATCTTGCCACCATCTCCACCCCAAACCACAAGTTTGAGCACAAAAACTTAATACAAACACAAAAACTTAATACAGACCTCTATGCTTAATACAGACCCAAGCAAGCTTCAAACCTCTTCGTTCGGAAGGGGTCAGGTGCAATCGTTATCGAGTGATGAGGGCCTATGATTCTTGGCCCATGCCACCTACATTCAAGCTTAGTTTTCAGGTTGTTTGCCACATGAGTCAATGCGAGACAAAACTAAGTCCACATTGAAACAGCTCAGGCCCTTTTCCCCTTTATGTTGTACTGACCACGTGAATAGCGTGTCCAATAAGCGTAAAGAGTACCCGGAAAAAACTGATTTGAAGGAGTTAGAACTACTGTTTTTGGTTCAGAGGGAAATTATGGCAACAATACTAATAGGATAACTTAAGATACATATATTTTTCTATGTTAATACAAAAACGATGGGAGGGCCGGGCCAATTGGGCCCCTTATGACGGGCCGCCTCTGGTCTACTGTATTTGGTAACCGAGGTCGGTCAGGTACAAGCTTGGCTAGGCTTGCATGTGGTACCTATTTCTCGATAACGAAATCTGGTGGGCAAATCTGCATAGATCGCTATTTGGTGGTCGACCTCAGCCAGAGACAGGCTCGGCTCGGGAACAGAGTCTGTTTCTATAGCTTTGCATGCTGGGAGCTTCTGACTTCGAATCACTTCGGCTTGTTATTTCATAAGTTCACGTTTCCCATTTTGTTAAAAAGTCAGGAAGAAAATGTGTCGAAAATGAAAGTAAAAATTTGAGGAAAATATTTTACAATGAGCAGTGGCGGCTTTAGCAGATAGGCCGGGTAGGCAAAAAATGAAAAACATATTGTAGCCAGTCAGTTATAAACGCTAAATGATACAATGAAGAGTAAATACATTTTCCAATATTTATATTAATGGTAGATAATTATTTAACAAATAGCATCAACAACTACTGTGAAAGTAATTTCCTAGTGTCATTAATCAATCAAATGTATGTATTAGGGATGGGCAAAACAGGTTTTTATAAAAACCAAAAACCGGTTTCTATAAAAACCGAAACCCGAAAAACCGATATTTCGGTTTTCTCCAAAACCGGTTCGGTTTTTCACAGAAACCGGTTTCGGTTTTCTCCAAAACCGGTTTCGGTTTTCTCCAAAACCGGTTTCGGTTTTCACCGAAACTGGTTTCGGTGAAAACTTCGAAAACACACAAAACCATTTTTTTGAAGTGGATTCGGTTTCCGGAGAACAGCGAAACACCATTCTGGTCAGAAATAGAACAAATTTTGAAAAAAAAAACGGAATCGGTTTTGAAGAAAACCGAAACCTTATCAGGTGAAAAACCGAACCGGTTTTGGAGAAAAACGATAACCGGTTTCGGTTTTTCACCGAAACCGTTTTTTTTGAAAATTTTCGAAAACCGGTTTCGTTTTTTTGAAAACCGAAAAACCGGTTTTTGTGCCCACCACTAGTATGTATGTATCCATGAGAAAGGATACAAAGTTAAAATCCTAAAGCCGCCCCTGAAAATCGCCTTTTCTTGCTCTGCTTAATGCCCGTACTTTAACTGTATAATATAACATTAAATCATTATTGAATATTTCAAGTAGCTGCTACGCAACGAGGTTCAATTTTTAAATGTAAAACTGCAATTAGTGATTTCACACAGTTCTTTTTAAAGAGTTGGGGGTAAAAGTCATACACGCTGGACTGGTTATGATAATCTTATATTATTGCCAAAGGTAAGAAAACTACATACATATATGAATAGTTTTGTTTCCTCAGAAGGATTGTCGTAATTGTTCATAACAATTAGGATCTATTTGTCAGAAGTACTAGTCTTGTAATACTTGTGTAAAACATTTCAAACATTTAACAATTGCATATACCATAAAATGATGACAAATTGAAAGCATTAGCATTAATATTTAGAAACGACTTTTACTATTATTTTATCGTTTCTGCTTCATGATATTTTACAACATGCACATAACATATTACAAGAGTAATAGCTTTGAGAAATATATATTATAAATGTCTATGAGCAAGGACAAATGTCATAATAATATGCAGTATAAATATAATGAAAGGATGTACACAATGAAACACTAGACATGAGTTATTAGTTTGTGATCAATAATTGAAGAGTTTGATGCAATAAGAGTGTAAGCGAGTTTACGCCCTTTTTGCATCAAACGCATTTTGGCTTTCACCATGCTTGTTTAGCCTCCTGGTAGGATTTCAATTCAATATCGGAATAACGTTCTGCATATTCCATTGTTTTATGTAAGAAACAAACACTACTTACATTTTCAACATCGTTTTCCCCCAATCGCATGTTTCAGACTTACGCCCTTATTGCATCAAACTCCTCAATTGAGGAATAGAAAGGATTCACAACTGAGATTTGAAAACAATGGTAGAGCATATTGTAGACGTCAGCCTTCTAAGTCACTTAACCCGTTTATGGCGAATTGTGGTTTCAGACCGTATATGCAATATTTCCAGTTGCTTTGTGGTGTTTTAAGAAATGTAATGTGATGATCCTTTAATATTGCTCTATCAATACTTAATTATCTGATTAATGGAAATCAAGATATTCCACATTGTTCGATCGTTGATTTTGCACGTTTCTTTTTAAATTATGTGATATTGTTAGCGTTCAAAGGAAACACATTTTGTCCAACGATGAGACATCGCGCTGAATAAAATTGTTGAAAAACCTCATGCGTAGTTTTTGAGAAAAGAGAAATACTAATTTATTTGTAAACATAAAAACTTACGTTGCACGGTAACCATACCACCTGTTGAAGTGAAACTGATCCTGAAACATTCTCTCATCGAGCTCTTCATTATGGCACTAGGAAGATGACAGCACATAATGTAGTTAATGAGATATGCAAGGAATGATCAGAAAATAAGGTTACAAAGCTTACAGTGAAACGTGTATATATTTCATACAACCATGAATAACAGATAGTACATACATTAGTTTATTTTTCGACACAGTTACTATAACAGTTGAAGGCATTTGTCGCATCGTGGGATGAGTTTTAAGATCCCTCTTGGTAAAAATCCTGTCCTTTAGTATTCAGCCACGTTGTTACGAACTGTTACTGGTGCAGATATCGTGCACAATGTCACGAACGCTTCCGAACGACATTCCCAATTCTGCCATCAGATGCCGTAACGTGATCCTCCTGTTGTTCTGAATCAGCTTCTCAACACGAGCTATGTTCAGGTCTTTTGATGCCGTCCTGGGTTGGCCAACGCGTTTCTCGTCGGTGACGTTTTCTCTACTAGCCACAAACTTTCGATACCATTCTGCGACGTGCTGACAAGACATTGCAGTCCCTCCGTAAACCTCTACCAGTTTTCGGCGAATTTCAGCCGCAGTTAAATTTTTCGCTCACAGAAATCGAATAACTGAGCGCATTTCTTCGTGGGACCAGTTTTCCAAACGAGTCGCCATTTGTGTTTACCTACAACTAGCGCGGTAGGTGGAGAGTGACTGAAACTCTACACAGTTGCCAACTCCATGTATTACAGTTACCGCACACTCCTCATTCCTCTATAGGGTCCAACAGACAAAATTCCTGAAATATCGGCCTTGTAACTTTAATTCCTGTTCCTCCCTCGTAGTCTAAAATTATCTGGAACTCTTAAATTTGAATTCCTCCGTAATAAAATAATATTGACCAAAATAAGGCGTATATCAGTTGATAGATCACACCGAGCTGATCAAAATGACGTACTTACGAGCAAATTCTCTTCCTAGTTTTGTATAAAATCAACAAAAACAATTTTTATAAAGGCAATAAGTATGCCGTTCGTTGCTAATAATAACGGAGTTTTTACTTTGTTTGAAGAATTTGTTATTTGTTAATGTAATTATATGTAGCAAAATATACTCTTAACTCCCAGATTGTATCTATTTTTCTTTCTAACGGTGTCACGCATACTATTTGTAAATCTCACACCAGTATCAGGTTTATCTAAACTTTATTTGAGGACCGATAATAACATAATAATTCAACGCTTCAAGAAATTCATGTGAATCGCCAGAAATTTTGTTGGGTTACAGACTGATCTGATATTGCGTATGTCAACTGTGTATTGATGTGTAATATATTTTAAAAGACATAAAAAAGAAATTTGCAATTAAACACTTAAGACTTAAGAATTTTATAGTGATTTTATCGAAGAAACAATACTTCATATCCATAAACACTTTTGCAGGAAACAACCTGAAAATTTATAGTCAAAATCTGACGTCACAAAATGCCAGATACTTCAATGCCAAAATTCCGATAGTTTTACAGTAGACCTTAAATGTTTGAGTATAGAGAATTGGAGACGCCATAATTTCACTTTTTCGGAAAAGATTTTAATTTTCAATGTTATTATGTTATTATTTTAAAAGTACGTTGACCAAACTAAAGAAATAATTTAAATTAATCACCGTGCATAATTAGAGACACAGTGCCATAATTATAATTAGAACCAAATAGAAAATGTGCAATACTTAGTCTGTTCCATTGTTCTTATTGGCTTCCAAAACCTTTGAAGCCAGGGTACTTAATTCTCTGATTTAGATTAGACTCAGAAATCAAAGTTAATTTTCATGTTTTTAAAATCAAACTCAATTTGATCCATCTTTCTTGCCTTCTAGTATGGACGTCATTCTTTCATTCATTCGAAAAGTTTCACCTCATAAGATCGATCATAGGATAAATACTATGTTGTGAATTAAAACTTTACAGCTTAGTTGGTAACTTCACTAATTACAAAACAAATTACCCTTTCTGATTTGCGGGGCACATTAAGTTATTTAATGGCACAATAGTGGAGCCCATAATACCGCGTTCAAATTGTATCAAAATCGATTTTTTGGTACCGGCAGTCTTTAAATTTACCATTAGGAAACAAGAGTGATTGAGTTAATGTAAGGATAAATATTATCTGTATATGAGATGCTATTACGAAGGTCGTGGGGAGTACTTTGCAGACTATCCTCGAGCTAAAATCTGTTCTGGGGCAGAAAAATCAGGTAAGGTAATAATTCATTAATTGCGATCATAGTCAATTCTATTTTGCGTCAGGAGAATAAACGAAATCTCAGATTCAAAATTCGAACCTAGTTTAACTTTCACTTAAATTGTTAGCTTTATTTTAAATAACTTAGTCGCTGAAATCAAGTAACCAGATTCCATAAAATTTTTCGCAAACTTCCTTCCAGAAATTCTTCTTTCAAGTTTTAAAGTAGTATTACTGAGAATAGAATGAATAATCAAATCAACATCATGTATTTTGAAGTTCGTTATGTATGATATTAACAATTATTAAATTCTAACATGTGCATAAATTGAAACTTAAAGTCAGCAAATCTATTTTTGTGGCCCTTGGTCGCGATTAATAGAGGTTAATATACTACTATACACACAGGAATAGATAGTGCTTCACATCAATAACTAATTCTGCTAACTTGTTTCGGCAAGTTGTATAAATTATTAATCACGAGCGAATTATTAATCATAAGTGTAAAGTTAGTTTTCGGACAGAAAGCACAGAATGAGATTTTTAAAAACATCATTGGTGGATATCTTCAAACAGCTACTTCTTCAGCATGAAAATTTATCAGAAAGAGACGAATTAAACACTCATCCTGGATCCACTACGATAATCATAGAAAATATTAAAACTATACAGATTGATGATGTCATCAAACATCAGTAGAAATCTACTCCTGGGTCCGATACAGTAACTTCAAATAATCTGAAAGCTCCACCAATTATATGTACCGAAGACTATGCCGCAAAGTTATTCACTGGAAATATTTCAACAAACCGAAAACCTCAATATCAATTTTATTACTTAAACTAGAAAAACCAACTAATAAATCTGAAAACTACATTTCAATTGCTTCCATCAACATATTTTTCAAAACTCTGGTACAACGCTTACAACGTTATTCTACAGCAAACTGGTTTTCTGTCAAAACATTCGATACAGATAACTTCCGCGCAGTTTGACGACTTTCAGAAGACTTTCAATAAAGGTTATAAGGTTGGAGAAATATTTTTGAATCTATGGTGCTGTAGCTTATGTATTGCATGATCATCGGACATATCGCAAAATTATAACTAGAAAACTATTCGACAACACGAATACAAAGGGATATAACACAGGGGTTACCTATACCCAGTGTTCGAAGTGGGAAAAAAAAGCAGAGCCGGTATGTTTTATTACAATTTTGACTCGACATACCGACTATCTAAATGTTGAAATACAGTGAGGGTATGTTGCCTAAAATATTGCATTTCTGTTTACATATTCATTCAAAACAATGGGAGAACTTTTCGGAGTTACGGGTGGGGCATGGAGAAGCTTTGCTTCTGCCCCCAATTTTCTGCGAATAATAATAATAAAATCCCCTTATGTTGCATTATAGAAAATTATACACGAAAATGCTCTGAAACCGAGTTTTTTATACTATCAATTTTTAAACATCTTCCCGCGGGTGAACTCCCGAACTCTCCACTCGACTGAAGGGTATCCCAAATCCCCGGAAAGTAGTTGTCCAATTATTAGAAAGATGCAAAAATACGTTTTAATGAAAGTATATAAGCTCAATCAATTTAATCTTAACACACCACATAATAAACGAACTGTTGAGCAAATTAACATATTTTTTTTAAAAGCATAAACCATATTTTTCTCATAAATACTGGAATCATGTATTTCTTTATCATTGTAGACACAAAAGAAGTCCCGGTGAACCCACAACAGTACTTCTCGATTTCAGTTTAAACGAGTCCTCTCAATATACTGCATTTTGTTTGGATTGGGCCCATGACTGATTTCTTTCTTTTATGTCACCCTTATCCGCAACCAACATATTCAACACGAGTTCTTGCGTAGGAGCAAGAGGTGAACTTCTTTGTAGACATCTTATTTTAAAAACAAAGGGTAGGAAAAATATAACAAAAATGTTGGTGTTGCCAACTTGAAAATTATTTCTACATAAGTAATAAAATCTTTGATGTGCTTAGCAATTCATGAATTACTGTGTGTAAGAATGGATTTATCAAACATGTATTAGTATCCACTTTCCAGTGACGGTATGTCTTGATCACTGAGAAACCAGAGTTGGTATGTCTTCATCACTGAGAAACCAGAGGCGGTATGGCATACCACCGCATACCGTCTTACTTCGACCATTGCCTATACCTCTATTGATCTAAGCTATTTCAATGATACTCTTATCAACTAAAATCTATATACTCTCCTCCAACTCTTTGAGGATAATACTGCAGGCTATATTCCTATGACTAAGAAAATAAATCAAATTTACAGTCTGGTGCCAAATGTGGATACTGAAAGTCAATTTATCTAAGACAAAAATACTATTATCCTATCCTTCAAGACGTGGCAGGGGAATGTTAGACAGATTGCATAAGATAGAAATTCACGAATAACTAATAAAATCCAGGTATCATTTTTCACAGAAGACTATTCAAACACTAAATAAGACACATATCAAAATAATACTGCCACTTAACAAAATATCCAGTAACAAATTATTAGATCTCCAAAGAAGAACACATAGGGCTACCTACAAACCGGTAATTACACCTACATTACTATATGGATAATATTGTGCTTCATTCAAAACTTTAATACTATATCCAAAACGGGAGGTAGTGGCTAAGAAAGATCTATAATAATTATCTATGCAACATTCAGGAGCTCTACCATAAAAGGAACCTAATACCCATCCCGGATGTCATAACTCAACTTAACATGAAATTTTGTCGTGTGGCAACCCCCCCTGCTTGGTCTAGGCTACAGCCCAAATGTAAGTTCCCGAATATAAACACACCAAGGATAAATTGTGCAATAAAAATATGAAAAAAAGGATATTAGGAAAAGTGGTAGCTTGTTTGTAAAGTACAATATTTTTTTAAATAATTACTGTATAGTTACAAAAGGTGCGAACTCCCACGCAACATATGTATTTCAATATTTTTCGTATATGACAAAACATACACCCAGAAGATGTGTCAACCGGAATGACAGTTTTTTCTTCGAGAATTTATTCTGTACTGAGACAAAGTAGATCAATTATAGATGTCTAACTCCCCTTGTTTCGAATTCTAACAGAGTTCTACTATCTTAAACAATGTACTATGTGATTTTTAGTAATTGAAATATTGTGCTAGATTGTTATTTTTCTTATTGAATTTTCCATAAAATAGTCCTGGAATTCTCCAGTTTCTTTAGGCTCACTCTTACGGCGACCCTGTATGTATTCAATTGTGCAGTAATAAAAAAATAATGAATAGTCTCTTTTACCTAACTTTAAATCCAGCTTTGCTCTCGAGTTATCATAATATTTTTTGGACAAATTTTCGGCGGCTCATAGTGCCGAAAGGAAGTGTTCCTACACCCAACTTTGTATATATTTTTCGTCTCATCTTCGTGTACCCTGTGGAAGCTACGAGTATTGCAGTATTCACCTGTGGAATTAGAAAGTACTTCCCTAATATTTTTTTTATCCAAGTACACAGACTATCAAGTACCAAATGAGTCAACATTACGTAAAACTCGCATAGATGGATGTTTCGGGAATCATTAAAACAATTAGTAATAAAGTGAACAAAAAACAATGTATTTCCATCAACAAGACAACCGATGCGATGAAAAGGTTTCTTGATAAAATTGTTATTGATAGAATTGAATGTGAAAAACAGTGCAAAATATTGTTTCTTGTATGTGAGGAAGTACAAAAAGCAATTAGTGTAGCAATTGCCCAGTTGTTCAGTTCCGCACTAAATTTTCTTTGGAATCGTGGTGTATATTATCAAGATGTTCTTTTCTTTGTGCATGCAGTGGCGTACATGAAAATAGCTGCAATGACTCTTAAAGTCCCCTCCCTCAACTATGATGCCCATAACTTGTAACTTCGCATGCCCTTCATCGAATTGCAGAGGTAATTCGTGGGTTATTTCCTGAGGAAGTTCCTTTAATTTCAAAGGAAGAAACGAAGAAAATATTTCTGAACACTTCATCCCGAATTCAATCCTCGCTCCTGAGCTTGCTTCACTTCTATAGTTAATAATAGTGAAATGGGGGTACTTGGGACAATGGATACTTGTTGCTGTATATTATGCGACAAACTTTAAGAAGTTAGCAAATGTAGTTACCTCTTTGCCTGAGGAGGATGCATCGTCAATTCGCATAACTCAACGATTATTCAAGAATGCTGTTTTGTGAAACACTTCGCTTTATAAGATTTTCATCGCTTTATAAGATTCAATATTGCGCGACTTCATAACATTTCTGAAAGAAAGATTTGAAATACTTTTAAATTTCCTTCAATATTTTCGTTCTCTAATGGACAAAATTCGAACTGTACCAGGTGCTAAGGGCCAGGTTGTTCGTGATAAATGTGAGCGAGTTATTGGAGCTAAAAATACTTGGACAAATTAAAGATTACTGGACAAGTGCTCCAAGACGAAATTAAATCAAATGAACTTGTACTTTGCATGTTTTAAGTAAATCTCAATTACAATTATGAATATAGAAAAATCACTTTTATTTTTTTAAAGTTAATGTTCAGTCGAATACGTAATTTATCAATTGACAACTTTAAAAAGTACCATGCAATTATGCGCAATCACAGTTAAAGTTTTTTTTTTTTTTTGGTAGCGGGCTGTTAAATTGAATTAAAATACATTTAATAATTTAAGATTTTAAGTTTTATAATAAGTTTTAAGTATAATAATTTAAGTTTTAAGGTTTTCATGTGTTTCTTGCTCGTAATTGAGATTATCTTTTCAAATTCCCAAACTATGGTATGTGTAAGTATAGGAACTCTTACAGAACGACTGTGTCTGTGAGTCCGTGTGTCGACAGGTAGGTCTATCAGAGCAAAATAGGACGGGAGAGCCAGAAATGCTTTCTTCATATGGATTTAGCGTCCCAATCAGAAGTTTCGTATCCACATTTATCTCTATATTAAAACCGGAAGCAGCTTATGTTTACCACTTCCTGTTTTAATATTGATGCCCATAGAGCAAACATGGTAATAGGGTAGATAGCAAGAAAATGATTTTTTTGCTATGGATTAAGCATCCCAACGATATATTCGATCCCCGCCATCTGTTGAAACTAGAAGCTGCTGAAATTTATTACCATTTCCAGTTTCAATTTGGTTCCCATAGACCAAAATCTGTAGCGAAAAACGGTTTTTCGATGTGGATTCGGCGTACCAGAATGGATGGAAGGATCTGCATCGTAGGATCGGACTGGTACACTGAGAAAAAAATTGGAGGTGGCGTACTTAAAAAGGTAGTTTACATGCGTAATTCCAGTAGTTTTTGGACTTAACGTACAGCAGACGTATAACTGAAAACGCATGTTTATAATACTTTCCGTATAAGTGATCTATATATACGTACTTTCCGTATGAAACAATATAGGCAGTCAGAATATCACATACTAATGGACAACGTAGCTGAGGAATGTAACATAAGTATATGCATGTGATATACGGAAAACTGTTGTAACGGCATGATGTAACATCTAGCGGCAGTGGGTATGTAGCATATGGATAACGTATGCTTCGTACTGATTTCTGTAGTAAGCAAGAGGGTTCCGTATATTTGTACAATATACCGCTGTCCGGAGAACGGATTTTTCTCAGTGTAGGACTCAGATTCGCAGGATCGATTCACACTACTCGTATCAAGAATGGATGAGTGAAGTAATTTCATCACTTCCCGTAACAACAGAAGTGCAAGATTTCAAAAGTTAAAGTATATTTTCATTTTCAATTGCAAAAAGTATGGAAAATAAAGCAGAGGCACATTGTATGTAAGACATATTTATTTTCATGCTTTCGAATATTTGTGTTTCGAAAGTTTTGTACAATATTACAACTCTCTCTTTGATCATAATGTTCATACGCCATCATAAAACATAATTATTGTGAGTTCTATATGTGGTACATTTCTTTCTAACTCACCAGAAACAGATGATGCAAGAAATATTTGTTAAAACACGTCATACTTGACCCATTCATGGGCTCTGTCTCTGCCCTTATTTCTCTTTTAAAACTGGCAACATTAGATCTATTGCTTCCTATTTGATACTCCATTCGTGTAGTTTGAAAGCCTACTGTAATTTCACAATGCAAACGAAACTCGCTTGGTTTTAACGACTAAGAATACAACAGCTTCAGTTATAAAGGTAGTTCTTGTATCTTACTTCATCAAATGAATGTATTATTTTTTGTGTTATACTTCCTTATTTTGAGCTATGTATGTTTTCTTATGTTGAAGTTACGCATTTAATACATACTGGTGAACCAATGAGTGTTGCTAAGAAAATTCTTTATTTCCGTAGGTTAAATTTTATCAGGGCTTTTGTAAGTCTGAATTAATATTTTTCTTTCCAGGATATCTCACGCTTCAATGTTAAGAAGTCAACTTAGTTTCAATCATAATTCAGAATGGCTTTAATGAAAACATGCGTTGGAGGACTATCCTTACGAGCTGGGACCATTATAATTGGTTTCTTCTCATTAGTAAGTTGATTATAACAATATTTGTTCTCTAATCTCGATTAATTGCATTTGCGAATGTCTTGATAGCATATTCGACTGACCGAATCTTGAAATATTGTTTGCAGATGGTAGATAATTTAGCAAGAAAAGATGTATAATTGGCAAAGTATGTAATTTGTCAATGTCGTGTTACTCGCTTATAATATGGTTTGGAATAAGAAGTAAAGAAATTATCATTTACTAAAGAAATTATCAACATTAGTGCAAATGTCTGATTTATGTTATGTTTGTGGTAACATAATGTTAACCTACAGCAAAGTTAGTTTCGTTGAAATTTTCTAGATTCATAATTAACCATGTAAAAATTAACAATTACATTAATCAATTAAAAGTTTTGTTAATTAGACGATTAGCTTTTAATTTTAATATTAATTTTTAATTGATACTCGATATTCAATTTATTTTATTTTTTAAAAAATTAATCATTATATTTTTCCTTCAGGTAACATATAGTGTGAAAAGGATTTTTGCTACAGGATATACGTATTTCGGTTTATTTTAAACTCTGCTTGGTCACTCTTATATCAGTAATTAAGAATACTGGATTATAACATGACCCTTTGCTCAAGTGAATATTGTAACTTTAACTTGTCTTCAAGTCAAAATGGTCGTTCTACATCCTAGAAACGAGAAACCTAGAGCAGACTATACATGTTCATGTTGATACTCTGTAGACTCTTGCAGAATAACAAACATCTTAGGATGATACTCATTCTCTCTCGTAAGTGTGACTTTTGGTGACAGAGTTATTTGAATGAAATACTCTCCCCAATTTTTGTCTCTTTGTCTTCAGCCACACTTTTCGTCCTTTTCAAAAAGTCATTCGGCTACAGTCAATCAGTTAAAGAACAGCCGGTGGTAATGATTGGTTTGAACAAAATAGAATACTAAATACTACTATTACGTAGGAAAATTGCCATCGAAAATACTAATTTCACCTATTAAAAGGATAAGGAAGACAATAACAACACAAAGAGGACGGTCCTAGTAGGTTTACTGATTTTGAGGTCTGCAGGCTATCAGTATTTTCGATATTTTGTAGTTTGTAATTTGAAATACAGAAATAGGTGGAATTGGAGATTTACGAAGAGAAATGTACGACATATATTATTTATTTACTATTATTATAAAAATGAAGTCTTTAATGTAACATCCCACATTTATGCTCTTTAGAATAAAGGAGAAGGTTGAATAGTGAAATTGAATTATTATGGAAGCATTGATGGAATGGATATTTGGCAGGAATGGAAACACCGACAAAATCCACATATACGATGTTGTCCACTACAAATTGAATGGTATGGATTGAATCGACGACCTTTTGCATTACCATCCCTTGATAGAGGTGAGACCTCTACCTCTGAGCCAGTGTGACCCACATTATTATTACATAGTATTGATTTATAACAAGCGGAAAACAAACGTACCGAGGAGTCTGATCGATGGTTTGTGATTTTGAGATTGAGACAAGAGACAAGATTTTGAGATTGATTTTGATACACGTTTAATTCATTCTTGAGAATATTATCTGATTCAACGCTCTTTCAAAGTAGTAACTTGTTTTCTATGTTTAATACCTGACTAATTTCCCGCTGACGGAGATCAGATTGAAAGATTTCATAGTACTATTCTATTTTTTCTTGCAGATATTTCAATTAATTGTGGCGTGTTTTCGTAGCAGCGATTCAGGAATTCTGTTCCCTTCCGTTCGCTTTCTTCCTAATCCTGAAGGTAATTCCTAGTACTTATTATATGTAGCAAATTCATATATCGTTCATTCTTTCCTTTAATTCATTCAACTAAATGTCAGATGAAAATATACCAATAACGCGCATAATTGCTTTGGAATATTGAAGATGTCTCTCACCTCATTAATATCTGTTTTATGAAGCTGCTAAAAACAGTTAAAAGTTTTGCAAGCTAAATCATAATGTAATATTGATAGAAATCATTATGCAATAGTAGTTTCTGTAACAGTGACAAAGAAAAATATTAATTATGACATTCACACAATTATTTAAAAGTTTGTTGGGTGCATAACGTTTAACCTTTAGACGCCCGCCAGGGATTTTAACAAAATCGTAGACTCTCATGTTGGGGGCTCTGGTGACTCCCCTTATTACCACAGAATCATCATTCATACACCATTGGAAAGTTTATAGACCACAGATTCCAACGAGGTCACATGCGTGCGTGCAATTTCCGTCATATTCGTGTGAGGCGTAATTACGGCTGAACTATTGATATTTGTTCAATGTTCAAGACAATTAAAGATAAATGTAATTTACGTCAAAAAACTGAAACTCCAAAAATTGGCCAACTTTGTCTCTCCCTACTCTCCTATATAAGCAAGAAGTACAAATATAGGATATTACCATGTAATGCCCTATTTCATTACTTCACATACCAATTTTTATGAGTGTAGCCCCAAGGGGGATGCCTTCCAAAACCCTATTGAAAAAAGAAAAAAACACTACTTTACCCTTCTCTCCCGCCGTGGTACTCACCACATACATAAAATGCACACCGGCGGAAAGCTGCATCCTTCAGAAATACATTGTTACCAAAATCATTCTCCTACCTTAATTAATAATTCTATTGAGGTTTAAAGCCTCGACACAGCAGTTGCGCAATTCATACTTTTGTCTGTTATGGTTGCCTCTTAAAAACACGATAGCAATATATTTGAGTTTTTGCTGCATTTTCTGGACTACATAAATATCGATGTGATCAATAATGTTTCCATCTTAAATAGGGTCGATTGAAGTAGATTAGAGAGGTGAACCCCTTAGCACAAACTATGTAGGAGCCTTTTATAAATCTGAAACGTAATACACTTTCTAAATTTCAGAAGATTATTTTAGTTGAAGAAGATATAGTATTATCTTACTACTTTTAGTAATAAATCTTAGATTAACATGTGAACTGTGCAGTGGATGCTCACTAGACCTCCATTATCGCTGACATGCTATACTCTCTATGTAGAATTGTCCATTATTCCTGTGGAAACAATGCACGTCTTAGACTTTATGCCTCAATTTATCTTACGGTTAATGTGTCTTTACTTGAAATCTTATTGTTCATTACATGTAAAATATGAAGTTTGCACTTGAAGTCAATATTCAAGGAAGTCTTACTATCTCATTGAAAATGGTAAGAGATCCATATTTTAAATTTTGTTTGCTATTTCCTTTTTGTTTAATATATCCCTTTCTCGTGTTGGTTGTTTACTAACATATATGAGTCTTTAATATAGACATTTCTAAAGAAACAATCATCACTGGACATAGGAAATTGGCTAAAATTAAATTTACATTAAACTTGATACCACTCGTTCAACTAGGGATGTATTTATCAAGAAAAATGATTCAAATGACCATTTAGGGTGATACAAGGATAACACATAAGTCTTGCAATATTTTGATACACAAAATACCGTATTTATTACAGTACAATGAAAGCAAGTTAACAATCAATCCATAGCTCTTCGTGTTGGACTATTTGCAGCCATCTTTCTGCTAGTTTCTCGATTCGACGTCGATACCACGTCTTGTCTTGTCTTTAGAGGCAAAGAAGTCAGTTACTTCTGTTCCCCCCTTCTGCTGGTTAATGAAGCATAGTGCTTGCAGGAAGTGCGACATAGACCGAAACAGGTAGTAATCCAAAGGTGCAAGGACTATATGTCGGATGCGGTATTAGTTCGATGCCTCAAGTTGCTGACATTTTTGTTGCAATATTTTTCTAATCGAGTGTAGTTTTGTGTTATCCTGTTACATCAGGGCGCGCAACGCAGCATAATTCTCTCCGACTGTTCGGAATAAAGATCGACATTTATGGTATAATCGTTGGAAAAGAACTCGAAGTGGCTTACTCCTCGTAATTTCACCACACACAAAGCATGGCTTTATACTCCTGCTTGACGACCGGGTCTGGAAGTTGGTTCTTCAACCGCTGTTTCTGCACATTTGGATTAAAAAAAAAAAAAACTTTTCATTGCGTGTGACAATCCGCTTCAGGAAATGCCCATCACGCGATTTTTACAGTACTTGTCGGCACACATCCACTCTCCTCTGAGATTCAACTGGGGTCAACTCATGTGACACAATACGGCAGTTCCTAATGATTTTTGCGAGTTCGTGTAGATAACGCAGTACTAGACTGGGATATGCCAAGTTCCTTTGACAGTTGTCGTGTGCTAGTGGATGGGTTTTCCTCAATGACGTGTCGTATGACTTCAGAATTTGGCAGTTACCCTTAGGCAGTCGTAGCTTGGCTGATCCTCAAGGTTTATATAACTTGCACAATATTTCTGAAACCAAAGAGTGCTATGCTTTGGCTCAGTTCATTTTGTCCTTTCACATAAATATTTTGGATTGCTGCCACAGTGTTATGCTCCTAGTTGAACGCGTACAGTAGCAGTTCAGGTATCATTGTTGAGCACTCATCGTCAGTGCCACTAAAAACTGACTGAAGATATTAATGGAGTGGTGGAGTTATATAGTCCGCTTATCACACTATTTTTAGGTCAGGTTAAGATTGTACTTACGATCACGGCGTATACACGCGCCTGCTGTTTATTAAAAATACAAATAACACTTCTAACAAACTGAAGTTCACATATAAATTAGACAAAATAAAGGATTAAAACAAAACAACACTAAAACCTAACAATTAACAGAGGAGATATGGAAAGGCTGAGATAAATAACAAAATATAAAATATAAGAAAATAAGTAAAAAATAGCAATAATAGTAAAGCATGACAAGAAAATTAAAAAAAAAAAAGATTCCCAGTACATGTTAACTATTCCAATCTCATGAATAAAAATTAGAATACGGTCTCTCAATACTGTATTATCCTCAAAACCTGATTAAGATTTTTCGGTAACCCTAAATGTTCTTTGAGATTGAGTATTTTTGACATTCTACGAGAATGTGTTGAATACTGAGTGGTAGGAACCCTTATTTACAAAATGGGTGGTTAGCACAACGCATTAAAGTGAGATGAGAGCGTTTGATTCGTAAGCGTGTTACTACATTTCGGCGACTAGAACGCGACGTCTGCAAATTATAAAAAAGAAGTTTTATTGATTGCAGCTTTTTTCGTTCACCTGGAATCAGAGTAATGAAAGAGCTTTACAAAAAGAAAAATGTAAGGACATAGAAGAACTAGAAAGAGTTGGGAAAAATGGGAAACTGTACAAGGAGGAAAGTGTGCTGTCCATGTTAAGTGACGAATAAGTCAAACTAAAAATTTGACTGTCAAGAATGAGATACAAATGCCAGTGAGATACAAGTGGATCAACAATTCAAGTTCGTTGAGAACAGAAATATACACGTTGAGTCTTGGGGCAAGAAACCTAAAACAGACCCCGAACAAGACGATTTAATGTTATTTGAAAATGTCGAGTAATATCACTACAGCATTTTTCAGATGGGAAGCGGCATGGCCTTGAGTTGGCTTTACGCGGCGTCCAATTGGCTTTGAGCGGTGTTGACAATTCGCGACAAGCAGTTCTGCACGCTGACTTCTCGCGCTACTGCGAATCTTGACAATAGCAGAGGCGCTTATTAGAAATATTGTATTAGCACATTAACTGCTCACTTTACGAAGCAGAGAAAAGAATTACGAACACATACGTGAAAACTACATCTTTTTATGACAACTGGTTGTCATGATACACGCTTTGAAAGGTTTCCATATAAAACAATTAGTAAAACGAGCGTTGAGTCCCGTCTAATTTCCAATGGATTTTTCTTCGATTTGGAAATGGAACTCAACTTTTATTAAAGGATAATCAGGGGTGTAACCAACAGGTTGTTCTAGGGGAACATTACTTTCAGGGGGAGGAAAGCTTTTCACGCATTAAAATCAGAACAAATGACCTCTTTCAGGATATGAAAGCATTTTAACTCACCATGTATACTATACACATATTATGTTTTCTCGATGCTACCTTAACAAAAGACGGATCTTGACAGTACTGAAGTTGAAAAGCGGATTGTAAGAGATAAATCAACAAGCTATTCATAAGAAAACAAATGCTGTTTCTAGCAGTCTGTTTATCCGACTTTGTGTTTATGTAGGTTAAAATACTAAAGGGAAAAAACTCGAAAAAATATCAACTCAGATATTATTATGCAATAATATAGTAGTGAAAGATCCTGGGGGGACTGAGGGAGCCAGGGCCCCTCATTTTATTTGTAAATGTGCAATATTAGGCATAATTTGAATGCAATTTGTCTTAAAATCATCATATATGCTTTCTGCATCTGAATGCACCCCCCCCCCCAATTTACAGAGAAATCAGCGTCCTTGTAATTAGGTACAGAAACTGTATTGATGATGTTTTCCTTTTTCTTTTTTTTAAAAATCGTATTTTATTATAAACGTTCCTAATTTGCATTAACTATTAAATAAGTTTACTAAACATATACTAGATGAACCTCATTTCGGGGCTGGAAATAGTTTGGAAAGTCAAGGCCCTCTTTTCCCCCGTTTCTACACCCTTGAGAATAGTAAGCGATCGAATTAAATAACAAGCCTCTGCAATTTGATTCATTTATATATATTCGATTCCCGGCGGGAGCTCATGTGGAAGAACAGAAGGTATGGGACATTCGTAATATTGTTTTGAAATTGCCTTCATGCAAGATTCTTCCTTATTCGACAGAAGAAACGCAGTATGATTTTTTTTCTTCGTTTCAATACCTTACGTATGTGTGGCCAATTACGTAATCCTTCTTTACTCCTCTAGCAGGGATGCAAAAGCACCAGGCGTCTGAGTGGTGTCATAAATTATTGTAACCCAAAACAAACTCGACCATATCGCGTTGCTTACGAATCAGATGGATTGTTGTTGTGAGACCTACATCAAGTATAAGAGTATGTTATTATAGGAACATACATGGAAGCAAAGGAGCTGATTGTGTGTGTAGGAACGCAACTTCTCTTCTAGCATAAACAGAATTCATCAGTGTCTAGATTGCTTTTTTTTCGTGGTAGTTCATTTGTTCTCCAAAATTATAGTTGACAGTGTCTTTAAGGAAACCGAGTACAAGTGCGGAATTTTCTTTAAAAAAAAAGTGCTACGAAGTGAAGCTCGAAGAATTATTTTTTTGTGTTTATAATTTTTGGAACTCATAATAAAAAATTTACAAGAGTCAGATTCAGACAATGGCGAAATATTAATTGACATAGACGATAGTGAAAGTAGTGTTGAAGACGAACGTTTAGCAGTTCCACTGGAATAAGTTAATAGGTAGGTTATTCAGTTGCTATATATACTTCTAGGATACACAGCCAAAATCTTTGAGTTTGCTGGAATAGTATATTTACATTGTGAATAATGTTGCCAATGTATGTGTAATAATCTCAACTAGAGGAAGAGCGAGAAGGGAAAGGGGAGTCCGAAATCCGGCAACACCGCGCGGAATATCCCACAGCATTGGCTACTGCCCGTGATGCTTTACATCTGAAAAACACAATAAGGTATCTACAGCGGCAATAAGTAACTAGATAGTCAACATAGGGGCGACTACAGACAGGAGCATAAAGACATTGCTGGCGGTAACAGGAAACAGTGTGCCCCTAAAAATACTACCTTGGAGAACAAAGTTTTCCACAGAAATCGCCCTGAGAGACAAGAACCCACACGCACCCTGAAATAACGTTTGTCAAGGAAGCCAGGTAAAAATTGACCCGTACGACTACGAAGACCCCTGTCATGCATTTGTTTTAAAATTCCATAACGTCAACAAAACAAAACAAAACAAAACAAAACAAAAACATATAGCAGCAAGGTGCTGACAATGAAAAAATACTTTTTGGATCTGGATCTCGAGTTGAGCAAGATTATTAGTAAGTGGATCGTATTCAGCGAAAGCCACATTGTAATAATTCTGAACAGAGAGTTTGTCTCCAAATACTACATCAGTCTCTTGTTCATTATGGGCGTAAAGAGATTATAAACACACTTCATGAAAGAAATGAGTCTGCAGTTTGAGGCGGTCGTTGTTGCTTTCTTTGGTTTCAACATTGGAAGTACTAGAGCTTCATCCAATCGAGTTCGTAAGGTCAACTCTATCCAGATACAATTGAACATCTCTAGTAACGTGAGTATCACAAGAGATATTGCACTACGTATCATATAATTATAAACAATCAACCCATGGAGCAGTATTGGATGATTCGCGTCAGGCAGGTTCTACGTCGAGAGCCCTGAAGGGAACGTTGTAGCTATCAGTATTAGTGCTATGAAAATTTAATGGGTTCCACTCGATACAAGTACGAAAGTAATTATCAGAATAGTGTGCAAGTTGAGATAGAAAAAAATGTCAGCTATCTCTGTGGTACTAATCTCCATAACCCCATCTATTTATAAAGCAGCACACTAGAATTTGTACAATTGCTATTCATTGAACAAACACTACCTTACACAGTAGTCATGTGTGTCAGACCATATCTACACAATTAGCTACAGGGAGATCAGAAAGAGAATGAAACTAACTCAACTCTCGATACGCTGACCAATCAGTACGTCTTAAGTTGACGTTTAGTATGATTCAGATTGACAACAAGAACAGCTGTAACTTTCATCACACAGCGAACCACTGGAGTTGCAATACTTGTTTTTTCCACAACATTTTCATGCAAAGTATTACCCTGCTTTTGCTCTTGTATTTTAGATTTTTCCCGGGGAAAGTACGACCCTGAGGTGTTTGGCAAAAATCTGCCCATGAATTTAGGTTTTATAATAATTCATACATTGAAATATGTTTGTGATCGCTACACCACGGTGTTTACAGGAATAACTAATGCTACTCCCCTATCAACCCTGTGAGCACGCTGAAGGACGTAGGATTGACGTGGTTAAGGAGTGGAATAGTGATAGTTGGACGTGGCCTAACCACTATTCCTGCCGACAGAGAGACAAAAAAAAAAAAAAAAAAAAAAAAAAAACCGGATAAAAACTAGAATATCAAAAACAAAATTCAAAACAAGCATACAAGAACATAGAAAATGTTGCATTTTTTTGGAAACGTCTTCTATTTTTCCATTTGTTTGTTTTTATATCTTTTCTATTAAAAAATAAACAAAAGGTTGAAATAACACAAGGCACATCCACATGGTGCACATCCACCTTAGTCAGAGGTAGAGTCCACTGATCATCATCTTGTAAGATTCCCATAAAAACCGAAAGAATGCGAATCGTGCAAAGATGTTTGCAACTGGCAGGACAGGTAAGGAAGGAGTGATAAATGAATGATGAGTGAAGCCGCTCTCTGCACAAACAACTAGTTCCAGTCAACTTAATATAGCAAATCGGCACCGTCAACGTTACCTAGGCTACATCTTGAGGAAGTAGAACCTTGTATTCCTCCAAACTAACTAATATTCTATCACAATTTGATACAAAAGAAACCAAAGAGACGAAAAGTTTTCTATCCAACCCTTGCAGCAAATAGCACATGACTTGATTCGTCTATGAACAATCTTGGCTAAACAGTCATAACGTGTATTTTAAACACCCGATAAAAACATAAATGTCTTATAATAGAATAGCGTATATAGTACACAACACATGCAGTACAATTGACTTTTTTACTCATTTCTTCTAGGATCTGCTGTAGGCATGTTTGCATCTACTCTTCTTATTCTAGGTGGCTATTTTGTGAGTACTATAATTTTATTAATCTCTTTTGAAATTATATCTGTCCATTCAATTGATTTCGTAATTCTTGTGAATTACGACACTTTTGTACACTGTACGCAATTATAGCTATAAATTGTGTTTCTACGTACTTCTGGAATGATACACAAAATGTAATGTAAACTGTGTTTTTGGTTCATTCCACTTACAAGAACTACACAAATTATTTTTTTGTTGAGAAAGATATACTAGTATTTGAGAAATCCCTTTCTTATCTGTGCTATAAAAATGAGATATTAAGATACGCACTCATGAGAAAAGGTGTTGTAAAGATGAAAAATATTTTTCAAATACGGGAAGAAAATACCTAAATTTGTTTTGAGTGAGGTTTATGTTCAACTTTGAGAATACTCTCAGTGCATTTCGTTCTTCGAAAGGCAAATTATTAATGATTCATAGGATTTTATTCGCTTATTATTTTTGCATAGTTTTCTAAAATTAAAATGTAAACAGGTTATACGATTTGTTATATTACAGGAGATATTGAGATATTGTTATTGTGTGTTATTGTGTTTGTTATGTTGCACAAACACAAAGCATGTTATTGTGTTAGCACACAAGCATGTTATTGTGTTTGCAAAAAGTCTTTTATTGTACAGTGAGAGAACATTTGCACTGTACTAAACAGTAACATACAGCGTAAACATATTGATAACTTAATGATTTGAGGACGTCTGTGTTTATCCTAAAGAATAATTTATATATTTCACTTCGTTTTTTCATAATATTAAAAAAAAAAATAATAACACGTTCTATATAGACGAGTTTAAGCTGCCATATACTATGAAAGTTGATATCAAATAAATGGCTTTTATTAAGAGATTGAGTAACGATTATGTCATTTAACCGGTGAAGTATAGATGTTTTAATAACCAAGTACTTGTTTTAATAATTTTAAAATAATTCTAGGAGATTATACATCTTTAAAAATAACATGAAATGAAATTAAATCTTTAAGTTTTACGTCCCATGCTTATGTCGGCTAGGCTAAACGAGACAGTTATGATGAGACATGAATGAAGAAAGTGGGAGGAAACGGGAACCCTGAGAAAACCCACGCACACGATATTTGTCCACAATAAAGTTCACTTAAAAAAATAACATAAAATACACCATTATTTAATGAAAAATATCCTCAGTTTAGTAGAGCGAAAGTTCAAACAATCGTAGTGTAAACATCTCGTATACAATGGAACACAAGTTGAACAAATGGTGAGGATGCATGTCAAATTTCTGCAGTTACCAAAAAACGTTTGCAACAATTACATATTGTAAAATGATACGTTATAGTAATCACTTTTCGATAAATAATTGGCTTACTAGTGAGCAAAAACTGTCACGACTGAGATTTAAAGAAAAAAAATCATTTGCGAAAAGGAAGTCTCTTTGCAGTTGTCAGAGCTTCTGGCAATCTCCGTGCATCATATCTTACTAACATTGCACCCAATCTGTTTACTAAAATTTTAGAAACTGAGGTATATTCTTCCTCATTCTTGGTCTTAAGGATTTTTGTCTCTTATGCACTCAAAAATATAATTTTCTTTATACTTGTCGTTTGAAAATTAAGGTCTAAAATTAAGTTGAAAGAATAATTTAAAACTTACCTCAGAAAAGAGCTTAATCTATTTTTCCTTTTGGTTGCGTTATAAAGTGGATTATGTGGGGAAGAAAAAAAATTAACTCACGAACATGACTTTGTTTTACAATTCATATTGTGTACAAAACGATCTGCCGCTAACTAACAGATACTAATATCAGGTGTAACCGTAGCTATTTGAGTATATGATATAAAAATCGATCTTCTTGAAAACTAACACAATAGACGATTTTATTTATGAATTCAAAATATTAGTAAATTATCGTGATACAATATATCAAGGATTACAATTCCACTATAAAACCGATATTCAAAAAATATCAAGATAAAGAAAGTGAAAAGTTAAAGAATGAAAGTAATGAAACATAGAGCTATTTGAGTCTCTGGTGGTGCTATTTCAGTCTTTACTGTACTGCACTCTTCTTTTATTTTTTAAATATCGAATATCTAGTCTTATACTATTCATCAAATAAAAACTACACGAGAATAATTATTTTAGGGAAGGGTTTGAACTATTCTTTAAGTTCTATTTTAGCTCTCCTTCTTATCAATTAGGGCTTCTATATATACAGGGTGTCTCAAAAGTCCCCTGACAAGGGGTAACTCTGTTATTATCAAAGTTACAACAAAATGTAAGAGGGAAAACCATCTCCAAATTTGATGTTTTCATTTAAAGTGAAGGAATTTTTTAAATCGAGCGAGCCGCTTGGGCTATACAATCTTTATGCGCCCAATATTAAATGAAAATGCAGCGTTGCCATTTACCTGGACTCAGAACATAAAGTGAACGGGGGCATATTTGAAATGGGGGCTGGCCATCGAAACATTAGGGTAAAAGACATTAACTTCGTTCACTTATGTTGTGAGTGGCAACGTTGCATTTTCATTTAATATTGGGTGCATAAAGAGTGTACAGTCCAAACGGCTCGCCCGATTTTAAAAAATCCTTCACTTTAGATTATATATGGAGATATATATATATAGATATATATATGGAGATATATGGAGATGGTTTTCCCTCTTACATTTTGTTGTAACTCTGATAATAACAGTTACCCTCTCAGGGGACTTTTGAGACACCTTGTATATAAAGTTAAATCGTTAAAACATTTTATTCTCAGAAATAAAAATATGTAAAGCTCAGGAAGGACCGCGGTGGCTCAGTGGTAGAGCGTTCACCTCTGGGGCTTGGAGTCCCGGGTTCGATCCCAGCCCCCGCCAAGTGAACTTTGTGCTGGACAAACACCGTGTGCGTGGGTTTTCTAGGGGTTCTCCCGTTTCCTCCCACTTTCTTCATTCCACCATTTCATTCATTACTCATCATCACCGTCTCCTTTAGCCTAACCGGCATGACTGTGGGACGTAAAACTCAAAGATTTCATTTCATCTTTTTGTAAAGCTCAGAAGTTACAAAAATACATCCAGAAGTAAAAAAAAAAAAAAAATCTTCTAACGCATCTTTCAAGTTGAAAACTTCACATTATAGCAGTAAGAGTTAGATACATACCTCAAATGTTTTAATATAAAGTTTGAAATAAAAGTATTTTATTTAAAGATGAGATTGAGTTTGGTGTCATTTAACTTAGCCATAGATTAAATTGAACATGTAAAGTAATTACGTATATATAAATTACGGATAACTTATCTAAATAAAAACTTTTTACGCAATATTAAGTTGTAAACTAAAAATTACTACGCTACTAAAGTTGTAGACTAAGAGAGATTAAAAGTTGTTCAAGAAAGACTCACTTCACAGCACTTGCCACACAGAAATTGTTTTTCTCCGAAGCTCCTACAAATAACAGATAATTGCATTGTTTACATATTTGGCAGTGAATCAAATTACATTTCCTGGCAGATTCATCAAAATAACTAGGTACTGTAACTGACATTGTTCGCATGGCATATTTTTCTCAGATTCATTTACATAATCGTGGTCATAACACTTATCGTGACTATTATTTGTTGACAAATATCACCGAGGGATCTTTTGTAATGGGTTCTTCTTGCCTCCAGAATAATTTTGGTTGCTCTGTCCAATGTAATTTGAAATATTATATATATATATACGAGAATCACCTTCCCAGTTCTATTGTCCTTCAACTTACACATAAACTTCACGTCCATAGCCACTTCATGACTAAAGTCTTTCATTCGTTTAAAAAATGCTCTGTCTAATGATCAGTAGTTCATAGGCACTATACAGTGGTAAACACGAAAGTTAAATCTCATTCTTCTCTACAAATAGTCGCGTTATTTGACTTTTGCTAATAAGGGAGTGCTCCTTACAGGAGCAACGGAGAAAGATGAAGTAATGTCCGAAGTTAAAAACATTATATCTTACATGACTACATTTATAAACATCTTTACCTTATAACAGTTATTCATATTTACATCGTTCTTTCGTTATAATTGTTCATGATTTTGCATCAAAAAGTAGCCCTTGAATATCAATCAATGTTTTCCTTTAAAATTGTGTATTTATGTGCTCAACAGTCGTTGACATTTGATTTTCCCGTGCAATGCAATCTAATTATTGAACAATTATGTTTCCATTATAACTCACATTATGACAAACAGAAGCGTGTTTTGTATCTTACGCACCTCGAAGTGTTTCTAACACAAGTATCGTATACTCGCATTCAATTAGTATTTTGTTTGCTAAATCATAAGATCGTTTCATGAATGAAAAGCTATTTGTGCTCTCTTTTATATAACTAGATTATTTAGACACATTCTAGTTTTAGATTATAACTAGCACACCGAATTTCAAGGTTTCTATTCCAAGTACCTAAAACATGATATTAGAGGTACAAAAAAAGGCAAATTTAAATAACATGGGGAAACTCTTCATCCTCTCTTTAGACTCCTCTAAAAATTAAAAATATTTACTTTTGGCAATTATCCTGTGGGTTAGTTCCGGAAGGCTAAAATCATGCCAAATTTAATCATTGTAGCCCTACAGGGAGTGCTCAATATTTTCTGTCAGCTCATGTAGTTTTATATATAGTTAGGATTTTACAGTTAGTCAATATGTTTAATTTAGGTAGTTTATAAGCATTGTTTTATAAATAATATTTTACTTTATATTTTGTTTTGGAAGTAATTTCTCTTTCATTTATGGACAGAAGAACAAGCGCTACCTTCTAGCTTGGATGCTGTTTGCTCTGTATTGGCTTCTGCCCGCTTTTGTCGCCATACTCCTCATCTTTCTTGCAGATTTCATATCATTTCTTCCATCTGTTTTACTTACATGTAAGTGTGCATTTATGTTAAGCAATTAGTAGTTTAATTAGTATCCAATTTTTGGAGCCATAGACCTTGTAAGAGCCGAATGACTACTTGCAATATGAGAATAGGTGGTACTAGTGTGTGTTTGTAGGTAGTAATTTTTCCGGTAGAAAGTTTCAATTTTGAGGACGAAGCAATGAATTTCTTGATGAGCTTTCGGCTAACTAATTTTAGTTATTATTGAAAAGCTGAAACCAGCAATTTGTAACATACTCAATATTGTTGTTCAATGCGAAAATTAATATTCTTACGACTTACTTATTCGACTTTCCCGAATTATTTCTTAGATGCAGGGTAAGGGAACAACTGATGGTTTGAATTTTACATTATACTATAGGTCCAGTTCTCACTTGGCCTAGGTGCTAGAAAGGAACATTAAATTTCAAACAATGGAGCAATCAACTTTATCCAGTGATGGAGTTTTAACTAAATAAAAATGTTTATAATCAATCAACTCACTTTAACATTGCAGGGATTAAGCAGGCATGTAACATGATTAGAGCAGCCGTTTGAGTAAGACTGTAGTTTTTGTTTTCTAACCAGGATACATGGATAGTCTGATATTAGAGGCGTTTGCCTTTTATGTTGGAAGTCACTATGTTACTACTGCTGCTACTACTACTACTACTACTACTACTACTACTACTACTACTACTACTACTAGATGGTCCCTGCTGGTCTAGTGGTTAGCGCACTTCTTTTCCGGTTTCCGGTGGGAGAGCCTTAAAATATAATGCATTACGGTTATAGGATTGGTACTGGAAAAGGAATCTAAACTCTAATCAACCAAGCAGCCAATATAGTAATAATAATAATAATACTAAGATAAATAAATGTTTCTCAATTCTGACGAATAACGGTAGTAAGTAAATAGTTGTGCAGAAATTACGAATAATATACGTTGACTTTCAACCAATATATATTATACCTACACCAGGATAATGAAAGGTGTGTATATCAAACAAACTAATTCTTTACCTTCACGTAATTTAGATGAAACCATATCGGCTGCTTAAATGAAATTGGTAATCGTACAATAAGTCAAGGAAGTGATGATACTCTATATGGGCATTCCAATAGGCAATGAGTGTAGGCACGGGACGCGGCCTTTCAAACAGAAATTGGCTCCTAAATGAGCTTCGTATGTTATATGTTTATTACATCTTCTTACATTAACAACCAACTAAATGAAGAATGCTTATAATAGAAAATGAAGTAAAAATATTTTAGAAGAATCGAAACGCTAATCCAGTGAATGGTTCCAATGGGCTTTCTCACGACCGCAAAAAGTCAAACAAGAGCTAACAAACGTAAAGTCATGATAATAATGACATATGACTACAAAGACATTATCTTGTCACTTCAAGAGCCACTATGGTTACCTTAAATTCTGCGTACAATTAATCGTACCTGAATCACCATTTGCGGCCAGCATTGCGACGCGAATGACCACATCTCCTGCAGTCTAGATCAATTGTGCCTCTCGACAACTCCAAATTTCATATTGCCCATGCAATACAGACTCTTACAACGGTGGGATTGCGAGATACTGAAGCACCCGGCATAGTCCCCAGATATGAGCCCCAACAATTTTGATTCGTTCCCAAAAATGAAAGAACCACATCGGGGACAATGTTTCCGTGATACTCCTACCATTCGTTCGTGGCTTAGGGCGCTCTCTTGAAACTCTCAAAGACGTGTGCCCTCAACGTTACTTATCGTCTGCCAGACATCTGGAAACGTGTTCTCCAGACAGGTGGTGGCTATATCAAAGAAATGTAACGAGATTCACGTGAGTAACACATTTTATTTTCATTTATCAAATATATTGCCACTTTATTCTAAATGGCCCTTGCATATAATGTCATATTCATAACTGGAGTATATAAGTGAAATATATAATTAGTTTACAAAATTAAATCGAAATAAGAAGGAACTGATTTTGAGAAAGAATTTTTGTAGATTTAGATCTAAGTATTTCATTACTGGGTTTTCACATTTAATCAGATCACGTTATTATTTTAATATGCATTTGAAAAAAAAATCATTTAACTTTCGTGATAGTTGGGTGGGTGTTTCTCTAATTGCCACTGTGACCTGTCATTTATCAAATTATTTAGTTATTTTTTTAAAAAAATATTTTTATACCTCATAAACAATTATTTGAAAGAGTCTATTTTAAATAGTAGATTATTTTCAAATGTTTCATTAATACATTTGCTGCATGCGGCAAAACACAAGTGCCACCGACCAAATTGTACAGGAGAGGAAATTTAGTATGCTTCATCCCATAGTGCACCTACTTGTAACGAGTTAAACACGTGTTCCGTTGTTCCACTCACTAACACATAAACAGAAACGTTTCAGTAATTACTGAAGCACGATAGAGGGTGCCTAAATCTAGATGTTCTACTAGAAACCCTAGCTACGCTATTCAACTTGTCGCTTGTTTGTTTGTACAAATGCACCCCTTATTTATACGAGGGCTTCCAGAAAGTACCAGACGTTTGGGCCTATCGTAGCAGTGGACGGGACTAGAATTGCCATCTTAGTGTCAAAACATTGCCACACTCATTACGCACCCAGCTGTTTTGACGTGAGGACTGTCACGCTTTTACTGTACTTTCTGTGAGTATTACAATGTGTACTGAAATAGAAAAGCCTGCCTTTTTCGAGGTGCGTTCTGTGATTAGGTTTTTGTTGGCAAAAATCCACAAGACAATTGAAATCCGCGATTCAAAACAAGCGTCGGGGAAAACTTATCGCAAAGGTGTTGCTTTTTCACGACAATGCACATCTACACACGGCCAAGCGTACCCGAAAGCTCTTGGATGGATTTTGGATGGGAGGTGTTCGATCACCCATTATACAGCCCTGATTTGGCGCCGAGCGACTATCACCTCTTCCCAGCAATGAAGACATGACTCGATACACACCGCTTTGATACTGATACCCAATTTCATGCTTAAGCCAGTGGTTGAAATCGCAGGCTGCAGTTTTTTAACGCGACGGTATTGAAAAATTTGTGCCACGAAATGATAAGTGCCTTAATTTGAATGGCGATTATGTGGAAAAATAGCTTAAGAGTGTACCTTTCAAATGTATATAATAAGATTTGGTTTTGTTCATTCTGTTACTTTTTTAAAAAATTTCAAAACGTCTGTTACTTTCTGGTCAGCACTCGCACATGGGTTATTAATAACTGGTAGGTCACACACTTCAAATTCACATACTTCATAATACTACAGTCAATAACTAATTTCCTTATTTCTATGTAAAAATTAGGCTATTCTACTTGATATCACCTGTCAATTTCAATTTCTTTATTTTTATGTTTTTTCGTATGACATGCCTTAGAAACTACATAACTTAGACACACATCGCCATATTCAGAGACATTCTTATGGTATTAGCATCGTACTAAGAGTTTGAATGAAGCGTAACTATAATTTCTGTATTTGCATTTAGAAGCACGTTCATGATCTTATCTACGATTTAGCCACAGCGTTTTCGTAGAGTTGTGAAAATGCATTAGGAGAAAACTAGGTAAGAGGGAATTTTAAACAAATATAACGTTTACGTTAGATATCTATATTTCAAAGCAAATCAAGCAAACGAATAGTCTTAAATTATGAAATTGAAGTGCATACGGATGATAGTAAGCTGCTATTTAATACCGAAAACTTTAACTAAAGTACAGTAAAAACTATCGTTGGTACTTTATATTCGAAATCACTTTTACCCGTGGATATAGAAAATGCATCAAGAAAAGCAGAAGCGGCGCTACTAGCACCTTCAATTTTACGAAACCTTATCCATAATTCCACATTTTCTTCCTAATATTGGCGTCTGTCTTCCTTCTAACGACAGACAGTGTCATTTGTCCTCAAATTATAGGTAAAATTTATACAGTTTTCCAAATCTGGAAGACTGTAATACTATCAATAATTGAGGTACAGGGAAATTTCTTGAACAATTTATTGTAAAAATGATATCGAATATGGAGTAATTTTCATTGCTCTTCAGTTCAAATTTTTAGTATTAAATTACAGCTCATTATTTTCCTGATTCCATTGAAATATTAATTTTAGCTTTATATATAATAATATTCTCTATTAAGAGCCTGCCTTACTAAAAAAATACAAAATGTAACATTTTTCGTTTGCTTGTTTATTCATAAGTGAAAGAAGATAATTAAATACAACCTATCACAATCATAGATAATGTTATCCTACAGCAGAAAATATAAACATGAAGAATCTTCAGTGCTGCTATCCATAGAAATTACAGTGTTGCCAGAATAACAATTCTCCCAAAATCTAAGTTAAGGCAGCGACTAGAGAAACAAACTCAACTGCATTTGATTACGTATCATGTTGCTTTGGTATCCTGTGAACTACTTTTTAAATAACATTATTTAATTTTAATAACTGTATTTTAAAACTATTTTGTTTATTACAAATTAAATACGACTATTATATAAAAAGTAAGGCAGGCTCTTAATTAGTTTTATCTTAAATAAGTAAATAAATGTATTTGTACAACACTATGGAGAACTCGTGGCTAGCCTCTTTCGACGTAAATCTTGGATAAGACGCGTTACTGAATATGGAAAGCTTAATGACGTGTTAGTCAAACCTTTTAAATGCCGCTAATCACACGTAAAACGACTCTGAATAAGCCTTTGAAAGTTACGTATTAACATACAATCTTCTAATATTTATTTTCCTTCTTTTCAGCTGCGCTTCTCTATGGTTTGTTTGTTGTGTTTTGCCATTATGCCGAATTAATTAACGTAAAATGTACTTGTGACATGCATAAAAAAAATGATGCAGATATTGTAAGTCTAAATTAACAAATACTGGAACTCAACAACCGTCTTTTAATAACGAACTCTACACTGCAACATAAATACAATTGTAAGACAACGAATAGAAATGATGAAAGGAATAAAATTCTTTCAGAGATCATTTTCTGTTTTTCTGTCATCGTAATTGCCTATTTGTCCATTTAAAAAAATTACATTCCTCTCAACTCGAATACTGATATCGTGTACCTCTGCTTTATCTGTATTATGTATTCAGTATAGTACTTACATCAGTCCAGGTTTATAACAAACACTCTGCTTAATCACTAAAACAAAATGTGGAAACTTAAATTTGTTTGTACATTCATATTTTGTGTACATAGTCCCGGATCCATTTCCCGTTGGGTTAAAATTTTATGGTGCTTAATTAATGATACAAAGCGTATAGTTTCTAAATCCGCCATCTCCAATTTTCAAAAAAAATGGGGTAAGTAGATTTACTGGTATTCCTTCCCATGCCCTACATGATGGTGAAAAGAGTTGTTTGAAATGTCGCCACCTTCACCTTCAATTACTGCTTTAAAGTTCAGGGTATTTTTCAAAAGCCGCCATCTCCACTCAGCAGTGTGTTTGTAAACCCGCCATCTCGATTCTATTCTATTCTATGCTATGAATTGAAGACCGACGTTAATGAAAAAAAGTTGCAAGATGTTGTTCAACTCCTAACGAAACACTTCGGGGAGAATTGGCGTGTTAATTCAGAAAGCCATTTATGTTGATGCTGAAAAGGGACTGACTGTTTCAACAGAAGAAAGTGTAGATGAGGATTAGGCTGAATGCCAGTGTTCCGAACATGATTCTGATGAGAACTATATCTAAAAACAGTGTAAAGATAATTTTCAATCTATTCCTTGTTGGTAAATGTGGCATTTATTCCAAAGTTCCCATCCTGTTATGTCAGACTATGTTAGGTTAGGTTAGGTCACAATAGGTTAGATTAGGTTAGTGAGGTGAGGCTAAGTTAGCTTATGTTATGTTAGGAGACGATATTTCTAAACGGGCTGGGAGCTTCGGAACTTGACCCGTAAATGTAGCTAACGTACTATGATTAGAGCTTCATTTTTTTCCTTGTTTGTGCACATTATAATGTCACCCAACAAGTTAACATCGTTGTTTAGATTCAGTTTATCTCCATCTACTGTTCTGTTCTGAAATAGTTATCCGAAAGTATAATAGTAATGATCTGGAAGCAAATAAACCTAAAAAAACTTAGGTACGTTTGTTTCAAAGTACTCCATCTCCAAAAGTTGTTTACAAAATCCGCCATCTCCAAATTGCTTTCTGCAATAACCGAGAAATGGGATGAGAGAGATTTTTGTTATTTGGTAGTTATAATGAATGTCCAGAAAGCAGTAAAGTATTCCTAAAAAGAAAATTTTATCTCACATAATCTCTGAGTTATCAGTTTTTCCTGTTTTTCTCGAAACCGTTTATGAAGGAGATGGCGGATTTAGAAACTATACGCCTCTGGGGAATATCAATAATGAAGTACGTACTAAGAAAGTCAGAAATAATGATTACCTCATATCCTGTTGAGCATTATTAGGTCGGTTTTTCCTTCAAATGTTTCATTACTATTATTATTAACTTTTGTATTGAAATATTAATTCTTTTGATCACATTTTAATAATGGGATCCTGCTAAGACCAAGGTTGAACAGATCCTTTTAAAATTACACAGATTTTCATCAGAACAACAGTTTTCATATTTATTTCTTCACTTATACAATTGTACATTTTTCTTTGGAACCTTTTACGAAAGCTGTTAGGTTCCTATTTTCGAAAGTTGAACATGGTAGTAATAAAAATATAGGCTGGAATGACTGATCAACTTTGAAACATCAAACAGATATTTAATTTTTGTAACAATGTATGTTATGTCCAGCATACCGAAATCATTAGTACTTTCCGAGATATTACTCAGATGATATTATCACTCAAAATGTAAAAGTCTATTGTACACTAATTTTAGTTTAGAGTTATTGGATAAGAAAATAAGTTATTGAACACTCTTACAAAGTCACACAAATATAAATACATGTTCATAAATAATATTATGATTTTTATGATATGTATTCTACAGTATAAGATGTTTCTCGTCATTGAACACTGTAGCAACTAGTGTAGACATAGCTTAAAGACAAGCGGTTGGTTTAGGTTCTTCTATGTGTTCACAGAGTACTTCCTTAAAGTTTACCAGTGATCTATCTTGCTCCTGTTGGTTGAAAATCTGTGAAAGACAAATTACAGATGAGTTACAAGTTTTTAAACGTTAAGATCAGCAAATATTTCAGACAGGATTGCAGCTTAGAAAGGTGATTTTTTTAACGTATATACGTTTTGAAAAGACACTGATTTTTCAAATATTGGAAGATCCTTTTTTAAATCTCATAAGAATTTATTTAAAATATATACAAAAGTTAAAGAAAACTACGTTTTTATCAATAACAAATAAATTAACACCATGTTACAAAAATCGATACTTTTCTATCCGAAATATTGCTATATGTTCAGAACTGCAAGAGTAAGATGAATTAAAGTTGATCCCCAAATTCCCCATTAATAACGTAATGAGCTTGCATCAACGTGATTTATAAAGGAATTAAACTAAAAATTGGAATAGTTTTAAACAAAGTGTATATTGTATAAAAAACAACTAGCAGTACCATCTAATTCATAATTCACCAGTTTTAATGTGGTCTATGACTGATTAAAACAGTTAATCGTAATGTAGTAAGTCGTTATTTACGTATGTTAATAGTGGACATTATAGGATACAAAATTGGCGCACTTCAAATGTTTCATTTTAAATACTAAGATATGAAATTAACAAATAACTCATTCATCAAGGCAGCCAAGTGATGGATTTTTGCCATTGTTCAGCCTGACGAAGAAGTTATTAAGCTATAAGAAAAACTGATACCGGTAGAACGTAGGACATGGAGATATAGTGTAGTTCCACACAATTCTATTACAAGATATTCTTTCTTTTGTGCAATTTATAGGTGAGCATTCCCATGCAGTATCAGTACACTATATCTGTTTATCAGTGTTGGCTATCACATGCTAGGTAGACAGTGAATTTAATGTAGTTCAACACTGTAATGGTCCATATTGATAGTCTCGTTAGATAATGGAAGACGTAATGAATCACTACAAAATTAACTAACACACAAGCAGCAATACTTGGTGTAGATAGAGGGATAGTCTTGAACAGTGTTTTGGAAGTCTATCTCCTCAATGTACAGATTTTTGTGAGGTTATCATACTGTATGAAATTTTCTTTAGAGTTTATAATCCAGTATAAGAATCCTTATCGTTTATTCTACGGAGTAAGATAATTACAGGGGGCTTAGACATATCTTGCTGACCGATATCAAGACTTATGTGACATGTATATCTTGCTTGCAATAACACAAACACTTTGACGTGGGTCAATTTTAACATTATTTTGGGGGCTCGTTTGACATCTGGTTCCCTATGTTGTATAACCACAGTGAAATCTTTCATGATATTGGTATTTCGTGCATTTTTCACCGAACTTCCTAAATGAGGTGTTCATCTAATTTGCAAGAAGGTGCACTAAGAGCCATATTAGAAATTCAAAGAATTAAAACATTCACAATTGTTTGTTCTAGACATTTCACTTTCCTAACGCGCGTGATTGTTGTTGGTGAACAGTCGAACATATTTGCCAACATGCATTGAGGATTTGAGTGGGTTCTGGAGAGTTAAAAAATATGGCGTTTCACAAACATTGTTCTATTAGTATTCTTCAATTTGGTTTTTATGGCGTTATTTCTTGATATTGTCCGATATTCACGTCAGCGTTTCGCTTCCTAAGATGGCTCTGAATTGTCTAACAGGCTTATAAAAGCAACTATCGTATCATGCTTTGTGTCTATCAATTCTATTGATAATGATATCAGGATACACAGTACATAACAACCAACCGAGACATAACTCGGCGACATGTCATTTAATGATGTGTCCCTGCTTTCCACATTAGCGTTACATAACCTGTTTATTTCGTCTGACTTTCTAAAAACTCCATATTCAGAGTTGCATAATACACATCAGCCAACGTAGGAGTTGATTTCTGCTATGTCCATGCATGTCAACCAATGTCGTAGCAAGTGATGGTATAAACACATAAAAGATGAAGCTTGATGAAACTTCGTTAAAAGAATTCATGAAAGTTGATACTTGGAGACAGTGATAAACGACGCTACAGTTATTGATCTCGTGATAGTTCACGGGAAACATTATATCATTGAAGTAACCATGAACGTTGCAATATATTGCGATGGCGCACTATGTTGCTGAAAGGTGAAGTCAGCATTGTATTCCTGAAGTTATGGGAACAGCCTGTGTCTGCATATCCAGGTACCTTAGAACTCGTTACAATGCTTCACAAAATTAAAGAAGTTATATTATTCACATCTGTATTGCAAAACCGCATGCAGAGTTTCAGTGCCCCAACTCATGATATTATCCTATTCACTTTTGAGAAGTTTAGATTGTTGTTTAATTAGTAATCACTACCTTTTCCGCGAAGCCGTGCTCTTCTGTGACTTGTAGCAGTTTCTCAGAGAAAGAAGCTGATAATTCCGAGACTAATCTTTTCAAAATTTACAGTAACTGGTTGGTACCGTTTAATTACCAGTCATTCCACAGAAATCTCCAGACGGTTTTATACGGAAAACCTAATTCTTAGCCTGCTCATTGTATTATCCCTGGTTTCTTTTGCTACTAATGGACTGCCGGGCCGCAAACACAAGTATCTTGAAACTTGATAGCACTTTCGAATAAACTTACCGGACAGCGTGTCAATTCTAAATTTAGCATTGAAGTATCGTTGAACGAGCACAGCATATTTGTTTGAATGCTGCCGAATAATAATTATTATTCCTATTTCGATTAACCTTCCCCTCGAAGAAAGCTAGGACAATTCACAGAAAAACGGATGTGACTTCGACAGATCATATTCTCAGTGGCGGACGCAAGGCAGGACTCATTCAGTTCCTCTCGCCCAAGATACGGAAAAATAAATGTATATTATATTAAGATTATATACTAACAACGATTGTTCTGAAAAGATATGAGAATGGCTGCTTGTATCCTCCTTGATAAAATTCTGCATACGCTACTGCATATTCCTAATCTATTTGCTTTCAACAAAAAAGTCTTATTATATTTGCAAACCATTAATCGAAATCGGAAATCTTATTTAAGCCTATTTTATTCAAGTTTGTGAAATCTCTATAAAACTTTTCCTTAATTTAATATAAGCGTAATTGTTAATATTTTTTTTATATTCTTGAATTTCGCAAGTACTGAATAAAAAAATATTAATAAGGTCTACAGAGCGATTCTTTTCTCTTACCCTATTGAATATAATTGTAGGTATAAATCTTGGTTCTGGGTATAAAGCTTTCGTTTTCACTCCTGCCAGATACAGAAGAATATCTGCTTTCCAAGAGTTCACGCAATTCTCAATGGGTTCATATGGAATGTTCAACTCCGCAGCACACTGCAAGAAATTTACAAATAATTTAGGGTTTAAGTTAGAAAGAAAATACAAGTTACTGGAAAGATAGTATAGAAATTTACTTTCAATTAAGTACATGCAAGTATCAATCAAGTGACAACATTTGTTTATGTTGTATTAGTGATTTTAAAGAGATTGAAAGAGTGATTGCAGCTTTTGTTTCTATTCATTACAATTTAAGACTGAAATCTGTTAGGAATCTCTATTGTTTGAAAATCGTTAGAATTAGGAATTAAAGAGGTAAAGTTCGTCTTCAACTTGAAGGTTTCCTCATCTATACAGGTGTATAATGTGATGGCAATTAATATTTCACATTACTTTCGTAAAAGTTGTTCGACTTTAATTAAATTTCACGACATTCTTTCTTTCATATAGCTGTAGAATTTATAATATTCTTTCTTCGTGGCCTAGCAATTATCTCCATTGCTTGGGGGTGAAATGGGTCAAAATTAAAGAGTGTATTTACCTTATCTTAATAATATGTTCCATGATAAATTTCGTGAAAGTTCTCAAACATTCTTGAAGCGTAGTTCGTGTTATTTTGAGACTCCTTTATTTCTTATATTAAAAAAACGTATTTCTTATATTAAGAAATTTATTTCTCATATTAAGAATATATTTCTTATATTCCTTATATTAAAATTATCTTTATTTCTTAGAGCCGAAGAGGAAGCAGGTGAATTCATCTACTAAAAAATATTTAGTGTTAAGACTTTCAAAAATACCCATTTCATCAATCATTTCCTTAGAGGCTTTCCAATGGCGCTTTGAGTTAAAATTACTTAGGTGTAAGCAGGCACGTAGCCAGGATTTCGGAATAGGGGGGGTCCGAGACATGAAATACTGTGGTTATCCACACCAGAGTTCGATTATTCTAAACTATTTTACTGGTAACATATATTGGTTCGTTTAGTCACGATTTCGTAATGGGGGCGGGGGGGGGCAGTGTGATATGAAATATTGTGGTTATCACACAAGGGGCTTGATCACTATTTTACTAGCAACACGTATTGATTTGTTAGGACAATAAAGTGAGGACATGATAGTAAGTATTTTAGCAACAAACTATGAAGAAATGTAGAATACAAGAATATTAAGAAGATTTTACAATATCTAAGTTCCTTCTTCTGTTCATCCAAATATAACAATTTTCCTTTCATTATGATATATACTATTTTTTAAAAAGTACGTATCCAATAATGTCTTGTAAAACATTTTACAATACTTACGCTCCTTTCTTTATTGAATCAAATGTTAACGGAACTTTCTTCCACATAACTTTCTGTTTTTAATATCCTTCAAATACTGTCTGTTCCAAATGACAAGTTAAAGGAGCAGTTGAAAACCGTTTCTGAAATAACATGTTTAATACTACAGAGAAGCGATGATGAAAAATTAGTTTTATTTTTAATGCTGACTCTTCCTATTTCTCGTTTCTTTTTGTTTTATTCTTCCTTATTTTTTTATTTCTGGTCTCGAAGGGGGGGGTCCGGACCCCCCGGACCCACCCCTTGGCTACGTGCCTGGTGTAAGGGATGAATTCTCTGTCCCTTAAGAAAAAAATGTTTAACGATTATTTCCTAAATTTGTCCAATTTTTATGAAACGTGGTGTGTATTTTTTTGAGACTTAACAAATGATTACATTCCTTAAGATTGAAATCGAACAAGAAAGAAGGATGAATACCCACAGCATCTAAAAGAGAATACTACCATTGGCTTGCACCTGTTGCTAATGCACCACAAGTATAATGTGGAGCAACATAGTCAATTACATTTTATTGTTGTACTATTTAAAACTGTTCCATGGTTCTGGATAATCACAATAACATTTTAAAACACATTTTTCTGACCAGAACAAAATGAATTATTTAATAATTATACGATTTTTGTTACAGTTTCAAGGACCTAACGTCCTCTTCATCAGACATTGAGAAAAGACAGATGACAGCAAATCTTATATCTTCCTCAGCCGTTAGTTAGTATTTTCATTTATCTTATGCTAATGCTAACTAACGGCTGAGGAAGATATAAGATTTGCTGTCATCTGTCTTTTCTCAATGTCTGATGAAGAGGACGTTAGGTCCTTGAAACTGTAACAAAAATCGTATAATTATTAAATAATTCATTTTGTTCTGGTCAGAAAAATGTGTTTTAAAATGTTATTAAAACTGATAATTGCTTCGTGCTATAACGAAAACATGAGGGAATTGTTATTAAACGCTTAGATGCTGAGTATTCTTCTCGGAAGAACACAAGCGACTTCCTGAAAAATGAGACAATCCCGTTGGAAACAACACGTCTGGTTACACTCTTGTTAAAAGCTTTATTTCAGTGCACGCAATTACAGATTAAAATCTGCTGTGTGTGGAATAGGTAACATTCACTGTCAGTTTTATTATTTAATCTAACAGTATGCCATTTAAGTAATATGATTGTGTCAAAGAATGGTTGTTTGGAAACCCTGCACATCAAGATGTAACCTTCCTACTGATTCTCTTCTGAGACTTTATTTTGCATATTGTCCAACCTACTGAAAATTACACTAGTCTTAAAAATCATACTGAGAATTTGTAATATTGTTCTTTCATACCATAAATCTGGATTTAATTTACCTGAACGTTGGCGTCAACTTTCCTATAATTGTTCATGAGGCATCGAACATACTCGATTTCGTCTCTGACATTGGTGAGAACATGCAGTGCACAGGCGTGGACTTTGTTTCCTTCACACTCTGGTGGACCATGTTGACACGTGAACTGCCAAGAACCATTCGGTGAACGCACTGTCTACAAAATATAAAGAGAACCAAACAGTACAGTTATATTTCAGAACTAATTACTTAATGCAGAACTTCTTGTCCTCTTACTTCTTATGTGCAAAGTAGTAATGTTGTACCAAGTGAATCAATGAATTCAGAATAAAAATATACGTAAGTTTAAGGTTGAAAATGTACAATTGGTAAGCTGCTTGGGATACTGGTATATTAATTTTGGTTTAACTATTATATTTGAGATAGATCGTATATGTACAGTCTGGACTTATCAGTGTTTCCCATATTTACATTATTTGTGGAATATGAGGCCGCGGTGGCTCAGTGGTGCATAGGGTCCTTGGTTCGATCCCAGCTCACACCAAGTGAACTTTGTGGTGAACAAACACCGTCTGCGTGGGCTTTCTCGTGGTTCTCCCGTTTCCTCCCACTTTCTTCATTCCACCATTTCATTCATTTCCTCATCATCTCCGTCTTCTTAAGCCAGTATAACTGTGGGACGTAAAACTTAAGAGATTTGTAAAATATGTAAATGACCAGGACTGGAACCTTATTACGTAATGGTTTCGGTCAACTCAATGCAATGCAAAATCTTTTTAGCTTGCGATAATGGGCATAACAGTTATACTTGCTTTTTATGTGTTTTGCGTTGCTGTACGCTCTTCGATTTTTGGGAAGACTGGTACGGAATAAGGTCATAAGAATGTAATGCAATAATCGTGTCAATGCAACTGATGATGTATCAAATACTTATGGGTCAATCATTTTTATTACTAACTAGCAAAATAATTTGAACGTAACTTCAACCTCAGAAACAAAGCGTGTTAAGATATACTGACAAGTTCTAATTAAATCCAGTCAAAAATTCTTTACTAAAAGGTACATTTTGTATATCATATTTACATATGAATGTATTTAGTTTAAAAGGAGCTCAGTACCAAATGTAAAAATTCCAGGTATTAACAAAACAAGTGAGTTTCGTTTCCAGTGAGAAACACGGGAAATTTCCAAACTATGAATTCTCCCCGAGTCCGAATTTAATATTCAAAGTTGAAGTTGTAAATTTGTAAGTACTGGTTGGAATAGAAAAATAATATCAAACATGGGACCTATTACTCGGACACTGAATCCATACCAAAAAGCCATTACTCGCTTTCCCTTTCTGGTTTTGCTCTATGGAGAGTAATATTGAAACCGTATGTGGTAATTAATGTTCACCACTTCTGGTTGGAGCAAAGGAATAAAGTTAGAGGTGAAATATTCTTGCGGATTGAATCCATTATATATACTACCAATTCGGGTTCGAACAGACATAAAATTGAGACAAAACTCATTCCTGGAACGCTAACTCTGTCAAAAAAAAAAAAAATACTTTTTGGTATTTATTATATCAGTTTTGCTCTATGCAATAAGAATTGAGTATAAGGAAGTAGGCCTATTACTAAATTTCAACCACTTTCGGTTTTGCTAGAATATTCCGGATGGTTATGTTACTACCTATTATTTTCTACCATTTTTGCTCTAATAGCGATCAGGTTGAAACTGAAAACGGTTGATTTCTGCTACTTCCGGTTTGAATAGCGGATTAACAAAGGAGATTGAATCTATTCTAGAGATGGTAAATTGATTCCATAAAAGCATTTCTCCATATATCTTTTATTTTTTTTCTTTTGCTCTTTAGAAATAAATATTGAACCCGGAAGTACTAGAAAATTCGAACTACTGGTTTACGTAGAATGTTGTGGGCAGTGGCGGCGGTTGGACGTTAAAAGTGGGGGGACAAGACATGATCTGAATATTTGATATCAATGGTAGTTTTCCTGATTGCTTGTAACACTTTGTTTGACGAAAGGTTGTATAACTATTAGGATACTGTCTTTTTCAGTTAAAATACCGTATATCTTGTTTCATGTTTTATTAAGTAAATTGACAAGAGCAACTCAAGTAGATACTAGCCCTTTGTACTCTTAAACAACGAAAGTGTAAGAAGAGATTTGATTCCTTGATCATGAATATCTGTCTGAAAAATTGTGTGATCAGATTAGGGGTCTATTTAATAACAAATTTGCAAAACAAATAAACAGAAAGGATAATATTAATCAAATAATCATAGTAATGAATAATGACGCTTGTTTTGCAAAAGTTATTTTGAAACTGGGAATTAATGAACAACATATTTTTAACTCCACGCATGCTATTATGTGTGTTATTACTCTTAAGATTACAGTGAATACTACAAGCATATGCTACAACATTTAAAGAAATACTTTTGCAGCTTCCCGAAACATGTTCGCTGCCATTAAGTACAGTTTTCACTTTCTTGGAATATATCAAAACTCAGCAATACTTAGTCACTCCACATTTCAGTTATACAAAATAATCCAGAACCTAGAATTATGCTAAATTTACTAAATTTAATTGTATATACAAAACTGTATATGTACACCCCTAAACTCCTATATTACACTGCAAAATTAATATTCCTTACTGAGCTCCTTTGTGGCTAAGCGGTTAGCGTACCCGCCTTTGACGTGGGACACCCGGGCTCGATTCCCGGGGGAGCACACGTGGTTCGGACTCCACGTTGATCATTAAGTCCACGTCTCATATAACTTCGCTGCTGAACAAGATGTTAAACTGGAAAAAATCAAATCAAAATATTCCTTATTATTAGAAAGAAGAAAATACATTTTAGGAACTGTCGATTTTTGTGCAATTAAAGAATAACTTGTGAAGGACTTCTTTTCTTGCGAAATGTTATCTCGATTAGTTCCAGAGCGGCTAATATATCGAGCCCTTGCAAGAAGAAATTAAAAGTACGCTCGAATTATGGTGCTCCAATAGGTTAATTTTTGGGCCATTTTTAGTGCAATTCAAACGCAATTCTTGTAGCTTTCTTAATTCCACGGGAAGACAACCAATACGTACTCATGGAACAACAAATATTTTATGGCACCATTTTTATTCTATGAACCAATAATACATACAAAACTTTATATTTCCAAATGAAACTATATACATTAATGGGTAATTTCAAAAAAGTGGGGGGGCAACTGCCCCCCTTTGCCCCCCCTAATCGCCGCCCATGGTTGTGGGTAATGATGGTATGTTCTCTTAAGATGCTTATTCGGGTGCAGAAATTCGTCGTCACTATCTATTACCGTTTCTGTTCTACAGCGATCACCGTTTAAACTTTAAAAAAGTTCATTTCTACCACCTCTAGTTAGAACAGAGTGTTAACCGAGGAGACGGAGCATATTCTTGGAACCCTGATTCGATTGCAGAAAATTGCTTCTTGATATCTTTTACCATTTTTACCCTAGGGAAACCAGTATTAAAACCAGAAGTAAATTTGAAGCATTTCTTGTTGCGGTATAGAGTGTTGTGTGTTATGAATCTTGTGACGGTATATTCTCTTGATACACTCAAACGATTGCAGAAAACCGCTTGTCGCTATCTACTATCGTTTTGTTTCTAGGGAGATAAATGTTCTGGTTTTATTAGAGAATTAACGGAGGAGGCGGAACCTCTTCTTGGGATGCTGAATCAATTGCAGAGAAGCGCTTCTCAATATCTCTTAGCATTTTAGCTCTGATACCTCTCGATAGATGGATGGACGGACTTCTATAAGACTTCTGAGACTTATGCTTAGCGTAGTTTGGAAGTCAGATAAACTTATTTATACTCACCATATGATCTTACAGCAGATATCTTTGAGCATTGCTAATGAATTACAACAGACAGAAACAGAAACAGAAAAGTTAAAAATAAGGACGCCCCTCGGGAAAGCCGGCGCCCTGGATAATGAGCAAGGCATCAACGAACATTCTACATGCCTCTCCTCCATGCAGTTTGTAAAGTAAAGCTGCTGTCGGTGTGTGTGTGTGTGTGTCGTGGTTTCTAACTATTCGGTAGATATTTACACGCGGATCTGTAATTAAAGTGTAAGATAGAAAGAAAGAATGGTAAAATAAAATATAGGAAAGCGCGAGAGAAGATTTTATTATGTTTTGATAGGGGGATAAAAAAAACCTGGAAGCCAGGAAAAAAAACCTGCAGGAAAAAGACTGGCACATATATTCTTTAGGTACGGATTTTAGTGGCACATAGATCCATTATACAACTAAAAGTGTATTTACTAAAAATCGATACTTAGCGCCTTAGAGATAAATACTGTATATGCATGTATCGTTAATTCTGAAATAACAATTAATTTGAGGTGGCTTCCCATGAAAATATTTACACTTATGTTCAATCATAATACGTACTTTAGATGTAATTGCATGCTTTATTTATTGATATATTAATGCACATAAAGATTTATTTCGTAAACCTCTAACTCCAGTCAGTAACGTGATTTGCAGTTAATTCACTATATAATGATTGTGATACTTTCTATCAGTAGCTGTAAAATTTTATATTAATAGGACAACCGCACATGATACATTGACATTACTCTATAGTAGTTAAAAAATGAAAATGAAATCTGTAAGTTTAACGTCCCACGGCTATGCTAAAGGAGACGGTGATGATGAGTAATGAATGAAATGAAGAAAGTGGGAGAAAACGGGAGAACCCCGAGAAAACCCACGAGCACGGTGTTTGTCCACCACAAAGTCCACATGGCACGAGCTGGAATCGAACCAGGGACCCCAAGCACCGGAGGTGAACGCTCTACTACTGAGCCACCGCGCCCCCCTTTACTCTAGAGTAGTGTGTATAAGAGCTTCTTTTCTATTAGGTCTACTTCTGGGTTTATTACTCCACTCATTCTACTGCAGTAATTTTAATCACTATTCGTATTGATTTTAATAGTCACCTAAGAAAATTAATAATGCTTTTCTTATGCCAGTGAATTTTTTTTGACTTCTTACGAAGTAGTGAACTGTATCGTGCATTATTACATTTAAATATCATTAACAAAATCCGTATATCTATTCCTACACAGCTAATGTACCTACAAAGCGGACGTTTATCATGTGAAAATGTCATAGCATATTAAACATACACATACAGGTCAATAGGATATTATTTATTGATGTTTGACCTTTTACATTGTTACACATTTCCGAAAACCTTCCTCTTCAGTTTTAAGTGATTTGTCATGTCCCGAATACGTATTAATTTATTAATATACTGATTATTTATGATAGTTTTATTATCATATGCTGACCTACGTAAAGCATTGGTTCCCAAACTTGTTTACAATGCACCTCCTTGGTGCATCCAGGATACTTCACATCCCTCCTCGTTGACCTCTTTTGAGATTTTAGATTCAACATTTAAATCCTAAATGCTCAATAATAATAATAATAATAATAATAATAATAATAATAATAATAATAATAATAATAATAATAATAATAATAATAATAATAATAATAATAATAATAATAATAATTCTCGTCATTACCATTGTAGTGCGCTGTTATTTTTTATCAGCTTTGTTTTCAATCACACCACAGTTCTTATTCAATAGTTATTTTTTTAGTTCGATATTGAATTTAAAGCCTCTTTGTTGCAGTGTTCTTAATGTAGTTTATTTATGTCAGTAGCGTATCCTCCCTTTGTTCGCTCTTCAGGCCCTCCAGGGGGCGCGACCCCAGGTTGAGAACCACTGGTCTAATGTATACTACTTATCGCATTTACTAGCGAAAGTGAGTAAATAGTTATAACACTTTAATCTTATTTTATGTATGAACTCCGTCATGGCTCTTAGCGTACATGTTTTTGGTGCGGAAAACCCCGGTTAGCTCATGTAGTTAGGGCTCCACGTTAAGCTGTAGGTCCTCCTCTCATATATCTTCGGTGTTGAACGGGACGCTAAAATGCAAATCAACTAATCAATCTTTTTAGATATATTTTAATATCATGATTCTAAATCGTGGCTAAAATGCTGTGGTGCATTGTGGTGCTAGTCCCTCCTAATGGGCAATTACGACAGCATACGGTAGTACACACGTCATTGATTAAATAAGGTCACTTTATTTCTTTGTGTAGACAATGGTTGCTATCCCTGACCATGGTTGCTCGTTCAAGTCTAAAATGTTCATTGCTGTTCTAGGGATTCTTAGCGGAAACATTGAAATTATAATTTTCACACTTGAAAGGAAGCAACTATTAAACACAAAGTATTTGAAGAGCAAAACAGTATATTCACACACACACACACACACACACACACACACACATATATATATATATATATATATATATATATATATATATATATATATATATATAACTACATACGTATGAGAGTTTCGTCAGCTAACACTGGCTTCATCAAATGCTCAGCAGATAGTTTAAGCAAAGCTTATGCTTATGGCAAGTAACTATTATAGAATAGAAATATTGTACGTTGTTATTTATATATGAATGTATATTTTTTGTTTCCATGTTATTATTATTATATATTATTGAAAATTATACATAATGTCAGATAATAATAATAATAATAATTATTTATTATTATTTATTATTATTATTATTATTATTATTATTATTATTATTATTATTATTATTATTATTATTATTATTATTATTATTATTATTATTATTATTATTATTATACTCACCGATGCTTTCCCGTAAGGAATAAAGCGAAGCCTCATGTAGGGAGCGAGGACTTTCCATGTAGGGTAAAGCTGATTTTGGATAAACCGTTTACTGTCAGGGCACAAAGATTCGTAGAAGACTTCGACCTCTACTGGAGTCACATTCTGAAACAAACAAAATAGAATCGATCATAGCAAAAGACTGAAGTTTAATTATTTTAAAAGTAACATTTACTTCTGAAAATGAAAGGAAAAGTTTCAGTAACATTCCATAATGATGGAAAATTTGCTGAAATGTAAGTACCCCCCTAAAAAAAAAAAAAGACTCGAAATAGGGAATTTAGATTAGTAAATTGCTTGCAAGTGGACTTCCAATAATCATCTGATTTACTCATTAATAAATACCTCATTACTGTGTTACCGATTCGATTTAATATGGTAATCAAAGTTATTTTTTTGTCCTTGAGCATGTTCAATTTTACGCCAATATTCTGTAACCATGATTTTTCTTTTGTCTTTTCTTCTTTTATAAAGAAAATCATTACGTGTCTTTCCCAGGTAACCCTCCAAGTCTACTTTCGATCTATTGATACGAATGAGGAATGCTTCTGCTTCAATTGTTAATGATTTTTTGCTGTGCACGTTTAGCATGAGCAATAGCTTATAACTGCTTATTCATATAATTTTTTTTTATCTTGACGAGCTCTTTTGTGGGCGTTAGCAGTTAGCGGTTTTAAGCGGTTAGCAGTTAGCCCCTTTGGCTTGCGAGACCCGGGTTCAATTCCCGGTGGGAGCTTATGTGGTTCGAATTCCACGTTAAGCTGTAGGTCCACCTCTCATATAACCTTGCTGTTGAAAGGGATGCTAAAACTGAAAACAATTAATCTTAGCTTGGCGTCGCTTAATGCTTCAAGTCCATAAATTTTCTCTATTTTTTCTAAGTTTTATTCCGCGTTTGGAAGAATAGGTTTCTATGAATTATATAATGCAAGTCAACCATTTTCGTTGTATTAATATGAGATTCCAATTATTTCACTCACACACACAATACTCTTATTATGGTCATTTTCTATTTTCATAAGAAATACATCTCATAGGATAAGCTATAAGTTCGGTCTATAAGAACCATGTATCTTGCCAAAAATTATCTATTATTGAGCGAAGCCCTATGGAATCTACAGTCCTCCTACACTGGAAAAATATATTCTGTTGTTTAAATTAACAAATATCAGTGTAAAATCATTTACCCTTCATTTGTAAGTTGTATATATAAAACACGGAATTCCACAAGGATCTATTCTAGGGCCATCGCTCTTCCTTTTATATATTAATGATTTTGAAAAAAGCATATCTTCGGCAGATGTTACCCTTTTCGCTGACGATACCACTCTGCTAGTGAGTGGAAAAAATGAAAAAAATATTGGAACAGAATGCTAGGCAAACACTAAATGAAGTATCTCTTTGGATGAAGAACAATAATCTTTTGTTAATGTTGAAAAATCCATTGCTATAAATTTTCATAACAAGTGCAGTAAACCAATATACCCTAACCTACATCTGAACCAAAATAAAATTAACTATACAACACACTGTTCGTTTTTAGGTCGTACTATAAATCATAACCTGGCATGGGAATTTCATATAGAGTCAGTCATTAATAAGCATTAAGGATTATTAGAAAGAAGGTAAATTTAAATTTAGCTAAAACCTTGTACCATTCGTGTTTTAACTCTACCTTGCAATATGGTATCATGTTCTGGGGAAATTCAAGTCAGAGATTTAATGTTTTCAAAATTCAGAAGAAAGCCATAAGAATACTTTGTGATAAGAAGCTTTTTCTTGTAGATTTGTTTAAGGAGGTCAATATACTTCCAATGGATAGTTTATATTTGTATCATCTCTTTTTGTATTTTGAAAGAACACTCATCGGCATTCGTAACCAATAAGGATGTACATAATCATAATACGCGAAATAAGAATGATTTTCATTGGTGTAATCACCGCTCAGCAATGTATGAAAAAAGTGTAAGTTATGGTGGTGTTAAGTTGTACAACATGTTGCCTATTGATATAAAGTATGAAGAAAATATGAAAAGGTTCAGACAGAAGTTAAAATCATTTCTATTAGAAAATTCTTGTTATACGATTGAGGAGTACGTAAATATCATGATAAGGTAATATTACTTTATTTTACTCATGTATTATAAATTTTTTGTACATATGACGCATGTTACACTTACTTGAGGACATTCCTCATACTTGTAAGTTCATAGAAAAGAAATAAATACAAATACAAATACAGATATATATTTGCTTAGCTTAAATTACAAAATTTTCTAATTTTTTTTTCTTTTTTACAAATTTACAGTAAATTTATAAGAAAATATGATATTTTTATTGATAAAATGTAATTTTACACAATTTCATAGTAGTAATTTTACTTTATGGGTGTACATTGATTTACATAGAGGTTTGGCAAACAGATTGCCAACTTTTTTTTTTTTTTTTTTTTTTTTGTAAAGTTCCCTATGAAAGTTTTTACAGTATACGATTAAATTAAGCATTGCATTCTTGCACACAATACAACACAGCATCGCTCAACAATTTACTCATCGCCATTGTCAGTGATCATTTGCCAACGTTTAGGTCAGAAGTACGAAGCAGCGTTTATAGAAATGCTGCGTTTTGAGTAGAGTAGACCACGAGATGAGATAAACATATTTCTCTCGTCTTGTGTAGTCTTGTAAATTTTAAAAATGTCTTGCCTCGACTCTTGAAGGATTCTTTCTCGTATCGTCTCGACTCTCAAAAAGTTTTTCTAGTCTCATTTCCAACATTGCGCGTCTTACTTTATAAATTGATGTACTTGGCACTTGGAAATAATCTTGGTAGAATTTTCCGTTTAGTAATAGGAAATTCAAATGGTATATAAGAATAACTATTGAATAATTAGCATTAATGGAAAAAAGATTCATTTTTTTCTTAATCAAAATATTAAGGATCTAGGTTCCCTAACCAATGTTAATATTCAAAAGAACATAAAAAAGTTATTTACAGCACAGAACTAGTAACTGATTTTAAGAAGGGAAATTTTTGAAGTATAGGCTACTAATAAGGGAGGGTCACGAAGTGGCTTCGCTGAGATCCGAACGAGACAATTATGTTTGCATTTGATATATTATAACTAGACGAATCCCAAAGTTATACGTGCCGAATATCGTATACGGCGGAATATCGTGAGTTACAACATATTTTGTAAGGTAAAAGCTACAAGAGTTACCTTTCAGAATAGTTTCAACCAGGTAAATGAACAGTTGGGTAAATGAAAAGCTCGGCGAAGACGTATCCCTTCATTTTCAAAGGCACAATTTTTGGGATAAAAAGTTTACCCCAGTGTCCCCCGCAGGGTCCCAGACGGGGTTCAACTCAAAAGTTTCAAAGAGCTCCTTCGTGGCTAAGCGGTTAGCGTACGCGCCTATGGCGTGGGAGACCCGAGTTCGATTCCCGGCGGGAGCTCATGTGGTTCGGATTCCACGTTAATCAGTAGGTCCACGTCTCATATAGCCTCGCTGCTGAACGGGACGTTAAACTCAACTAAACTACAACAACATCAAAAGTTTCAAATGACAAGGGGGTTAAGTAGCATATCGTTTGAAAGCTGTTATAAAATGAAAGAAAATGGAGTAAGTCTCGACTCTCTACGACAACCCTGTGCAAAATGGCGGCCGGTCAAAATGTAAACAAAAACTTAATTGAAAAGTCCATGGCCACCTCTATAAATCGGAAACAGTGAGACAAATGTGAAAACAGGTAAGCACGTGTGGCATTATTTTCAAAGTACAATAATTTAAGTCAAAACGTCTTGTCCCAGGGCCTCCATAGGATCCCAGGTGGATCCAACTCAAAAGTTTCAAATAGCACATTATTTGAAAACTGTTGTTAAATGAAAGAAGATCAAGTCTCGACTCTGTACGATAATCCTGTTCAAAATGGCGGCGGGTCAAAGTGTAAACACAAACTTAATTGAAAAATCTATGGCCACCTTGAATCCAAGATGGCCGCTTAAAACCTATGTCATTCATAACAGTACAAATCTAAATCTCTATTTTTCTCTGTTATTTATTTATAAACAACAGGAAGACTAAAGAACAATTGATTTCGATTCACTTCCACTGTTATTTCATTCCGTGACATCAGATATATATTTTGTTCCTAATGCACGTTCGTCACGGTTCTCTCGATATCATTTACGTGAATATAACGAATAAGTGATTAACACAACTCTAACTTCCTATTCATACTGCTAAACAAAAGTTGAATTCCTTTGAGTATTTTTCTAATTTTATCATATGTAGCTAGTTCATACATAAAGGACTTGCAGCACCTGTCAGTTTGGTGGTTCTATTGTAACTTATTCGTATGGTTAGATTTGTATGCCATTCGTTGGTTTGATCACAATATTTCAAGGAATACCAAATATAAAAAGCACGTTCATTTACAAGATTGGGTAGCAGTACCAAACCACGTGTAAATCATTTCAGTGCATCGAACTGCGTCAAACGTCGCTGGTATGGTCACAATATTCCAAGAAATAGCATATTTATGCACAAACTCAACAGCTCACGCTGACAGCTATATTGGATTACAGATGATACTCTTTGATATTTTGTGGATATCTATTATTGACCATAAAAGTAAATGCCACATTTCGCTTCTTCAACACCAGGGGTTTGAGCTGACGTGCGTTTGACACACAGTGCGGCATTTTGAACTCAAGATGGCACGCTTTTTTTAAAAAAAATATTATTTCTCATCTTTTCGTCACCTACTGATCAATATTCATGCCAAATTTGGTTTTCCTAGCTTCAGCGATTTGGTATGCCTATCCTTTCGACGTAGGTTTTAAGCGACCATCTCGGATTCAAGGTGGCCACAGATTTGCAATTAGGTTTTTGTTTACATTTTGACCCGCCGCCATTTTGAACAGGTTTGTCGTAGAGAGTCGAGACTTGTTTCATTTTCTTTCATTTAACAACAGCTTTGAAACGGCGTGCTACCTAAACCCCTTGTCAATTGAAACTTTTGAATTGGACCCCGTCTGGTACATTGCGGGGGACCCTGGAGCAAACTTTTTTACCCCAAAAATTGTGCCCTTGAAAATGATGGGATACATGTTCGAAGAGTTTTCCATTTACTTAACCGTTTCCGAACAAAGGACTCGATTCAAACTATTCTGATAGGTAGTTTTTGTAGCTTCTATATTACAAAATATGTTGTAACTCATGATATCCCGCCCGGTGGCACGTATAACTTTGGATTTGTCTAGTTATAACATATCAAATGCAAACACAATTGTCTCCTTCGGATTTCAGGGAAGCCATTTCATGACCCTCTCTTGTAAAATACTAACTAAGCTTCTGATTTCTTACAAGTATAAATACTGTTGTCGTGAGACGTGTAAAATTTCTTCTCTCGTCTCGAATTCGAGACAAGATTTATCATGTTTCTCGTCTTAAGTTCAAAAGTATAATTCTTGTGTCCTTTTGGTGAGTAAAACTACTAAATCTGGTAAGTTGCACTTTTTTCCGTATTATTAACGTATTTTTCCGTATTTCCGTATATATAGGGCCGGATTTAGGGAAGTGGAAAGGTGCATGTGCACCCCCCAACTTAGTTGTAAAAGCGAGAAGCTAGCAGTGAGTTTTGAAAAATCAATAGTTTAAGTCAATTTTCTGAAGTTGAAAGAAAAGAACTCATCGAAAGGAGACACTTAGCATTGAAAATTTTCAAAGGAATTCTTCATTCAAATCACAGACGCCTAAAGGCATTTAAAAAACTCAAATTTAATTCAAATGTACTCGTAGTTATTGTTGGTGCACCCCCCTAAGAGAATCCTGGATCCGGCCCTATATATATATATATATAGAGTGGCTCAAAAGTAGATATACAGTACCGTACTGATCACCTCATTGCATTTTTACATCATTTCACATTGTTATTCATCAGGTAGACTTAGCTTCTTTAATATTATTTCTTAATGTGTTCTTACTTACATCTTAACCTTGGAAGAGCCGAAGCAAATAAACCCACAAACTAGAATATTATACTTGATCAATGCAGGGGTATACTTCATCAATACCTACTTTTTTGGGCCACCCTGTATATATTACTAGCGTCAATTACCCAGCTTCGATGGGTTAAAATAAGAATAATTAGTAGGAATATGTTCCGATAGTCAGTTACTTTTTACTCGCTCTCTGATATAGGTCCTTTTCGATAATTTTTAAATATCTCCTTCTCCCTAAAATGACACACAATCATAGTCATACGTCTTGCTAATAAAATCAGGAAAATAAACACACTGCTGAACAAGACTGCACTTATTTAATATAAAAAACACATTTAATATAAAAAACGTGTAAATGTGTTTTTTATATTAAATAAGTACAGTCTTGTTCAGCAGTGTGTTTATTTTTCTCCCTAAGTTGTGAGGTTGAATTTGGATTTAAGCGGTATTTAAAGTGTCACTGTTCATCTCAGCGACCCAGAAAACTGTGGATTCGACTTGAATATTGGGCACTTTTGATCATCTTCAAATATCTCCCTCTCCCCTCCCCTAGGTTGCACCGATATTATATATATATCTGACCGGCAGCTATTAACGCGCCTAAATCAATTGATATTGATGACATTTATGTAAATGTTATAGATTATAACCATTGTGAATATCCAACTGTTTGGCTGTATAATTACAAGACAGTGAGAACAGAGAAAGGGATACGACAGAGATATCATAATTCTCTTCGCAAACAGCAACGTAGACCTACAGGCAGTAGACAAGAACTAAATTTGAAAATCAAGGAAGACAGGTTGAAAATGAATATGGAATAGACTAAGGTGATATTCACCAACTTCGCATAAGAAAGACAAATGTTGAAATTGAATATATGGAGGTAGAAAAACTGAATCCATATGTCTGTCTGGAACAGAAGGTGTTTATGGATAACAACCAGGGTGCGAATTACCGGGGGGGGATGAGGGGGATTTTCCCCCTCAATCACATTTTGTTCCCCCCCAAAGAAGTCAGCTGAAGTATCCCCACCAGGGATGCTCGCTTTCCCCCTCAATCTATGCTTAGTATAACTCCAAATTTCACTGATTTTTGTTATTTCTTGTAAATTTAATCTTCTAGCTGTATTTCGAAATGATCGATGTAAACTGTTCAGTTTTGGTCATTTCTACTTCCCACCTAATTACCCACTATTTTCAACGTTGTTTAGTAGAACTATATTATTATGACTACGGTTGTTACTTGCAACTG